>NW_028261389.1:11604886-11954886 GCF_051295495.1 Thamnophis sirtalis
GATAGATAGACAGACAGACAGACAGACAGACAGACAGACAGACAGACAGACAGACAGACAGACAGAGATGATGGATGGATGGATGGATGGATGGATGGATGGATGGATGGATGGATGGATGGATGGATGTGGAGAGAGAGAGAGAGGATAGATGATGGATGGATGGTAGATAGATAGAAAGATAGAAAGATGATAGGTGGATGGATGGATGGATTCATGATAGATAAATAGATAGATAAATAGATAGATAGATAGATAGATAGATAGATAGATAGATAGATAGATAGATAGTTAGATAGAATTAGTTTTAAAACATAACAATAGCAACCCACAAAGGAAAAAACAGGAAAGCTGTTATCTTCATTTAAGTAACAAGGGATGACCTACCTGGTGCTTGCATTGTTGCTGGTGCAGCTGCTGGCGCTGGCGCTGGCACTGGCGCTGGAGCTGGCGCTGGCGCTGGAGCTGGAGCTGGAGCTGGTGTTGGTGTTGGTTGAGGAGCTGCCACAGGAGGAATGGCGGAGGCTGGTTTTTAGATAGATAGACAGATGATAGATAGATAGAAGATAGATAGAAGTAACAAGGGATGACCTACCCGGTGCTTGCGTTGTTGCTGGTGCAGCTGCTGGCGCTGGCGCTGGCGCTGGTGCTGGAGCTGGAGCTGGAGCTGGCCCTGGAGCTGGAGCTGGAGCTGGGGTTGGTGTTGGTTGAGGAGCTGCCACAGGAGGAATGGCGGAGGCTGGTTTTTAGATAGATAGACAGATGATAGATAGATAGAAGATAGATAGAAGTAACAAGGGATGACCTACCTGGTGCTTGCGTTGTTGCTGGTGCAGCTGCTGGCGCTGGTGTTGTTGTTGTCGGTGTGGGTGCTGGCTGGGTCATTAAAGGGGCTGCCGCAGGAAGAACGGTAGGACCTGCCGAATTGTGTTTTTTTTAAAAAAAATATTAAAAAACCAAAGAAAAACAACAAATCTCCCCCCCCCCTTCAATAAAAGGAAACATGTTTTCTGTAAGTAACTGATAAGAGATGACTTACCAAGGGCATTTGGCAGAAGAAAAAACAGAAGAAAAAAATATTATGACTTGTATATTAAAATTTGACCAAGCAACAACAACAACAAGGGAGAGTGTCATCTTCAATTAGGTGACTTAGCAATAGTAATAGCACTTAACCTTATGTACCCTTTCCCAGTGCCTTACAGCCCTCTCTAAGTGGTTTGCAGAGTCAGCCTCTTGCCTCCAACAATCTGGGTCCTCATTTGACCCTCCTCAGAAGGAGGGAAGGCTCAGTCAACCTTAAGCTAGTCAGGATCGAACTGCTGACAGTCGGCAGAATCAGCCTGCAATACTTCATTTTAACTACTTCGCCACCACCACTTACCCGGTGTTGTTGCTGGAACGACCCCTGGAGCTTGTGGTTCTGTGGTTGGTTTTGGTGCTGGCTGAGTCGTTAAAGGGGCCGCTGCAGGAGGGACCGTGGGACCTGCTGAATTGTTTTACACGAAGAAAAAGAACAAAGAAAAGATGTTGTTATCTGATTAGGGTGTGTGAATTTCTTTGTTTTTTGTTTACCAGGAGCTTGGGGACTGACTGCTGTTGCTGGTTGTGGAGCTGTTTGAAGTTTTCATTTCCAAGGAGATTTGCCAGAAGAAATAATACAAGAAAAAAAATATATTAGGACTTGTATATTGAAGTTCGAAAAGAAAAAAAAAAGGGGGGGGGAAGCAGAAATAATGATACTGAGATTATATTTTGCTTTTCAATATTTCTGTATTAAGGCTGAAAAAATTCAGTTAATTTGGAATGTGATCATCTCCATCCCACTTTGCAGTTTAACTTCCTATTGAAACCATGATTGTTCTGGAGTGGACATCTTGTCTGCAGGCTGATCACTTACAGATTGGGGAGTAGGGGGGAAATGCTACCAGTTCGGGCCGGTTCGGCCGAACTGGTAGTAAAAATGCTACTGGTTCGCCCAAACAGGTAGTAAAAAAGGCTTCAAAAAGTTTTTTAAAAATTCCAACAATCTCGCGGCACGGTTGCACAGCTGATCGTCGGAACTTTTAAAAAAACTTTTAAAAGCATTTTTTAACTACTAATTCAGGCGAACCAGTAGCATTTTTACTACCGATTCAGGCGAACCGGTAGCATTTCACCCCTGCTCCCCACTCTGTAAGTGATCAGCCTGCAGACAAGATGTCCACCAAAAATGCTTTAAAAAGTTTTTTTTTTAAGTTGGCCACGCCCACCCAGTAACGTGACCACCACCACCACCAAGCCACACCCGCCACGCCACGCCCACAGAGCCGGTAAGGAAAATTTTTGAATTTCACCACTGGTGGAAGGAACTTTTGCATTACTCACAATAATCGCAGATGAGAAATTGCAAGCAGTTGGAGCATGCAGAACTTATTGTGTAAGTTCTTAACACAATAATTTGTGTTGCAAAACCTCAAACAAATAATAGCCCAATTTATTCATCAAACAGTTTGTAAGGTGTGGTCCCCATCAGCCAGCATGCAATCCCATCCAGCACCACAAAGTCGTGCTCCTGAAATGTGTTGGCAAATAGATAATTTAGTTGATATTATTATTATTATTTTTTAAAAAAGAAGAAATGTAATTCGGAACAGACATGGTAGAAAGAAATCAATTTCAGCCTATTTCATGGCATATTTTGAATAGAGATTGACGGTTATCAACTACTAGGATGCCTCTGGGAAACAGCCTGCTTCTGTTTCATTCTTAAATCTCACAAAACTCTCTTAAAAGGCCACAAACCTGCCTGAAAGTGGTGTTTTGGGAGCATATGAAGTGAAGGTTGGTGGTGAAAGAAAGTAGGATTGGGAATGGTTTTCACTCTTGGCCTCCTCCAGAAAATAAATGAAAATGTTCTACTGGCATCATCACATCATCAGATGACTTACTGGGACCCAACAGAAAGTTGGCAGGCTGAACTGAGAGCTACAAGTCAGCAAATGTTGCCCATCCAAACTTATGAGGCTGACATCTCTCAGGAGGTACCTGTTGTGGCCCACCAGCAGCCAGTGGAGCTGGCAAAATATTCAGACATTGAGGAGGTTGGGGAAGAACCTGGGCCAGTCCTGGAGTCTGGGGAAGACTGATGAGAGCTCTGCGTTGGAGGCAAAAAGGGGGCAAGAGCCATCTGACAGTTATCAGCTGCCTTCAGAGTCAGACATCAGTGAGACAGACAAATAGCTGGAGCCTGTTCCCAGTGTGTGCATGCGCAGAGTTGCCAGACAAAGGGAACAGCTAAGGAATAAGGGTCGACTTGGGAGTAAGGTCAGAAGTGGACGGTGAATGGCCCCTCCCATAGGGAATAAAAGAGGAACGAAAGGGGAGTGGAGTTCATTCCTGCATTCTTGCCAAGTGTTGCAGCATCTGAAAGATATCGGCCTGCCCACTCTCCAAGCCTGATAAAGGTTGGTAATTGTGAACTATATTGAAAGACTGCGGGCTGTGACTTTGCTGGAGAGGAATTCACTATAAATTACACAAAAAGGGGTTTATCAGGATGAGGCTTCGTGCTGCTGGGGAAACCTAGGTCAGAACAGTACCAACCATCATTGACTAGATCCTCGCTAGAACAGCGGTGTCAAAGTCGCATCATCACAGCTGCATTATGTGATGTATTGTGACTCCCCCACCTTTGCTAAACAAGGGTGGGGGCGTGGCCAGTGCATCTGGCCCACGGGCCACGGGTTTGACAGCCCTGCCTTAGAAATTCTGTTTTCAATTATGGTAATTATTTCCCGTGTCCCTTCTACATCTTCAGGGATGTGGAAGGATGGAGACCAAAATACCCACACCAGAAGTTCTTCAATTTATCAGCTGGGGAGTCAGCCAACACCTGGGACAACGGCAGAAAAACCAGTGTGCATTAAGGCATCTGTGTCATTAAGCGCAGCTAGAATGCCCCTGAAGAGCAGTCTGAATTTTATCTTGGTTTTACCAGGAGTTTCTGGTTTCTTGTCCTTTGCAGCTTGGGCATCTGCTGCTTGCATTGCTGGTGTTGCTGGTGCAATCGGCGATGGTTGTGGTGCTGTGGTCGGTTTTGGTGTTGGTTCAGTTGTTAAAGGGGCTGCTGCAGGAGCAGTGGTAGGAGCTGATAGATAGATAGATAGATAGATAGATAGATAGATAGATAGATAGATAGATAGATAGATAGATAGATAGATAGATAGATAGATAGATAGACAGACAGACAGACAGACAGACAGGCAGACAGACAGACATGATAGATAGATAGATAGATAGATAGATAGATAGATATAAGAGATAGATAGATAGAGAGATAGAGATAGAGATAGATAGATGATAGATAGATAGAGATAGATAGATGATAGATAGATAGAGATAGATAGATAGTAGATAGATAGATAGATAGATAGATAGATAGATAGATAGATAGAGATAGATAGATAGATAGACAGAAAGACAGACAGACAGACAGACATGATAGATAGATAGATAGATAGATAGATAGATAGATAGATAGATAGATAGATAGATAGATAGATAGAAGAGATAGATAGATAGAGATAGAGATAGATAGATGATAGATAGATAGATAGATAGATATAGATAGATAGTAGATAGATAGATAGATAGATAGATAGATAGATAGATATAGATAGATAGATAGAGATATAGAGATATAGAGATAGATAGATAGATAGATAGATAGATAGAGATATAGAGATAGATAGATAGATAGATAGATAGATAGATAGATAGATAGATAGATAGATAGAGTTATAGAGTTATAGAGATAGATAGATAGATAGATAGATAGATAGATAGATAGATAGATAGATAGATAGATAGATAGATAGATAGATGACAGACAGACAGATGATAGAGAGGGTGATAGAGATAGATAGAAGAGAGATTAAAAACATAACAATAACAATCCACAAAGAAAAAACAAGGAAAGCTGTCGTCTTCATTTAAGTAACAAGAGATGGCCTACCCTGTGGTTGCGCTGTTGCTGGTGCAGCTGCTGGCGCTGGTGGTTCTGTTGTCGGTTTTGGTGCTGGTTGAGTCGTTAAAGGGGCTGCCCCAGGAGGAACAGTGGGGGCTGCTTTTTAGATAGATAGAAAGATAAAGAGAGAGAGAGAGATGGGGAGATAGAGAGACAATACATGATGGGATAGATACATAATAGATAGAAGATAAATAATTAGAGAGAGATAGAGAAATAGATAGGACCTGCTGAATTTTTTTTTAAATATAGACATTAAAAATACAAAGAAAAAAACAACCCTCAAAGAAACGAAAAGGAAACTTTTTTTGTGTGTAAATAACTGATAAGAGATGACTTACGAGCCGGGGGACTGACTGCTGTTGCTGGTTGTGGAACTGTTTGAGGTTTTCATTTCCAAGGGAATTTGCCAGAAGAAATAGTAATAGAAGAAGAAGAAAAAATATTGGGACTTGTATATTGAAGCTTGAAAACAAAAGGATGGGGGAGGGAATAAGCAGAAACAATCATTCTGAGATTATATTTTGCTTTTCAAGATTTTCTGTACCAAGATGGAAAAATTCAGTCAATTTGAAAGGTGAAAATCCTCATCTCAAACAATTTCCAAACAAGGAAGTGCCCCGTTTTGGGCCTAGCAGACCTCCCTGGGACCAAAAGGGGTGTAGGAGGGTGCACCGCATCCCCCGCATTCCCGCCACCCTCCATGCATTCAAGCACATGCCCCCCCCCGCCCATGCATGCATGACCCTCACCCCCTGTGCATGTGCATTCATCTCCCTCCTGTGTGGCAGAGACCTGACGTGAGCTGGGGCGACAGCTCGCCTGCCCACAGAGAGGGCTCTGCGTGCCACCGGTGGCATGTGTGCAATAGGTTTGCCTTCACGGGGCTAGGATTAAAGCAAAAGCAGAAGAGTAAATCTATATTAATACGTGGTCATCCTTATGGGTATCCAGAATGTCCCTGGCATGCAATTTGAATTCTGTGCCATTAAGGGCAGCTACAATGCCCCTGAAGAGCAATCTGAATTTTAACTTGGTTTTTACCAGGGGTTTCTGGTTTCTTGTCCTTTGCAACTTGGGCATGTTACTTGCTTTGCTGTGGATGCAACCCCTAGAGCCGGTGGTTCTGTTGTCGGTTTTGGTGCTGGCTCAGTCGTTAAAGGGATCGCTGCAGGAGGAATGGCGGGACCTGCTTTATTTTTTAAAAAAATATTGACCTTAAAAAGACACAAAAATTAAACCACGCACAAAGAAGGAGAAAAGAAAAGAGGTCATGCCTAATTCACTGAGGAGAGGTTATTTACCAGGAGCTGGGGGACTGGCTGCGGTGGTAGGTTGTGGAGCTGTTTGAGATTTTCATTTCCGAGGGCATTTACCAGGAGAAAAAAAACGAGATAGCAAGACGAGGGCTTGCGTGTTGAAACTTGAAAAGAGAGGTAAACATGAAAAATGTAACACTCCTGAAATTGCATTCTGCCTTCCAAGATTCCTGCAGTGAGACTGAAAATTCATTCAAGTTGGAACATCAAGATCCCCAAACAAGCTTGGATTTTAACTTCCTGTTGAGGCTAAGTGGACTTCCTTGCCTTCAGGCTGATCAGTTATAAGTTTGGGAGGGATCAAGGGGACTTTTCTGCTCTCTGAGCTTGATTGTTTTCTTATAGATCCGTGATGGTGAACCTAGGGGAAATGTGCCACAGGTGGCACGCAGAGCCTTTACTGCGGGCATGCCAGCCGTTGCCCCAGCCCAGTTTCACCCTGCAAGCGTGTACGCCTCCCACTGGTCTCTGGGTCTCTGCCGGGCATGCACAAGGGACGGGGCGCAGGGGGGGCTTGCAGGTGCACAAACACAGGGGGGAGGGGGATGGTGGGAGGCACACACATTGCATTTTGGGGGTTCCCGTGTGTGCGCACCCCCCTGCACACCCGTTTGGGGCTTGGAAGGCCTCCTGCACCAAACTGGAAATCAAAAATAGGCGGGGGGGGGCGGAATGCGTGCGCATGTTTGGGGAGGCACTTGCATGGGGGACACTTGCAGTGAATTTTTTTGGGGGGTGCGCGTGCACTTTGGGCACTCAGCACCAAAAAGGTTCGCCATCACTGTTATAGATTTTTCATTGCCAAACTAGATAACTTCATCAGTTCATTAACTCTCCGTTCAAAGTTACAACATCACTGAAAAAAAGTGAGTCAGGGTCATTTTTCAGACTTATGACCATCCCTGTGAGTCACATCATCAAAATTCAGACGCTTGGCAACTCCCATGTTTGAAAGTTGCAATGTGCCGGGATCATATGATCACCTTTTGCAACCTTCTGAGAAGGAAAGCCAAGGGATAAACCAGATTCACTTAACAACTGTGGCAAGAAAGTTCGTAAAATGGGACAAAACTCACTTAACAAATGACTCACTTAGCAACATAAATTTGAGGCTCAGTTGTGGTTGTAAGTCAAGGACTATTTATATTCCATCCATACTGAAAAGATCTTAGAGAGGTATAAGGGCTCCTGTAGCGCTCCTCTCCTTTAAGAATTCTCTGATGTCGATTTGATATCACACTGGGTCTCCGTTCCTGCTTCCAAATGCTTTTAATGCTGAATTGTGTTTTGTTTCTGAGATTGTGTCTCTTATTGGGTGTTCGGCACATTTACACAATAGCCAATGAAGGAAGTGTGTCTGCACACAGTAGAAGCCTCACATGGTTCTACTTTTTTGTTCTGGATCACTGAGCCAAAAAATTACTCACAATTTCCTTAAATCATAGGCTATATTTTGCTAAGATATTTGCCCACTTACAGTTCTAAAAATACTTTTTACCAACAGAGAACTAATAGTAGTAAAAAATCTGTGGTCATTCTAAAAGTCTGTAGGGACTCTCAGAGTCATCCAGGTCAGGGTTGCCCCAAAGATGCTTTCTCAGGAGGCAACTGGACTTCCTTATTTTTTTTCTTTGAGGACGTTTCGTTTCTCCTCCAAGAAGCTTCTTCCGCTCTGACAGGATAGTGGGGAATGGAAGGATTTATATTCCTTGCAGTGAATGGAAGGATTTATATTCCTTGCAGTCAGCTGGTTAATTGCAACCTTTTAGATGGAGGTTTATCATATACAATTTGGGATGAACACTCTCTGAATGGTGTGGAACAGAGGTGGATTCCTACCAGTTTGCACCTATTCGGTAGAACCGGATCATCAAATCTACCGAACTGGTTAGAAGAGGTTCCACCAGTGGACCCAGAAAGCAGGCCACACCTACAAAAGAGGTTCCAAAATTTTTTGAAACCCACCACTGGTCCTTGGATATGATTATTCTACACTATCAAGCTCATATTTATAAAACTCAGTGCCTCTGTGAAAGGTAAGGATGACTACTGCGTTTGTGGTGCAATCAGAACATTGCGTGTGTTGAAGTTGTTTTAACGCAAACCAAAGATGCCTTTTAAAAAACAAGTTTACATCATATTCTTATGCATGCCAGTGCTGTGTGTGAGGTAATTTAAGGTGGTTCTGACAAGTGTTGTTGGCATCTTCATATCCGGTCACATGGGTGGCAAGCCACTCCCATCCGGTCACATGGATGGCAAGCCACTCCCACAAAGGAGGCCACACCCACAGAGTAGGTTCGAACAATTTTTGAAACCCACCACTGGTGTGGAAGTAGGAATGAATTTCCAGAGGGGTGGAAAATGGCAGACTACTAGAATCAGAAGCACCACTCAGGTGACCTGGAGGACAGAGATAAACCTCCAAGTGCTTCAAGGACCCTCTAAAAGGATGCAAATGACCAGCTGTCTGCAAGGAGTATAAATCCTTCCATTCCCCACCATCCAGTCAGAGCTGAAGAAGCTTCTTGGAAGAGAAGCAAAACGTCTTCAAAGAAAAAAACAAGTCCAGTTGCCTCCAGAAAAAAGCACCTTGGGATTCTGTTCATCTAGAATGCCTACATCGTAACAATATACTGTTCTTTTACTTTTACCAGGTTTTGATGTCGGAAGTTCCACAGGCTGTTTTGTTGTGGTTTTCGTACCTTGTGGTGGTTTGCCTTCTGTTGGTACCGGTTCGGTTTTGGGAGAGCCTGCCTCAAAAGTAACAGTCCGGACTGGGATTTTGGGAGGGAAAAAGATAAACATAATTTATATATGCTCATATATATTTTTATTTTCTGGGAACGCTTGCTAGAACTCTGTAGCATACAGTCTATTGAAAAATGTGTTTGACAATTCTGAAAGAAAACCCATAGAGCAGGGGTGCCAAACTCGTGGCCCAAGATTTTGAAGAGGCAATTAAAAAAAAAAGTTTTTGCACTCTGCAGATCTATCGAAAACTGCCCATTATTCACTCATTTTTGCCCTCCTGGGCCCCCAAGACCACTCTACAAGGCTCCTAAAGGCTATGCATGGCCATTTTTGCAAAGGGGCCGGAGTTCTCGGGTGGCCAAAAATGCTGTATTCAGTGTATAAGACGCACCCAGATTTTCACCCTCTTTTTTGAGGGAAAAAGATGCGTCTTATATTCCGAAAAATACGGTAATCTTCCCTAGAAACACACTGTTTTTACCTTTAACACTGGATAATTTTGGAGTGGAGGATCTGGTGTTCTAGTTATTCTTTTTTCCATTTAAAAAGACCATCTGAGAAGTTACATCTGAGCAAGTACAGTGTACAAACTCTGCAAATGAGCTGAAATTTATTACTTTGCATTGGAATGGACAAGGTTTTGGGAACAAAGGACACAGCTTGGTTTCAAATAACATGCTGAACATTATGCTTTCAGGCTGAGATTGGTCAGGACAACTGGATTTTAAAAAGTTGGCTGATATTTCAATGCAACTAGATGAGGAGACTTACTGATAGAGGTAATCCTTGACTTACGACCACAATTCAAATCAGAATGTCCATTACTCACTGAGCAAGAGAGCTCTTAAGTGAGTCACGCCTGATTTTATGACCTTTTTGCCATAATTGTTAAATGAACCGCTGCAGTTGTTAAGTGAACCATATAGTCGTAAATAAATCCAGCTTCCTAGCATTGATTTTGACATGTTGGAAACTGGCTGGGAAGATTGCAAATGGTGATCCCACGATCACATGATGCATTACAAATACATACCTATTGCCAGTCACGGAATTTTGATCACATGAGCATGGGATGGTTGCAATGGTTATAAGTGCAAGGACTGGTCATAAGTCATTTTTCAGTGTCTTGGGAACGTCAAGTAGTCACTAAACTGATGGTTGTGTGTCATCAAGGACTACCTGTCCCAATTTGCCTTGCGATACAAAACTTTATAAACTGGCACCTGATCTTGGAGGGGGTGTGGGAGCAATAAGACTGTTTCTGGGAGTCCTATGTGGCTCAGGGGGCACAAATTATATTCTGTATATCCTTATGCCGTAAGTGTATCTATAGTCAGCCTGAAGACCAACTTGAATGTTATCTTGGTTTTACCAGTGGCTTCGGGCTTCTTGTCCTTTGCAGCTTCGGCATCTGCTGTTTGCTTTGCTGGTGTTGCTGGTGCCGAAGGGGGTGGTTCCGTTGTTGGTTTGGGTGTTGGTTCAGTTGGGGCTGCTTTTTAGATAGAGATAGATAGATAGATAGATAGATAGATAGATAGATAGATAGATAGATAGAGAGTGATACATAGAGTGATAGATAGAGTGATAGATAGAGTGATAGATAGAGTGATAGAGTGATAGATAGATAGAGTGATAGAGTGATAGATAGATAGGGAGATATAGATAGAGAGATAGAAAATAGTGATAAAAAGTGATAGATAGATAGATAGATAGATAGATAGATAGATAGATAGATAGATAGATAGAGTGAGAGAGTGATAGAGTGATAGTGTGATAGATAGGGAGATATAGAGAGGGAGATAGAAAATAGTAATAAAAAGTGATAGATAGATAGATAAATAGATAGATAGAGAGAGAGAGAGAGAGAGAGAGGGAGATAGATAGGGAGAGAAAATAGTGATAAAAAGTGATAGATAGATAGGTAGGTAGATAGATAGAGAGAGAGAGAGAGAGAGAGAGAGAGAGAGAGAGAGAGGGAGATAGATAGGGAGAGAAAATAGTGATAAAAAGTGATAGATAGATAGATAGATAGATAGATAGTGAGATAGTGAGATAGTGAGATAGTGAGATAGATACGGAGATATAGAGATAGGGAGATAGAGATAGTGATACAAAGTGATAGAGATAGATAGATAGATAGATAGATAGATAGATAGATAGATAGATAGATAGATAGATAGATAGATAGATAGATAGATAGATAGATATAGGGAGATAGAGTGATAGTGATAGATAGGGAGATAGAGATAGATAGTGATTGGGAATGAGAGAGAGAGTGACCGAGATAGATAGGAGAGAGAGAGAATGAGAGAGTGATAGAGATAAATAGGAAAGAGAGAGGTGAGAGAGAGAATAAGAGAGAGAGAGAGAGAGAGAGAGAGAGAGAGAGAGAGAGAGAGAGAGAGAGAGAGAGAGAGAGAGAGATTAAAAACATAAACAAAGCTTACACCTCACAAAGACCAAAGAAGTAAAGCCTTTATCTTCAATTAAGTAACAAGGGGTGACTTACCTGGTCCTGGCTTGGCTGCTGGTGTACCTGTTGGAGCTGGTGGTGCTGTTGTCGGTTTTGCTGCTGGCTCAGTCTTTAAAGGAGCCGCCGCCGCAGGAGGAACAGTGGGGGCTGCTGATTTTTTTTAAAAAAAAAAACAGACAGTAAGAACACAAAGAAAAACAACACCCCACCAAGAAACAAAAAGGAAAGGTGTTATCTCCAATTATCTGATAAGGGGTGAGTTACCAGGAGCCTGGGGACCGACTGCTGTTGCTGGTTGTGGAGCTGTTTGAGGTTTTCATTTCCAAAAGGAGATTAGCCAGAAGAAATAACACAAGAAAAAAAATATATTAGGACTTTGTAGATGGAAACTGGACACAAAGAACAAACAAGGAAAGGTCAATTAAGTGAGAAAAGGCGACTTACCGGGTACTTGTGTTGCTGTTGGAGCAACCCCTGGAGCTGGTGGTTCTGTTGTCGGTTTTGGTGCTGGCTGCGTCGTTAAAGGAGCCGCCACAGGAGGAATGGTCAGGCTTGGATCCACTGAATTAAAAAATATATAGCAATAGCAGTTAGACTTATATACCGCTTCATAGGGCTTTCAGCCCTCTCTGAGCGGTTTACAGAGTCAGCATATCGCCCCCACAGTCTGGGTCCTCATTTTACCCACCTCGGAAGGATGGAAGGCTGAGTCAACCTTGAGCCAGTGAGATTAGAACCGCTGAACTGCAGATAACAGTCAGCTGAAGTGGCCTGCAGTACTGCACTCTAACCACTGCGACATCTCGGCTCCTTATAAATCTACATTAAACACACACACACACAATCAAAACCCACAAAGAAAAAAAAGAAGGAAAATGACATCTCTGAATGATACGGGGATATTTACCAGGAGCCTGGGGACTGCCCGTTGTTGCCGGTTGTTGTGGAGCTGATTAAGGTTTTCATTTCCAAGGCCATTTCCCAGAAGAAACAATGGAAGAAGAAAAATATATTAGAATGAGAGAGATAAATAGATAAATGGAAATAAAAAATGGACAGCCAGTTTGGTCTAGGGGTTAGGGCACCAGATTAGAAAGCTCACGTTTTTCACTAGCCCTTCAAAGCCAGCTGGCTGACTTTGGCCCAGTCCCTCCGTCTCTCTCAGCTCAACCCACCTCACAAGACAGTTGTTGCAAAGAAAAATAGGAGGAAAAAGGTATGTTGGATATGTTCCCCATCCTGAATTATTTGTAAAAATAACATAGATAGGATACAAATAAATAAAATACGTATAGATAGTCACACACAGAATATAATTTCAGTTCCTTTGTTTTCCTTTCTTTTTAGGTTTATATACTTGAAAATAGAATAGAACAGAATAACAGAGTTGGAAGGGACCTTGGAGGTCTTCTAGTCCAACCCCCTGCTTAGGCAGGAGTTCAGACAAATGGCTATCCAACATCTTCTTTAAAACTTCCAGTGTTGGAGCATTCACCACTTCTGGAGGCAAGTTGTTCCACTGGTTAATTGTTCTAACAGTTGGAAAATTTATCCTCAGTTCTAAGTTGCTTCTCTCCTTGATTAGTTTCCACCCATTGCTTCTTATTCTACCCTCAGGTGCTTTGGAAAATAGTTTGACTCCCTCTTCTTTGTGGCAACCCCTGAGATATTGGAACACTGCTATCCTGCCTCCCCTAGTCCTTCTTTTTATTAAACCTAGTTTAATGAAAACCCAATTCCTGCAACCGTTCTTCATATGTTTTAGCCTTCAGTCTCCTAATCCTCTTTGTTGCTCTTCTCTGCACTCTTTCTAGAGTCTTCACATCTTTTTTTACATCGTGGCGACCAAAACTGGATGCAGTATTCTAGGTGTGGCTGTACCAAGGCATTATAAAGTAGTATTAAAAGAAAAGAAAGCAAACAAAACATAATGGAACTGAAATTATATTCTGCCTTTCAAAATTTGTGTAGTGAACCCAAAAATTCAGACAATTTAGAATGCCCAAATTCTCATCCCACCTTGTCCTTTAACTTCCGGTTGAGGCTGAGAAGGTTCTGGAGTGGTCTTCTTGTCTACAGGCTGAGGAGAGACTTTTGCATCACTCACAATATCTGTAGATGAGAAATTCCAAGAAGTGTGAGTAAACAATTTATGGACAATTTGTATTACAAGCAGGAACCATGAGATATAATAGCCCAATGTATTCATTTTTCAGTAAGCAATTCATGTGAAACACTTTTCCCTCTTTTACTGCATATATCAACTGATTAAAATTATAAAGGTACAATCCGTTTGTTAACAGATTTATCATGAATGGAAACTTTTCTTTGACGTATCCCCCCAAATTCTCAGATTGAGATAACAGATGTCGTTAATGGCAAAAGGGGGACATGTCCTCCATGTTCCTCTCATGATAGCAATAGACTTATATACCGCTTATAGTGCTTTACAGCCCTCTCTAAGTGTTTTACAGAGTCATTCTATGGCCCCCAACAATCTGAGTCCTCATTTTACCCACCTCGGAAGGATGGAAGGCTGAGTCAACCTTGAACTGGTGGGATTTGAACTGCCAAACTGCTGGCAATCAGCAGTCATCAGAAGTAGCCTGCAGTACTGCACTCTAACCCCTGTGCCACCTGATCTCCATCTGGAAAGCACAGCCTTAAAATCAAACCTTGTCCAGCTTTTTAAGTATCTCTTTCTGAGCAGTTTTTCTCCATGGCACACTGCCTCCTAAAGAAGTACTAATGGAACCTCAAGTTAACAAGCCCTTTCCTGATTTTGATTAGCATACTCTCACCAGCTTGCACTGATGCCTGAAATTGACAAGACTTTAATCAGTTACAAGGTTGAAGGCTTTTGCCCCTTAACTGATTCTGACACCTTCTTGTAATTGAAAAACCAATCCTTCTCATGCTGGAAAAAGTAATTTCATATAGACCCATTCATGTAGACCCAAGTCCTCCTCCTCCTCCCCCACCCCAGGTTTACATTGTATTTTTTATTGCATGTTCCAAGAAAATCAAATAATTAGTGCATCTTCCACCTCCCGCCCCCAAATGTCCATGTTCATTGCCTGTTCTGAAACCTGATAACCCAATTCTCAAAACCAGGGCTCTCCAAACTTGGCAATGTTAAGACTTGTGAACTTCAATTCCCAGAATTCCCCAGCTAGCCGTTCTCTATAGATTGCAGTACAGATAGTCCTGGAGCTACAATTGAGCACAACATTTCTGTGGCTAAGTGAGGCATTTGTTAAGTGAATCTTACCCCATTTTACTACCTTTCTTGCCCCACTTGTTAAGTGAATCACTGCAGTTGTTAAGTTACTAACGCGGTTGTTAAGTGAATCTTGCTTCCCCCAGCAGCAGGGGTGGGCTGCTGGGGGTTTGCACAGGTTTGGGCGATCCTCTAGCTAGGATTTTGCACAGTTTGGTGAATCCCCAAATGCCACCCTTGGCTGGCCACACCCGTCCCGTCTCTGCCAGGAGTCTCCATGTGGCCGGTTCATCATGCCGCGTAAGTGCAGGGCCCGTATGGACGCTTGGGGAGGGGTAAAACAGGCCTACTTAAGGTTCTGGAAGTCTGGAAACGGACCTGTTTCTGGCCTCCGGAGCCCAGGGGAAGCAGTTTTCATCCTCCCGGAGGCTCAAGGGAAGCCTCCAGAGCCTGCGAAGGGCGAAAAATATCCCCCTAGGGGGCTGCCTAGGCCACACCCACCATGGCCACTCCCACCAGCAACGGGGCAGTGAACCTGTTGCTCAATTTTTGAAGCCCACCCTTGCCCAGCACCAATTTTGCTTCCCTCAGCAAATCTTGGCTTTGCTTGTCAGAAGGCCGCAAACAGTGATCACATGATACCAGGATACTGCAACCATTGTAAATGTGAGTCGGTTGCCAAGTCTCTGCATTTTGATCATGTGACCATGGAGATGCTGCGACGGTCACGTGAAAAACGATAGTGCTGTTGTAACTTTGAACGGCCCCAGAACGAATGGCCGTAATTCGAGGACTACATGTACTGAGGCATTTCTTTTCTTTTCTTTTTTTTGCTTGTTTTGCTGGTATACATATCTAGCCCGGTGGGGTTGTTGGAGACCTTGTGTAGACGTGCCTGGCACTGCTTCATTGCTTAAGTCATTTGGATTTCCAGATGTGCTTCTCTAACATCTGGACTATTTTCTGGGTGACAGGCCCCCCCAAAACTACCATATTTTTCAGAGTATAAGATGCACCTTCCCCCCCAAAAAAGAGGGTGAAAATCTGGGTGCGTCTTATACACTGAATACAGCATTTTGGCCTACTGAAATCCCGCCCATTTTGCAAGAATGGATGTGCAGAGGGTTTGGAGGCTTGCAAAATGCTCCTGGGGCTTGGGGAGGGCAAAAACAAGCACAAAATAGGCTGTTTTTGTATGTTTTTGCCCTCCCCAGCCCCCAGGAACACTCTTCAAGTTTCCCAAATCTCTGCATGCTTTTTTTCCACCCCAAAATGGCCTATTTTTGCAAAAAATGGGCCGTTTTTTTGCCCCTCCCCAGCCCCAAGGAACACTCTGAAAACCCCCCAAAGCTCTGCATGCCGCTCCCTAATTTTTGCAAAAAATGAGGGTTTAGGAGGGTTTGCACACTTCTGCAGAGTGCCCCCAAAATATTTTTAAAAAATTTACCTCTTCAAAATCATGATGTGTTTTACACTCCGGTGCGTCTTATAATTTGAAAAATACGGTAGTTACAAATTCCTTTATGGATGGTATTTTGCTAATACGTTAGCCCATGTACATTTTTCAAAAATATATTTTTTTACTAACAAAAGATTGGTAATAAAAAAAAATCACTGGCCAACTAGATTGTCCACATCGTGACAATTTACCATCCTTCTAATTTTACCTTGTTTTTCGGGTTCCTTTGTGATTGTTTTAGCATCTGAAGACGGTGGCGGGCCTGGGACTTAGGAAAAAACACACATATATTTGACACAAGCCAAATTGGTTCACTGATTAAGCATCAGGCTAGGAACCAGGAGACTGTGAATTTATTTATCTATTTAAAATATTTACATAGCTACCCATCTTATACCAAACCCTGAGTGGGTCCCAATCAAGAATTAAAACAGTTTTTTCTTTAAAGAATTCAATAGAGCTTACAGCAGTGGTGGGATTCATTTTTTTTTAATATTAGCGGTTCTGTGGCCATGGCTTGATGGGCATGGCGTGGCCTGATGGCGTGGCCTGGCCTGATGGAGGTGGCTACAGAAGGGTACTGCAAAATCCCCATTCCTTCCCCACTCCTGGGGAAGGATATTTTAAAATCTTCATTTCCACCCCACTCCTGGGGGAATGATGCTGTAAAATCCCCATTCCCTCCCCACTCCAGGGCAAGAATACTATAAATCTCCTTTCCCTCCCACTCCAGGGCAAGGATACTGTAAAATTTCCATTCCCTTCCCCCCTCCAGGGCAAGGATGCTGCAAAATCTCCATTTCCACCCCACTTGAGGGCAAGGATACTGTAAAATCCTCATTCCCTCCCCACTCCAGGGCAAGGATACTATAAATCTCCTTTCCCTCCCACTCCAGGGCAAGGATACTATAAAGCCTCCTTTCCCTCCCAGTCCAGGGCATGGATACTGTAAAATCCACATTCCCTCCCCACTCCAGGGCAAGGATACAAGTATATAAAGGTTTGGTCTGCAAATTACCCAACATTTATTATTGGTCAATTGTAGTTTGCAATTGATCTGGACAAATGAATTTTTAAAGAATTGATTCACATGTCAGTGTAATTAGTCCACTGCATAGTATTACTCATTTCATAAGTTGCCCAGCTGTCTTTGAAATTATAATTTGGCACCTAGTGTTGCAGAAGGTGAGTAGTCACATTTTTATAATTGGTCATTTCTTTGGTTTTACCATGATTTTCAGGTTTTTTTGTCTCCGAAGTTGGAACGGCCGCCGGTTGTGTTGATGTTGCTGTAGCATCTGTAGGTGGTTGAGCTGTGCCCTCTTTTGGTGCTGGCTCAGTTTTTGAAGGGCCTGTTTCAACGGTAGCCGTGGGATTTGAAATTTTGGGGAAAAAAATAAATACGAAATATCTCTTGCAGAAATTCATGCATCTTTATTTCTGTGAAAACTCGCAATAGCACTTACACTTATGTATCCCTTCACAATGCTTTACAGCTCTCTCTAAGCAATTTACGGAGTCAGCAATAAGAATATATCCGCTGAACAAAACTCCACACTGGCAATAGGAAGGGCATCCGGCCAGTAAACACTCTGCTAGCTCCATTCAATTGCCTAGACTCCACCCCGCAAGGGATTATGGGGTCGTTAAAAGAAGAAGAAGATGATGATTTTATCTTCCTCGGAATGATGGAAGGCTGAGTCAACCTTGAGCCAATGAATATCGAACTGTTGGCAGTCGGCAGAATTAGCCTGCAATACTGCATTCTAGCCACTACGTCACCATGGCTCATGGCAATCTCAATCTCACAAACAAACAAAATTTGTTAAGTTCCTTAATCCTACCAAAAATATTGTTGGATAAATTCTGAGGCTAAAACAGAACTCTAAAATATTGGCTCTGCATGTACGTATCCGTAAGGGCCTTGAAGGACAGATACTAAGTGTTTATATTAGTAGGAGAAAAACAACTACATCAAAAAATGGATATATTACCCTTGTTTTTAGCATCGGAGGACCCTGGAGTCGCAGTCTGCTTTTCTGGTTCCACTTTTTTCTTTTTCGAAAACATTTGCAGTGAGTGCAAATGAATATAGATGAGAAAACTGTTATGTTCTGCACACAAAAATGGTATCAATTCCTAGGATCTGTTGAGACTGTCGTGCACTGTGACCTGGAGAAATGCCAGAGAAAACAATTGTTTTGTCACTCCATGACATCAAGGGGAATGGAACTATCAACCTTCCTTGGTGGATGCTTCTGGATTCAAGAGTTTCTGAGTTTTCTACAATGCAGAGCAAGAATTATGGAAGGAGCGACTATAACTTGGATAAGCTACTGTCATTTGCAAACCTTTTCAAAGATTTGTGCCCCTTCAAAATTTTTGCATAAGATGTGAATTTAATTCAATACAGTGAAAAGAAAGTATATCTAATGAATGTTTTTAAATATCAGGCTACAAATTAGTAGATAGACGATAGATAGATAGATAGATAGATAGATAGATAGATAGATAGATAGATAGATAGATAGATGGATGGATGGATGGATGGATGGATGGATGGATGGATGGATGGGTGGGTGGGTGGGTGGGTGGGTGGGTGGGTGGATGGATGGATGGATGGATGGATGGATGATAGGTAGGTAGGTAGGTAGGCAGGCAGGCAGGCAGGCAGGCAGGCAGGCAGACAGACAGACAGAGACAGACGGACAGATAGGCAGGCAGGCAGACAGACAGCCTTTTGTACCTGGATAGGGAACGTTTTGACACTGAAAAGAGACAGTTCAACTTTAAACAATACTCTGGAATCATGGTTCAATGTTTTGGATTAGAATCACATCCAAATTTAATTAGTTAAGGACAGTTAACTAGTTTCATAATTTTCCCTATCAGGTCAAAAAGTTATAATTTGGTATCTGTATTGCTAGGGCTAGCACAATCACCCCAGACCTTCCCGGGATGCTTGTGATTTTGGGACCACAGACTATCATTCCGTTGTGTATTAAAAGAGTCTAATACCTTTTTAATTAATCATACCTATGAGGCATCTAGCAATGATATTGTAGACATAATCAGAAAACCACTTGAGGAATTTTTGGGTATCATTCATGTTCTCTCTATAGTTCTTGATAGGGTGGTGTTCTGACCCCCCTCGTCCCACACCAACACACACTCCAAGCCAAAGATAAGTTATGGCATTTAATTAACAGAAAGACAGGTCCTTGGCAGCAAATTGGCACAGATAAGCCATGGCAGCAATCCAACACAGATAAGTCGTGGCAGCAATCCAGCCTGCCAAGCTCACAATTCCAAACTCACATTAGTTCCTGCGTTGACTTCTGCAAGAGGGGTGTGTGCACAAGCAGTCTTTTTATAGTCTGGAGAGGAGCCCAATGACCACCAGCTGAGTGCAATTACCTCCTGTACTTGCGCAACTGTTCCTGACGCCTATTAGCTCTTCGGTGCTGGGCATCCAGGAACAACTCACTGCTGGCTTCTGGATCACTCTCCCTTGTCTCCTCCCCACTGGTCCAAGGCTCAGGCGTCTCCTGGTGGCCAACCAGTCTCTCTGCGCCCTGCTCGGAGTCGGAACCCTGTCCAGGGTCCTCCACATCCTCCAGAGCTGACACATAGGGCCCCTCGCTGTCGGAGTCTGGTGGCAGCTGCAACAGCTCCTGCTGGGCCACAACAGGGTGGCATATCTCCTACTATAAATCACTAAATGCAATGCAATACAATATAAATTACAATTTTTTTTATATGTTGGAAAAAAGATTGCCAAAAATATTTGGGGAAAACAGATACAATAACACTGCTCCCTTTGTTTCTGTTCCAAATTATGAGAATGTGATATTTGTTTTGTCATCTAGCAAGGCCTTTATACCTTTCCTTATTTTCTTAATTAGGCTCAGTCAGAGTACAATGGAAACAATTCTATGTGATAAAGGTGAGAAAATGAATTATCTGTTTTGTTAAAATAACATTTCTTGCTTGATATTGAAAGAAGAAAAAACATTTCTCACTGTCAGTGGAAATTCAAGGAGAGTTCCTGAAAATTGCAATTTGATTTAAAGCAAGGAAAATAAAGGAATAGCTTTCTCTTTATAGTGTTCTTGAGAAAAATTCCTGAAAACCTCAGCATCCTTCTCCCTTCTCAGCCACTGAATGACGAGATTCAGTCCATCAGGACAGTGTTTAAAGTCTCCTATTTGTATTTGTATTTGTATTTATTAGTACTTATAGGCCGCCCTTTTCCCTGAGGGGACTCAGGGCGGCTTACATAAAATGAGGGGGGGGGGTATACAGACAATAGACACAAACAATACATAGAAGTAAAATAATAAGCAACATTCATTCATTCATTCAAACCTTGGCAAATCTAGACAGCATACTAAAAACCAAAGACATCACCCTGCCAACAAAAGTGTGTCTAGTCAAGGTGATGGTTTTCCCAGTTGCAATGTATGGCTGTGAAAGTTGGACCATAAGGAAGGCTGAGTACCAAAGAATGGAGGCCTTTGAACTATGGTGCTGGAGAAGACTCCTGCGAGTCCCTTGGACTGCAACGCAATCAAACCGGTCAGTCCTAGAGGAGATCAAACCTGACTGCTCTTTAGGAGGCCAGATCCTGAAGATGAAACTCAATTGCTTTGGTCACCTAATGAGAAGGAAGGACTCCCTGGAGAAGAGCCTAATGCTGGGAAAGTTTGAGGGCAAAAGAAGAAGGGAATGACAGAGAAGGAGGTGGCTGGATGGAGTCACTGAAGCAGTCAACGTGAGCTTAAATGGACTCCAAAGGATGGTAGAGGACAGGAAAGCCTGGAGAAACGTTGTCCTGATGGGTTGGACACAACTTCACAACTAACAACAACAAGAAACCTTTATTCCATATTTGCCAAGTTTAGGTCAAGCATACAAAAAATGCTGTTCCATGGGTGAAACACTGAATACCTGTCCAAGCAAGCTTTTATGGTTCTTTTCACACAAGGAGTTGCAAGTTGCACATTCACCTTGCCTGCTTCTACACACATTGTTCTGCATTTCATCCCCTTCCAACTGATTTGGAAGTCCTCTGCTTACAGTTTGTCTCGTGCATGTGTAACAAATTGCCTAGATCAGTGTTTCTCAACCTTGGCAACTTGAAGATGTCCGGACTTCAAGTCCCAGAATTCCCCAGCCAGCATTCGCCAGCATTCGCTGGCTGGGGAATTCTGGGAGTTGAAGTCCAGACATCTTCAAGTTGCCAAGGTTGAGAAACACTGGCCTAGATCACGATCACGTGAAATATGAATACTGTTTTATAAAACCTTAATAAGATCACATCTGGAATATTGCATCCAGTTTTGGTGGTCACCTTGTTAAAAAAAAGATGTTGAGACATTGGAAAGAGTGCAGAGAAGAGCAACTCAGATGAATAAGAGCCTGGAGACTAAAACATATGAAAAAGGGTGGCAGGAATTAGGTAAGTCTAATCTAATGAAAAGGACTAGAGATGACATGATAAGCGGTGTTCCAATATTTGCCATAAAGAAGAGGAGGGGTCAGCATATTCCCCAAAGCACCAGAAGGCAAGACAAAAAAAATACTGAATGGAAACTAATCAACCCAGAACTAGGAGAAATTCCCTAACAGCGAGAACAATTAATCAATGAAAGAGCTTGCCTTCAGAAGTTGTGGGTGCTTCATCACTGGGGGCTTTTTAAGAAGAGATTGGACAGCTGCTTGTGTGAAATGGTATCGGGTCTCTGCTCGAGGAGGGGAGTTGGACTAAAAGATCTCCAAGGTTCCTTCCAATTCTATTATTCTGTATTCTCTATTTGAGGGGGGCTCCAACCTTGGTAACTTTAAGCCCCGGAGACTTCAACGCCCAGAATTCTAGGAGTTGAAGTCCACCAGGCTTAAAGTGGCCAAGGTTGGAGATCCCTGCTCTATTCTGTCTCTAACGTTTTAGCAATACGCAGTGGGTGATAATGGACATTTTTGCAAACATAGAGTTTCCTTCAGGCATTATACACCCGTCTTCCCTGCTGAGGTTCACCAGACTGATTAATTTATAATAACACATAGTGCTTACAGATTTCCATGGTTTTAGGTGTGGAAATGTCAGAAAACAGCAGGGAAAAACTCTACAACAAAACTGGAGGGGCAGATGAAAAAAAAATACAAAAACTGCTTACTTGTGATGAAGATTGGGAGTGTCTATGGAGAGTCCCAGTCCTCAATCAACCCAGATGAGACATCCAAGTCATGGTTGTCCCAAAAGGTGCTTTTTAAAGAGGCAACTGGATTTTGTTTTTTCCTAAGTTGCCTTTTGAAAAACCACCTTTGGGACATGAAGATTGGGGGTCATTTAAATATTCTACTACTAGGTTGTTGTTGGTTTTTTTTGTTTTTTAAAAAAAACATTTTCTCTGTTTTTCTCTTTTCATCATTTACTCTATTTTTCTTTTACTTTGTATTCGTTTTTACTATTGCAATTATAACCTTCAGCAAAATAGATTTTTTGGGGGCTGGGGGGGTGGGAATTAAAACCAGGGAAGCCACACCAAAAGGAACAGCCGAGGTGAGATACTTCAGGGTTCACTAGTTTTATGTTGCATTTCAATATTTCTTTTCTTCTAGATTTTCTTCATATTTTCATGTCATTTGTTTCCTATTATTATTATTATTATTATTATTATTATTATTATTATTATTATTATTATTATTATTATTATTATTATTATTATTATGGTTCGGTGCACAACCAGCCAGATGTTCAGACTGGATCTGGCATTTTTAATCAGCTTGACTCCTTCCAAGGACCTGAAATAGGCAGAAGTCAATATTTTTCTCCAATGGTGTTGGAGACATCATTGCGGAATGGAAGCCATCCTGCAATGGTTTCCATCCTGCAATTGACTGATGGTGACATTGCCATCAGGCTTCCATCCTGCAATTGACTGATGGTGACATTGCCATCAGGCTTCCATCCTGCAATTGACTGATGGTGACATTGCCATCAGGCTTCCATCCTGCAATTGACTGATGGCTTCCATTTGCAATTGACTGATGGTGACATTGCCAACAATGATGTTCTTCGAGCGGTGCTCCAGATGTTTTGGATCGCATCTGAGGCACCTCGGGGTGCTATCTTTGCTTTCTTGGGCCACATTGAAGGAGACGCAGAAGTGAGAGAAGAACAACAATGTCATAAAGCATATTCACTACCAGCAGTGGTCAGTCAGGATGGTTAAAACAGCAGCAGCAACGGGACAGATTCATGGACCATTAGACCATCCGTGGCTGTTATGGATGGATGGTGGTGACACTTTTTGAATCCTAGACAACAGGCCTTCAATCTTGGTTTATGGGAAGTCCCATGGGAAGTTGGGTCTCACTCCTTAGGGCAGTCCAGAGCAGGATGACCAACCCTCTTCACTGAAGGTTACAGGTTCTGACCTAGCCTGTTGATCCAGGGTGGATCAGTAGATGTTTTTCAATGTCTCCCCTATCTCTCCCTGCACACACACAGCGGGAGGGGAGAGAGGAATAGAGAGGGAGGGAGACCTTCCTATCTTCTGATTTAATTATCAAATCTTACATGATGATGATGTGCACATGCATGCAGGGGTGTCCAAACTTGGGAACTTTAACTTGAAGTCCACAAGTCTTAAAGTTCCCAAGTTTGGACACCCCCTGCTTTAAAGATTTATTCTGGCCAGAAATCTGGAGCCCGGCCGAGGAGAAGGCAAGCAAAAAGAGCCCATCGTCTGCAGCCCATCGGGAGCTGAAAGGGGAGGGGGGTAACCCTGCCGTTGAAAAGAAAAAGCCAGGGACGCAGCCCCTCGCCCGCCCGTTGTGACGTCGCCGAGGCCCCGCGGGCGCCATAGAGGGTCGCCTCCCTCCCGGCTTTCGACTGGCCGCGTCCAGGCAGGCAGCAGGCAAGAAGAGCCGCGGGCAAGAGCCGCGAGCGGGCGAGCCGGGCGGCGCGCTGGGAGCTGCTGAGACCATCGCAGTAAGGAACAGGCGCTCGGGCCATGCGGAGGAGGCCACGCCGGCACCATGGAGAATAAATATCCTTGGCTCGGAAGGAGGCGAGGGAAAGAGGGGAGGGGGCAGCCCCCCGGGGAGGGGTGTCGCTTCCCCAACGCGGCGCCCTCCAGTTGAGTATGGATCGCAGCTCTCCAGATTCCCCAAGTAGTTGACGCGTGGTCGGATTGGCGAGGAATTCCTGGGTATGTGGGGGTCCCAGGTTATCCCTGGGCATCACGTTGTCCAAGGATGCGCCAAGAAGAGACCGGACTGTCAGAAATGGTATAAGATCCCCTGCTTGAGCAGAAAGGGGGGTTGGAGTAGATGACCTACAAGGTCCCTTCCAACTCTGTTATTCTGCTATGATTAAAGACAACTAGAGACAAAAACAGTTTTTCCTCCCAACGCTATCACTCTGCTAAACAAATAATTCTTTCACCACTGTCAAACTAATCACTAAGGCTGCATTACTATTACTATTAGCCTTCTCCACCCATCACCTCCCACTTAGGACTGCGGGACTGTAACTTTGTTGCTTGTATTCTTACAATTTATATTGATATTGATCGTTTTCTGATTGCTTATTTGTACCCTATGACTATCATTAAGTGTTGTACCTTATGATTCTTGATGAATGTGTCTTTTCTTTTCATGTACACTGAGCGGATCTGCACCAAAGACAAATTCCTTGTGTGTCCAGTCACACTTGGCCAATAAAGAATTCTACTCTACTCCACTCCACTCCACTCCACTTCATTCCTCTCCTCTCCTCCCCTCCCCTCCCTTCCATCTTCTCTTCCCTTCCCTTCCCTTCCTTTCCCCTCCCCTATTCTATTCTATTCCATTCCATTCTCTCCTCTCCTCCCCTCCCCTCTCCTCCCTTCCCTTCCATCTTCCTTTCCCTTCCTTTCCCCCTCCCCTAGCCCTCCCCTATTCTATTCTATTCTATTCTATTCTATTCTGAACCATGGAATTCCCAAGAAGTAAAATGATGACTTTCAATAAGCTTAGCTTTAAAAGGCAAATACATAGAAAATTACTCATCCTGATGGTTCCCAGTCTGTTATTCTATTCTAAGTATTCTTGGAAAGCCCTCTTATCATGTCAGTAGTGTTAAAAGTAAGTAAGGTTTTCTCCTGCTTTCTAACTCTCACGGATGGGTGGATCTGGGAAATCTATAAGTAACCTTTTGCAATGATTAGAAAGAAAAGTGAACGGGAATAAAATATTGTAGTTTATATAGCAACACCTGCCTGGAATAAGTAAGCATGTTATCTATCTGATCTGGTGTTTCTCAGCCTTAGCAACTTTAAGATGGGTGGACTTCACGCTCTACATGGGGCAGCCCTTGAAGAGCATTCGGAGACTTCAGCTCATCCAGAATGCAGCCGCGCGAGCGATCGTGGGTGTACCTCGGTACACCCACGTTACACCTATCCTCCGCGAGCTGCACTGGTTACCAATTGGTCTCCGGATACGCTTCAAGGTGCTAGTCATCACTTATAAAGCCCTTCATGGTATTGGACCTGGGTACTTGAGAGACCGCCTGCTGCCAATTACCTCCCAAAGACCCATTAGATCACACAGGGCTGGGCTCCTCCGGGTTCCGTTTACCAGCCAATGCCATCTGGCATTTGGAACCCGGGGGAGGGCCTTCTCTGTGGCAGCTCCGACCCTTTGGAACGAATTCCCCACAGAGATTTGGACCCTCACCTCCCTCCAGGCTTTCCGTAAAGCCGTTAAAACCTGGCTGTGTTGGCAGGCCTGGGGTTGATGAGTTCCCTTCCCCTCTCGCTTTGTGTGGCTGTTGGTTATTTTTAAATGCTTGTATTTGTAATTTTTGTGTTTCCCTTTCCCTCCTTGGGTTTGTGCGCCGCCCTGAGTCCCACTGGGAATAGGGCGGCATATAAATAAAACGAAACCTAAACCTAAACCTAAACTTCAGCTCCCAGAATTTCCCAGCCAGCATGCTTCCCACTGGTGGGAAAGTAACAGTGTTCTGTGCGCCTTCGGTGGTTAGTCAAAGGCGCACATGACCAGCCGCATGACCATATGACATGCCGGCCACATGACCACGGAGATGTCTTTGGACAGCGCTGGCTCTTCGGCTTTGAAACGAAGATGAGCACTGCCCCCTAGAGTCAGGAACGACTAGCACATATGTATGAGGGGAACCTTTACCTTTACCTTATCTCCTGGATCCACACATCTCTGTCTATTGGTAGTTCTTAATCTTCCCTGCTTTTCTAGGGGAGCAGTTTAATATTGCATGGACTTTGAAATCCTCGTCCAGATAAACATAATATTCCAGTTGACCTAATTAGGAAGTAAAAGGAATCCAGGCCAGCACTGGCCCTCTGGAATAATCTTTTAATAGAGATCAGAACGGCCCTTTCCCTAATGGCATTTTGGAGGATGCTGAGAGCATCTCCCAAAGTGCTCCAACTAGTTAGTTTTGGTTATCTTCTTATCTTTTATTTATCTTATTTCTGACCATTTACAATTTTTATGTGCTTTTAATTGTTTTTACTCTGACTTTTAATATTTACTGTGGGCGTTTTAATGCTTTTCATAACTTACAAACTTACATCCCAGCACGACACAAAAGGAATAAATGAATGACTAATCATAAGTTTGCTGGTGGAGGATTTTTTTTTTAATGGGTAGTATATTAAGAAGGGCAAAGCAAAGTCCTGCACTATAGGGAAACAGCATTTTCTCTGTACAAATATACATGTAATCCTTTTGTTGAAGATTCTTGTTTTTGTTTATTGTGTGAACTCTTCCGTTACCCAATTCCTTTGCAACAAGCAAAGCTTCATCTGAATTTAATGGCAGTTTATAGATATCCGTATGTATACATTTGGTGCGGATCAGTGGTGGGATTCAATTTTTTTTACTCCCGGTTCTGTGGGCGTGGCGTGGTGGGCGTGGCAGGGAAAGAATACTGCAAAATCCCCATTTCCTCCCGATCAGCTGGGACTCCGGAGGCAGAGAATAGATGAGGGCGGTTCCACCACAAAACCGTGTTCAACTAAAGCGCACTCGATGAAACCGCGTAGCTGACGTCATCACAGGGCGACAACAGCGCGGAGACAGAAGCACGCTGTAAACGCTAAACCTAAAATTAACCCCTAAACCTAAACCTAACCCCCCTAAACCTAACCCTAAACCTAACCCCCCTAAACCTAACCCTAAACCTAACCCTTAACCTAACCCTAAACCTAACCCTTAACCTAACCCTAAACCTAATCCTAACCCTTAACCTAACCCTAAACCTAACCCTAACCCTTAACCTAACCCTAAACCTAACCCTAACCCTTAACCTAACCCTAAAGCTAACCCTAAAGCTAACCCTAAACCTAACCCTTACCTTAACTTGAATCGGCTTGCTTTCAAAACGCTATTTAAAGCGCCCTTCTTTCTCCGCGCTCGCTGTTGTCGCCCTGTTGATGATGTCAGCGACGCAGTTTAATCGGGCGCGCTGTAGTTGAGCGTGGTTTTGTCGTGCCACGGATGAGGGCGTGGCCAGTCAGAGGTGGTATTTACCAGTTCTCTGAACTACTCAAAATTTCTGCTACCGGTTCTCCAGAACTGGTCAGAACCTGCTGAATATCCCCTCTGGTGGGTATGCCTAAACTGGGAGTCATTAGCAACATATAAATTTAACATACTACTTACTATTCATTTATTAGATTTTTATCCTGCCTTTATTACTTTATAAAGGCTCAAGGCTCAACTCAAGGTGGAGAACATACCTAATATTCCTCCTTCCTCCTATTTCCTCCACAACAACCTTGTGAGGTAGGTTGGGCTGAGAGAGAGAGTGATTGACTCAAAGTCACCCAGTTGATTTTCATGCCTAGGACTAGAACTCACAGTTTCCTGGTTTCTAGGTAAGAGTTTAACCATTTGAGCAAACTGGCTCTTATTACACTTAATAAAGGGGAAATATTATTTTGCCACCCACAAAGAGGATGGGAAAGTTGCTTTTCCATAGGGAGGGGAACCCTCTTCTATTTTAATGATATTTCACTTAGAATATTGCCTTACAAAGTTATTTCAGACTTCTCAAGTTGAGTCTAATTAACAGATTAACAGAGTTGTAAGGTACCTTGTAGGTCATCTAGTCCAGCCCCCCGACCAAGCACTATTTCTGACAGATGGCAGTCCAGTCTCTTCTTGAAAGCTTCTAGAGATGAAGCTACTACAACCTCTGAAGGCAACTTCTATTCCATGGGTTGATTGCTCTCACTATCAGAAAATTTTTCCTTATTTCTAAGTTGAATCTCTCCTTGGTCAGGTTCCATCCATTATTCCTGGTCTGCCCTTCAGTGCTTTGCAAAATAGTTTGACCCCCTCCTCTCTATGGCAGCCCCTCAAATATTGGAACACTGCTATCATGTCCCCCCTGGTCCTTCTCTTCTCTAGACGAGCCATGCCCAGTTCCTGTAACTGTTCTTCATATGTTTTAGCCTCCAGTGCCCTAATAGCAGTTAGACTTATAAATCGCTTCATAGGGCTTTCAGCCCTCTCTAAGCGGTTTACAGAGTCAGCATATTGCCCCCAACAACAATCCGGGTCCTCATTTTACCTACCTCGGAAGGATGGAAGGCTGAGTCAACCCTGAGCCGGTGAGATTTGAACAGCCGAACTGCAGAACTGCAGTCAGCTGAAGTAGCCTGCAGTGCTGCACTCTAACCACTGTGCCACCTCGGCTCATATCTTATTAATCTTATTAGGGGGATGATTAGCCCACCAATCGTCCCCTAATAAGCTCTTCTCTGCACTTTTTCAAAACTCTCAATATCTTTTTTATAGCGTGGTGTCCAAAAGTGGGTGCAGTATTCTAGGTGTGGTCTTACTGAAGCTTTATAAAGTGGTATTAGGACCTCACTTGATCTTGGCTAAATGAAATAGATCAGGGGTCTGTCAAACTCAAGGCCCATGGGGTTCTTAAATCAGTGGGGCCAGCCTAGAAATAGCAAAGGACCAGCCCACAGTGCCTCTGGCAGCCAAAACAGGATGCAGCGGGGCTGCGTGAGGGCTCCCTGCCCCCGTTTTGACTGGCAGGGTGCTGCAGGAGGCGTCCATCTTGTCTCCCCCCCCTCCCCAGGCTGGTCCGGCCCTCAAAGAAATCCAGTTTGACACCTCTGAAATAGCTGAATGTAAGTAATTTACATTCAAATCTATGCATTTGGTCATAGAGATCTTAATATGGAAACCTTAATATTAGAAGTCACGGGATTGTCTCTTATATGTTTTCTGAATGATGATTGTCAAGGTTGTTGATATTTTCTGGATTAAGATTGTCAATGTGGTTGAGAGTTCCCTTAACTCACTTTTCTGCACATGGTTCATGGACATGATTTTCGATGAATTTAGAGAGGGCAAGATCAACATAGATAAGACCTTAAAGCTGCTCAATAAGTTTGAAGTCTCATACGATTATGTTCACGTGAAAAAAGTTTTTAAGGTGAGGAAAAGAATTATATATATTTTTTTTAAAAAATAGGTGTTGTAAAAATATGATCAAAGCCATTTTCTCAGGTGTTGAACGGACAAATTTCTAGAGTAAAGTTTTCTTTTAATATGGAAACGCATGTTTTTAGGTCTTTTTTTAATCCCACCTTTGTTATTTTTATAAATAACTCAAAACAGGGAACATACCTAATACTCCTTTCTGCTCCTATTTTCCCCAAAACAACAACCCTACGAGATGAGTTGGGCTGAGAGAGAATGATTGGCCCAAAGTCACCCAACTGGCTTTCACGACTAAGGTAGGAATAGAACTCACACTCTCCTAGTTTCCAGCCTGGTGCCTTAACTACTAGACCTGTGATGGCGAACCTATGGCACATGTGCCACAGGTAGCATGCAGAGCCCTCTCTGCAGGCACGTGAGCCGTTGCCCTAGCTCAGCTCCACCTCATATGTACATGTGCCTCCCGCCGGCCAGCTTGTTTTTGGATCTCTTCCGCGCATGCGAGGGGGGCTGGGCACATGCGTGAGACGCATGCATGTGTGGATGTGTGTGTGTGGGGAATCACACTTGCATGCAGGGGAGATGCATGCAGGGGGTTGCACATGCATGGGTAGGGGGGCGGGGGTGGGGTGCATGAAAAACTGGCCCTACGGACAAATCGGAAGTTCAGGAATGGGTTGTAGGGTCGTTTTTTGCCCTCCGGAGCCTTCAGGGAAGCCTCCTGGAGGCTCTGGAGGGCTAAAAGTAGGTCCCTGAACTTCTGATTTGCCCATAGGGCCAGTTTTTCATGCTCCGGAGGGTATAAGGAAGCCTCTGGTGGGTGAAAAATGGCCTCAAAGGAAGGCCGAAGTCAATAGCAATCGCAATAGCAGTTAGACATATACCGCTTCATAGGGCTTTCAGCCCTCTCTAAGCGGTTTACAGAGTCAGCATATTGCCCCCAACAACAATCCGGGTCCTCATTTTACTCACCTCGGAAGGATGGAAGGCTGAGTCAACCCTGAGCCGGTGAGATTTGAACAGCCGAACTGCAGAACTGAAGTCAGCTGAAGTAGCCTGCAGTGCTGCATTTAACCACTGCGCCATTTTGGCTCCCTGGTCGAAGTCAGCTGGCCGGCATGTGCATGTGCTCTGGCCAGCTGACAGGACAACACCTAGCATGCCCTGACAAATTGCTCCGCATGCCACCTATGGCACACATGCCATAAGTTCACCATCACAGGTATAGGGTTCCCTGCCTAGACAGGGTTGGGCTAGAAGACCTCCAGGGTCCCTTCCAACTCTGTTATTCTATTCTATTCTTTGTGGCAGCCTTTCAAATACTGGCATACTGCTATCATGTCTCCTTCTTTTCTTTAGACTAGCCATTCCCAAATCCCGCAACTGTTCTTCATATGTTTTAGTCTCCAGGCCTTTAATCGTCTTAGTTGCTCTTCTGTACCCTTTTCCCAAAGTCTCAACATCTTTTTTGTAATGTGGTGACCAAAACATGATGCCACATTCCAGGTGTGGCCTCTTACTAAGGCTTCACAAAGTGGTACTAATTCTTCACTTGATTTGGATTCTGTGCCTCTGGTTATACAATCAAGGATTGTATTAGCTTTTTTGGCTGCCACCACACACTGCTGACTCAGGTTTAAGTGAGGGTCCCTCTCACAATTACTATCTTGGAACCTGGTTTTGCCTAATCTTTCTTTTCTTTTGGTAGAAAAATGACAAACAGAAGTCTGGACTTATTACCATGGAAGATTTCAGAGCAATATACCGAATGCTGCTTCACAGACCAGAACTGGTCGAACTTTTCAACAGCTACTCAGGCACCAAAAAAGTTCTGTCACCGACAAATCTAGCCGAATTTCTCAGGAAGGAACAATTTGAGCTGAATGCGAATGAGGGAAGGGCTGTTTCGCTCATTAACCGATACGAACCCATTCATGAAGGTACCCCCAAGTTCTAGAGTTACGGTTTAATTAGTGGAACTTCCTTTTTCTAAGGAAAGGATGAAGGTTGAAAATAGAAATAATGCAAACCATTGTCACACTTCTTTAACAAAAAGATCCTTTCTGGTTGGAAGAAGTCATTGGCCGTGGTCTGCTGTCACAGTTGTGTCTTCTGTACTATATGTGTATTTAAGATCAAAATTGTTATTTTTGTGTAGCTGCCACCCTTTAAACGATGTGTAACCATTTAAAATATGTACAACCTTTAAAGCAATATGTATTGTATTTTATGCATGCTCCCATGAATTTAAATTGTGTTCATTTATTATACAATATATAATATGATGCATTAATTTATTAAACTGCTTCTATGCTAATTAATCATGTCCTGAGAAGATGAACAGTGAGTTCAGCTTCTAAATATGCTTTATAATTCTCTGTTGAAAAATGATTCTTCTGTGTATACAGCGAGGAAAAGCATTGCAAGTAATTTTATATATTTTTTTGGAACGCATTATGTTTTTCATTTCCTTTTGTGTCATTTTGTCTACTTTAAAGCAAAACACTGGTTTATATACATTGTACTGTACTGCATGCATGCTCTATCTTAGTAAATGTTTCATTCAGATATTAAATGTGACCACAGGAATATCAGTTCAAGTCATAGTAATTTATGAGATAAATCATTTGAAATATGCTTTTCTGCAGCAGCCTAGACCGAAAATTTTACAGTTCAGATTACAACAGAGGCAATTGGTAAAATATTGGAAGAAACAAAAATAAGTTAAAGTTATATAACCCTTGAATTTTTTAAAATGTTCTATTTTAATAATACGCCTAGTCCTTGATTTACGACCACAACTGAGCTCAAAATTTATGTTGCTGAATGAAACAGTTAATTTTGCCTCCTTTTACAACCTTTCTCGCCACAGTTGTTAAATGAATCACTGCAGTTGTTATGTTATTAACACAGCTCTTAAGTAAATCTGGCTTCCCCATTGACTTTGCTTCACAAAGGTTGATCACGTGACCCTACAAAAATCAGCAACTGTCATAAATAAGGAACCAGTTGCCAAGCATTTGAATTTTGATCATGTGACCACGGGGATGTTGCAAGGGTCGTAAGTGTGAAAAATGATCATAAGTCAGTGTCCTAACTTCTAAAGACTACTAAACGAACTGTTCTAAGTTGAAAACTACCTGTATGATTTATTTTGTTTTTCTTATAGTGTTTAAAAAAGCTTGAATTGTCATACTATACGATGATTATTTTTAGAAATACATTAGCACAGAAAATATTCCCAGTGCTCTTTTCTTTATGGTTTTTACAAAACTGTATGCAATCTTATGGAATTGTATTTATGTAATTACATGAATTAACGGATTCTTGTTCCCTCTTGGGGAACTTGTATGTTTACATCAACAATGTATACAAGTGCTAATAATGAAATAAAAATATGAACTGGCCTACAGGTAACTCTTCTTTTACTGCTAATTCTTGTTCCTGTATTTTTCTTTGGGGTTTTTTACACTTTGTATATGAGCACATTTCTCTTGCTCATTTACATGACAATAAACAACACTACTATCCTGTCCACCATTAAACCATCTTTCCAAATAGCCTTCATGTTTCCAGTGTCTTTCTCCCCACTTGGAACTGAATCCAGATGGGCATTTTTTCCAACAATCCCTTCATGTTCCAATCTCTTTACTGGATTTGAATCCACCTTCAGTAGAGCTGTAGTCGTATTCAAACAACCTTGAGGGGAGTCATCCTGTAAGTAGTCTTTGTACAGGGAGGGAATTCAGGACAACAAAGGGGTGTAGCAGGCAGGAAGGGCAAAGTTGTAGGAGAGACGGTCAACTCACACAACCCTGATCTCTGCACAGTTCAGGCCCTCACAACAGGACACATTCCCCTTTCCTAAGGCAGTTTCAACAAAACCACAATTGTCCGTGATTCTGAAATCAAGGAGACAGTTTGTTCAAAGCATGGTTCAATCAAAGAAAGATCAAATTACTGTATTTTTTGGAGTATAAGACACACCTTTTCCCCTCAAAAAAGAGGCTGAAAATCTGGGTGTGTCTTATACACTAAATGCAGCATTTTTTGCCTCCTAAAACCCTGCCCCTTCACCAAAATGGCCGTGCATAGCTTGTATCAGGCTTTCAGAGAGTTCCTGGGGGCTGGGGAGGGCAGAAATGAGCAAGAAAGCCCGTTTTTTGCTAAATTTTGCCCCCTAGCCCGCAGGAGCACTCTATAAGCTTCCTAATGTCCTTGTTTTGATGAAAAATTGGTCATTTTTTGCTCGTTTGTGGACCCCCTCCCACACCCCCACACCTACAAGACTCCTAAGGGCTATTCATGTCCTTCTTTGAGAAAAAAATGGGCCTGTTTTCACAAAAAACAGGGCATTTTGGGGAGGTTTTCTGAGTGGAAAAACTTTTTTAAAAAATGCCTCTTCAAAACCTTGGTGCGTCTTATACTCCGGTGCGTCTTATACTCTGAAAAATATGGTATATCGGGTGGAAGCTTTATATTTCTGTTGCCATAAACTTCTGCCTGTCCAATTAGCTTGTTGCACTAAGTGTAACGTTCCCATCCTTTACCATGGGTTAATTTTTTAAAAAGTAGTCAATAGTTGATCATTAGTGCCCTGATGAGCATAATTGTTCTTGATATAAAGATCTGTTACAATACTAGACTATCACATCCAGACTAGTCCATTGCATATACCATAATAACTTCATTAGCTTAGATTTAGTGAGTCACACATCATAAAATAAATCATAGATAGGTTACTATCAATCTGTGAAATTAGGCATTTTATAGAATGCCTAGTAAATCTATAGAATGCCCCAAACGGGACATGAGCCACAGTGGCACAGTAGTTAGAGTGCAGTACTACAGGCTACTTCTGCTGATGCCGGCTGCCTGTAATTTGGCAGTTCAAATCTCACCAGGCTCAAGGTTGACTCAGCCTTCCATCCTTCCGAGGTGGGTAAAATGAGGACCTAAATTGTTGGGGGCCATAGGATAACTCTGTAAACCGCTTAGAGAGGGCTGTAAAGCACTGTATATAAGCAGTATATAAATCTAAGTGATCGTGCTGGTGCTATCGAAGTATGAAATGCTTAATATTTCAAACACGTCCAAGACAATCTATGCAAAAATATTTTTTTATATTTTGCCAGTAAAGTATAAAATATTTTTGCTAAAATGCCATTCTAGCCTTCCTTGTTGCAACAAGTAGGTCAGTACTAGTCTTCTTCTATTGTTTTGTTTCCTGTCCTTTATTTTGCACTCATGTCAGGGCTCCCGAGCTCTGTTTTCGGCTGCTATGGCCTCCTGCAACCCTCTGCCAGTGAAAATGGAGATCTGTTTTCGCTGGCAGAGGCAGGTCAGATCTAAGCGCCAGTGGTGAAATATTAATTTTTTTACTGCCGGTTCTGTGGGTGTGGCTTGGTGGGCGTGGCTTGGTGGCATCATGTGACTGGGTGGACGGGGCTATGTAGTCATGTAACTGGGGGATCAAAAGACACAAACTCACTTTATCAATTTCCTGCTGGAGTAGGGTTGCACTAGATGACCTCCAGGTTCCTTCCAGCCCTCTGAAACTGTGCCTAGTGCCAGGTTTATAGTCTTTCCTTCCTCTCCTTTTTCCGTCCCTCCATTTCTTTCTTTTTCTTTTTCTTTTTCTTTTTTTCTTTTTCTTTCTTTTTTCTTTCTTTCTTTCTTTCTTTCTTTCTTTCTTTCTTTCTTTCTTTCTTTCTTTCTCTTTCATTTTTTCTCTTTCTTTCTTTTTCTTTCTTTTTTCCTTTCTTTCTCTTTCATTTTTTTTCTTTCTCTCTTTTTCTTTCTTTCTTTCTCTTTCTTTACCCCTTCCTTCCTTCCTTCCTTCCTTTCTCAGCACCCCCACCCCCCGTTTTTGGCCTAGCAGGCTTCAGGGACCGCTCCTCCTGTTCCGGAAAACCTGTATTTTAAAAAATGCCCCAAAAGTTAAAAAATATTCCAGAGATCAGCTGTGCGACATGTGATCGGCGGAACTTTTTTTTTTTAAAAAAAAAAAAACACCTTTTTTTAGTATTTTTTACTACTAGTTCAGGCAAACTGGCATGAACTGGCAGCATTTCACATCTGCTAAACACCCTGTGGGCCAGATCCGGCCCCTGAGCCTTGAATTTGACACCCCTGATATACATCTTTCAATAATGGCTTCAGCTATGCTGAGGCTTAGGTTTAAGTTTAGCCTTGGGGCTAACCCTAATCCTTTTCATGACTCTCTTTTCATACTTTGCCTAAATAGTTCTTGTCATTCTACATAATGTCTCAGCATTATATATAATACCTAGTATATAGCACAGTGATGGCTAACCTTTTTTGGCTCCCGTGCCAAAAGGGGGGAAGCGCAGAGGAGACATGCGCAGGCATGCCACACCCATAATGCTATGTGTGCCCCCCATGCACGCATGCGTGTGCGACCAGCAACCCCCCCCCGCTTTTGCCACGGTTTTTTCACCCTCCCCAGGCTCCAGAGGCTTTCTAGGAGCCTGGGGAGGGCAAAAACAGCGTCCCCTGGACGCCCTCCGGAGGCCTCAGGAGTTTCCCTGAAGCCCCCGGAGGGCGAAAAATGGACCTACAGGGAACCCGGACATTCGGGAATTATGACTTCCGGTTTGTCCATAGGGCCGATTTTTGACCTCCGGAGCCTTCAGGAGGCTTCACTGAAGGCTCCATAGGGCAAAAAACGGACCTATGGAAAAACTGGAAGTGACTTCCAGTTTGTCCGTAGGGCCGTAGGCCGAAGTCAATGCATCGCATGCCCTCACAAATGGCTCCATGTGCCACCTGTGACACACCTGTCATAGGTTCGCCATCACGGATATAGCATATCAAAATATTTCATATTTCATAATTTGCCTTAAAACATCCCACATTCTGTAGATTTCTTGGAGTTCTATACAATACCAGCTTTTCACATATTGCAACAGATGTACAAAAGGCAGTGCATTGTTTTATCCATTCATTTTACATTTCAAATGAAGTTTTGCTAGATTCCCCTGTTAGAAGTAGCATCCCTGGCCATTCTCATATTCCTGATTTAGCAGCTATATTATGTTTTCTTTTAAATGTACAGGCAGCAGGCAGCTCCACTATATGTCATGATTTATACCTGCTGAATAAAATGTGATACAGTTGATTATCAGGTATATCACAATTACACCCTGAGTGTGTTCCTGAAAATTGTTACTTGGCCACATGTTTTTCAATGGGCATGAAAGTAGGTCAGAAAAATCAACGGTTGCAAGGGAAAATGTTGAGTTTTTCATCAATAGGATTGTTTAATACAAATACCCATGTGAAAATACAGTAGAGTTAGAGAGCTTAGGTAAATATAAAAAAACAAACCTGGGGCATGGTTTATAGAGCTGTTTCCAATTCAATTCATAATTGGGAGCTTAGACGGCAATTGGATTTCTTACCTTCATTGATTTTAGTGAGAGGATGTGTTTAGCACTCCGCCTGAAATCTCTATGACCTTTAAGACTTGAAAGCGGCTCTGCTTAACTCTAGCTTTATTGAGCTTTTTCTGCTAATGATAAACAATGAAAGAAAAAATGCATGCTGTCCATTTGGGGAAAAAAGTAAAGTAGCTTACTAGAAAGGCTATGGCCTCCAACCTGCTGGTTTCACTATTTATTCTTTCCAACCTCATAGAATATTGGATGGGAATTATGCAAAGACTGTGGGGTTTTGGGTGCGCAGAGCTCAGGTCTCAAACTTTACAGCTGACAAGCTCATTGTCTTTAATCACAGAGCCATTGCACCCTTGTATATGCATATTTCAGTGGTGGGATTCATTTTTTTTATTACCAGTTCTGTGGGCGTGGCTTGGTGGGCATGGGTGTGGCTTGGTGAGCATGGCAGGTAAAGGATACTGCAAAATCCCCATTCCTTTCCCCATTCCAGGGGAAGGATACTGCAAAATCCCCATCCCTCCCCACTCCAGGGGAAGGATACTGCAAAATCCCCATCCCTCCCCACTCCAGGGGAAGGATACTGCAAAATCCCTATCCCTCCCTCCTCCAGGGGAAGGATACTGCAAAATCCCCATCCCTCCCCACTCCAGGGGAAGGATACTGCAAAATCCCCATTCCCTCCCTACCCCGCTAACCTGCTTTCCAGCTCCGTTCTCCTGTGCAAGGCAACAAAAGAAGACCCAGCCAATCAGCTGGGACTCAGGAGGCAGCGAATAGATTGAGGGCGGGGCCAGCCAGAGGTGATATTTGCCAGTTCTCCAAACTACTCAAAATTTCCGCTACCTGTTCGTCAGAACCGGTCAGAACTGGCTGAATACCACCTCTGATTTATTTGATGATGTTTTATTTAAACTTATATTTGTATATCAGTGATTGCATGACCTCTGTAGATGCCATACACTAAATAAAATAAATAAGGAAAACCCCCGCCTCCCTCCCTTTCCCCAGAACAAGGACGAATGGATGGTTTTAGGCAGAAACAGGCTTCCTTCTTGGGTGGCGGTTCCCAATCAGCCTTCTCACTACAGATGGGCATCAATTGGCACCTGTTTCTTTTACCGCTGATTTCCTATTGTGAGAGCTTTGCAACTTGCAAAAAAAGGGCTGCGGGAATTTTTTTTGTTGTTGTTTGAAAAGTAACGAGTTCAATTGCCTGAAAAACTTTGAAAATCCCTGACCTAGATAACAGCAACACACAAAAGAGAAATCCTTGTAGAAGGCCTAAAATGCTGACTCCAGATGTGCAAAAATCCTAAATGAGATTAATTTCAACACTCCCCCACCCCCCCCACCCCCCAGAACAGTGTTGGGCATAATTTACTGTTTGCTTTAGCAAACTCAGGTTTTGGAGTTTTATCAGCTCTGAAAGTGCTTACAACTGCTGCTAGGAGTTGCAAGCACTCCTAAAGTAATAATATTATGCAGCTTTACCCAATTGAATACATTTCAAATATTTGGGGTTATACTCAGGGGTGGGGTTCAAATTTTTTAGCAAGAGGTTCTCTGCCCTGTTGCTGGGAGGGTGTGGCCTACTTGGCCTCCTGCACCATGGGGGGGGGCATTTTTGCCCTCCCTGGACTCCATAGGCTTTCCTTGAACCTCCAGGAGGGAGAAAACGGTCTCCCCAGGCTCTGGAGGCTGGAAATGGGCCGCTTTCCGGCCTTCCCAAACTTCTGGTAGGCCCGTTTTTCACCCTTCCGAAGCCTCCATGCGCACCCTGCACTTACCTGCATCTGAAATGGGCCGCATGGTGCAGTGGTGGGATTCAAATAATTTACCAACCAGTTCTCTGCCCTAATGACCAGCTGGGTAGGTGGGGCTCAGTGGTCATGTGATCATGTGGGCGTGGCCAAGTCAATGTCACTCAGGTCGATGGGCACTTCGCCTTAGTTGTTACAATAGTAATAAGGGTTAACTGGACAGGCAGTTTCTGTAAGCAGGGCAATAAAGATTAGGCTAGAAAAACACCAGAATGTTTCCTTCCTTGCTTCCTTACAGGATTAGCCCTGTAAAGTGGAAAAGAACAAAATGAGATTTCTTCCAACAACCGGTTCTCTGAACTGCTTAGAAAGTTACCAACCGGTTCTCCCGAATAGGTGCGAACTGGCTGAATCCCACCACTGGGCGTGGTGACTTGTGGGAGGGGTGCGGAGCCATCCAGGAATGGGATTTGGGAGTTCTTCAAACTGCATCTTAGCTAGAGGTTCTCCCGAACCTCTGCAATCACCCAGCAGCCCATTCTGGTTATCCCCACGCCCATAATTCCCACCTCTTACTTATTTGCTGTCCCTCTTTGTGGGAATTAGTTTAACATATCTTGGAACCAGTTAAAGTAAAGCTTGGTACACCATAACGTTTACTACTATAGGATTTGCTACCCTTAGCAATACAGATACTCCTCAAGTTATGACTGTCACTGAGCCTGCCCATTACGGTCATAAGTTGTAATAGTAATTAAACATGTGACATTTTTGCAGTGGCCATTGCAGTGGTCATTAAGTGCATAAGTGCAAACTCCACAGTTGTTAAATGTGCTATTGTTTGCTGTTTGCTATGGCATGGTTTTGTCATAAGAAGTGCTAGTTTTCAACAATAACGTCATCAAAGGCCCTGACATAACTGTGGGACACTGCAAGTGCCTCTAAGTGTTGCCTTGTTGTGGAGCACCCAGTGTGTTCATGAGGTGGGAGATGCAGTGGTCAGAAAGTTGGATCCGGGTCATAAGCCCCCTTTTTCAGATAGGTTGTAACTTCAAACAGTTGCTAAGTCATAAGTCAAGAAATATCTACATGATTCTTTCTTACCTTCATACTGATAAAACTAACAATAATACCAGGATTAGGACAACAACGAAGAGAAGTTCGGAATAATTTATGGTGCTTAGAACTAAATGTAGGAAGTATAGAAGAAGGAAAAGGAAATGGAAGTGGTTAAATAGAGGTAAGATATTTTATTATTTCCCTTGGATGTTGGCAATCAGATCTGTACTTCAAACAATTTGTTGTCATTGTTAGTTGCAAAGTTGTGTGTGACACATTGTGAAAAACGGTCCTCCAGGCCTTCCTGTCCTCTACAATCCTCTGGAGTCTATTTAAGCTCTAGCCGACTGCTTCAGTGATTCCATCCAGCCATCTCATTCTCTGCTGTCCCTTTCTTCTTTTGCCCTCAATCTTTTCCAGCATCTCTCCATTGAGTCCTTCCTTCTCATTAGGTGGCCAAAGTATTTGAGTTTCACCTTCAGGATCTGGCCTTCTGAAGAGCAGTCAGGGTTGATTTCCTCTAGGACTGACCGGTTTGATCACCTTGCAGTCCGAGGGATTCACAGGAGTCTTCTCCAGCACCATAGTTCAAAGGCCTCCATTCTTTGGTGCTCAGCCTTCCTTATGGTCCAACTTTCACAGCCATACATTGCAACTGGGAAAACCATAGCTTTGGTTATCCCCCACCAAAAAAAAGATAACCACTAAGAGATAGCAAAGAGGGCCAAAAAAAAAAAAACCTACCTCTTCGTTGTGACCTAACTGATTATCTGAATTTATCAGATTTGGTAGCCATAATTGAAAATAACTGTTGCTATTATTATTTACCAAAATACTTCACCTAACTGTCTTTTTAAAGGATATATTATCAAGAGCGGAAAATCAAGTTAAGGGGTTTAAAGATCACTCACAGAGCAAGCTCATTACTCCTGCTATCAGGTTTGAAGGGAAGGTAGAGAAACGTTGCCTCACTTCAACTTTTTCTTTTAAAGGACTTTCTTCCGTAGAAATCAATGGGAGGAATTGACTCCATTAGCTTTAAGGGAAGGGAGGTTTCTTTATCAGTGCAGGAATAGACTGGCGGCTATGGAATGCAGCTGGTTTGCGGATTTTTAACAGATATTAAACTATTAGGGGAAAAAAGACCTGGAGGGGAAAATATCTATTTTTGAAGCTGGCAGGTTGCTGAGATTTGCCTTATTGCTATAGGCATCTAATCACTGTGATTTATGATCTTGTTTAAACCCAAACAATTACATTTTCTTCCGCACTTAATTCAAATCACAGCTTTGAATCTAGTTTCTGAAGTCTTAATTGACAATTGTGTTGATGCAGGGGTGGGTCCCGACTTCTGTTTCTGACGGTTCGCTTAGGGACACACTATGCGCGCATGCACAGTAGTAAAAAACAATCTCTGCATGTGCAGATGCAAAAAACAAGATGGTGGCGCCTATGGTGCCACAGATTAAAGTGGTTCAGGGGCATGGCCAGCCGAGTTACTACCTACTTGGCTGAACCGGTCCGAACCAGTAGGAACCCACCTCTGTGTTGATGTTTCCAGAGTTCCCTAACCTGAGCTAAGATCAAAAGATATCTGGTAGCACCTTTTCAGAGTAACCATTTTTACTAAGAGACGTAAGCTTTGGGGCAGCGGGGAGAGCTGCTGTGATGTGGTAGTTGAAACCAGGGGTGAGCTTCAAAAATTTCAGCAACGGGTTCTCTGTATGGTTACTGGGTGGGCGTGGCCATGATGGCCGTGGCCATGTTGGTCTCCTGCACTATGGGGGAGGGGGCATTTTCACCTTCCCAAGGCTCTGGGGGCTTTCCTCGAGACTCTGGGAGAAAACTGCCTCCCCTGGGCTCTGGAGGCCTTCTGTGAGGCCCATTTCCTACCCTCCCCGAGCCTCCATCTGGGCCCTCCACTTACCTCACATCCCAAACCATCCATGACTCCTGGGAGGAGAGGGGAGGGGTGGGAGGGCAGGGGTGGGCAGGGTGGGTGGGGCCAGCCTGGGGTGGGATTTGGAGATTCTCCGAATCGACCATAATGTTAGCTATGGATTCTCCGGAAGCTGGGCGAACCCATAGCAATCCACTCCTGGTTGAAACTTATGTAGGATTTAAATTGGATGAAGACAAGCAGGGCAGTTTTAAAGATGCAGGTTATATGTCAGAGACCTGTACTTTATCAATTAAAATTGGGATGTGTTGAAAATCCATTGTTTTTATTGCTGGTCTGAAAAGGTGCTACTAGACTCCTGATTCCATATGATCATGTGAATGTTGCAATGGTCAAAAGTATGAAAAAATGGTCATCGGACACTTTTTAAAAACCCAGTTGTAACTTCAAATCATCACTAATGGTTGTAAGTCAAGAACTCCCTGTATTGAGGATAGATCTTGAAAGTCTGAAAGTATCTCTAACTTACCTTTACAGTCCAAAAGACTAGGAAAAGCCATTTCTGAAATATTTATCACTCCTTCTATTTATTCTGTAGGCTCAGCTGGCTTTTATCTCATCATTGTCTAGTCTGTGGATCTTCCTCCTGTTTCCCAAAGTCATTCTCACATACCATTGTACTAACTGACCTACAGCATGACTTAAATTTTATTTATTTGTTAAGTAGTAAACATGTTTAAGGAATGTGGTGGCTCAGTGGCTAAGACGCTGAGCTTGTGGATCAGAAAGGTTGGCAGTTCGATGGTTTGAATCCCTAGTGCCACATAACGGAGTGAGCTCCCGTTACTTGTCCCAGCTTCTGCCAACCTAACAGTTCGAAAGCATGTAAATAGAAAAATAGGAACCACCTTTGGTGAGAAGGTAACAGCGTTCTGTGCGCCTTCAGTGTTTAATCATGCCGGCCACATGACCACAGAGACATCTTCGGACAGCACTGGCTCTTCAGCTTTGAAACAGAGATGAGCACCGCCCCCTAGAGTCGGGAATGACTAGCACATATGTGCAAGGAGAACCTTTACCTTTATCTTTAGTAATCAGGTTTATATATCTGCCCATCTCATGGAAAGTAACCTTAATGCAAAATGATCTAACTAGGTTCATTCTCCTAAAATGGCTATTACAATAAACACTTTTCTGGGTTTAGAAATAAACTAATCCAAATGTTCACCCCATCCTGGGGGATAATATTTCCCAGAGATTTGTATTTGCATTTTTTTTTTACTTTCAGCAAATTGCTAAAGTCCTGTTTGTTCTTTCAGGCTTAGGGCAAGGAGGGTGGTTGAGTCCCTTTGAAGTGATTTTTGTGTTTTTGATTCTGTGTTCTGGTCATTTGTCTTCTTCTTCTTTTTCCCCCCTCCTGATATGCTTTCTTTTAATTGTTTTATCTGTAAGCTATCCAGGGTTGCTATGGAGTTGGAAAGCCTTGAAATTGAAATAAATTTTTAAAAAGCATGCTAGGCTACCTAAAAAGGAAATCGGTATTAGATAAATCAAACTTTATACGTTGTGCGAATGTGGAGGCTACTGTTTGACAGAGATAGCACAATCTCTTTGTCTGTAGAAGCTTTCTGCTCACTAGGGCCAAAGGCAAGGGAGAGGTTGTGGGATGAGTCTTTATCAGTTGTCCTTTATCATCTGTCCTATTGTTCAGTGACTCTTTGTGTTTAAGAAACAGCAGAAAACATCCCACCTCTTTCTCGCTCTCTTTTGTGCTTCCCTCTGTTCAAAATGTAGTTTGGGTGGAAGGACTCCTCCATTGTCTTTTATTTCTAATGCAACGAATTCCTTCTAGCATTCAGAATAACAGAAAACAGGGATGGAAGGGAGCTTGGAGGCCTTATAGTCCAACCCCCTGCTTAGGCAGGAAATTCAATACCATTTCAGACAAATGGTGTCTTCCGTCCTTGAATAAATTCCACCGATTGCTTCTTGTCTTGTGTACAGATGCTTTGGAGAATAGCTTAGGTTTATGGTTTAGGTTTATTCGATTCAGTGACATGCGGTCAGCTTTAGCCCTGGTGAGGCACTTTTTAGACTTGTGGACTTCAACTCCCAGAATTCCACAGCCAGGCATGCTCAGTTCCGATTTAAAGTGACAGCATTTTTCCCCCTTGCAAACTAAGTTTTCCCATTTTTTTTCTTCTCCCTCCCCCTCCTTCCTTCCTCCCTCCCTCCCTCCCCCCTCTCTCAAACAAACACAGAAGTTGGATTGGATATATTTTCCAAAGGCTTGAAAGCAGCTTCTCTGCCATACCCCCCCTCCCCTGCTGCCTTCCGATCAAACTTTTCGAATTCCTCCCCCTCCCCCCACACACACCTTTTTCCAGCTGTTTCAGAGATGATTTCAACTCTGCTTCTCCCTGCCCTGCCCTCCCCTCTTGAAAAGCCAGAGCTCTGTCAGACTGAGCTAGTTGCTCCCAGAGAACTCTAAAAAGCCTCTAAAAATGCCCTCTACAGGAGGCGAGAGAATACGTGCCCCATTTGCATAAGGAATTCTTCGCTTGTTAACCCTTGCTTAACTCTTAAAAGGCGAAAAATTCCTTATGCAAAAGAGGCCCCTAGTTCTCTGGCCTCCTCCTAGTTAATACTGAGAGCAGACACCAAGCCACTGTGACTTGAAATCTGGTAGCAACTACCCTGGCTTTAATTATTTTAAGAAAATTATTTAAAATCCTTTCCTTTCCCTGAGGAGACTGGTGAGGCCCCGCCTCCCTTGCCTCTAGTGACTGCACGTCCCTGGTTGCAGTTTCTTCTCTGATAGTTCCTTGTTTATCGATTTTTTTCTTCTGCTTAATGGGACTTTGACTACTAGGAATGTTCTGCTTCCACCTAAGTGTGAAATAGCACCAAGTAAACAATGATGTTACCTAACCTAGAAATGAACTATCTGCAGGAAAACAAGCAAGTTCAGAGAACTTAAACAGTGCTGCTTAATTACTTGATCATTTTTTATCATTCAGCATTTCCTCAGGGGCACATTTTAAATAAGAACTCCTGCTGAATTCAGATCTCCAATGCTGGTCTTTAACTGCCCAGGTTATTCAAGTTCTTACAAGGACAATGAATAAAAATGCACTCTGAGTAGCTTTGTCTTTTAGGGCTAACCATTCCCCTTGAAGGGATGTGGTGGCTCAGTGGCTAAGATAATGAGCTTGTAGATCGGCAGTTCAAATCCCTAGTGCCACATAATGGAGTGAGCTCCTGTTACTGGTCCAAGCTTCTGCCAACCTAGCAGTTTGAAAGCATGTAAAAATGCAAGTGGAAAAATAGGGACCACCCTTGGTTGGAAGGTAACAGCGTTCCATGCATCTTCGACATTGAGTCATGCTGGTCACATGACCAAGGAGATGTCTTCGGACAGCGCTGCCTCTTTGGCTTTGAACTGGAGATGAGCACCACCCCCTAGAGTTGGGAATAACTAGGATATACGTGCAAGGAGAACCTTTACCTTTACTTCATTCCCCTTGATCCCTGCATGCATGATTGATAGGAGACCTCTTCAAGAATCCAACCAGTTCCAAAATGGTTTTGCAAAGAAGATGGAAGGGATACTACTGCAGAAGCAGAGAGAGATATGTATTAAAATTGTGCAGTGCTCCAGATTAGAGATACGAACGTAGCACTATACATACATATTTACATTATCCTACCCTCCAGGAAGAGAAAGTTGCTTTAAAGAGCTACAGACAAATGTTATATTTGCATTTCCAGCAGATTCTTACATATAGTTTGGACTTGTGGCAAATGCCTGAAGCATTGCACAGCCCTAATAACCTATATACAAAAGATATGTTTCTTGAGCAGTGCTCTTCTTTGCTGTCTTACTCTGTTAAAGTATAGCAGGGAAGGTTAGTTTTCATATCAAAGTATACCAGTGGTGGGGTTTAATTTTTTTTTTTACTACTGGTTCTGTGGGCATGGCTTGGTGGGCTTGGTGGGCATGATAGGGGAAGGATACTGTAAAATCTCCATTCCCTCCCCACTCCAGGGGAAGGTTAGTGCAAAATCCCCATTTCCTCCCAATCAGCTGGGACTCAGGAGGCAGAGAATAGACAGGGGTGCGGCCAGCCAGAGGTGGTATTCAATTCTCCAAACTACTCAAAATTTCCGCTACGGGTTCTCCAGAACTGGTCAGAACCTGCTGAATACCACCTCTAAAGTACATGTTCTCTCTTGTGGCTTCTGAGCTCTCAGCTACATCCAGCCTAATGCTGAACCTTGGACTCAGCGTGACTTGAAAACAGAGACAATTCTTTTCCTGCTGAGTAATAGGATTTGTAGTTATTCTGCTTTCCTCAGTGTCTGAACTTTATTTATAGATAAAAATAAATCTCTGCAATTGGTGTAATAGGTGGAACCCTGGATCGTAGCCCCAAACAAGTCAATATTCCAGGCAACCTACATTTTTATTATTATTACAAACTTAATCTAGTACCCAGAATATTCTAAGCTTTTTGCAAAAATATTGGCTCAGCGGTTCACAGCCAAGGAAACTTCAACAGATATGAATCAAAGGAACTGGGGGCAATAAAAGGGTCATGAAAATAAGAGGGTACTTGGGTTTAAAACACAATTCTGGCTTCCAATATCATTTTGTAGCACAATTGTGTAACAGATGGAATCAATAAAAAGTTTTAAAAAGCAGGGAAGGAACAGAGATAGGGAAGAGAAGCTTTCCCATAATGGATGCAGCCCATGGTGTTGAGACTCTGTCTTTTGGTGTTACCAGCCAATCTGTCACTTGTGGGCACAATTTATTTTCAAAGAGAGAAGAATAAAAAGGGGATACATTTTGAAATGGATCTCAGTGAGAGGGGAAAAAACATACAAAGCTGGTTCAAGGAGTTGGAAGTGAAAAAGCGCAGAGATAAAAAAAAAAAACCATATTGAGCACAACAAACAGATACAAAAGTAATAATCTAGGTTGGAATATGGAAAGAAATTGCTCGAAGAAAAGGATAAAAAGTACTGAGATCAGTAAAACTATACATTTAAAAAACGAATCTGTGAATGCTTTGAAAATGATATTGAGGAGATGCCTCGGTACATATAGGAAGGCAAGAACAGCATCTCTTTAAAGCAGCTACTTTTGGGTGATGAATTCTAGGAAACCTTTAAAAAAAGGACTAGCTTTAAGAAGTTGACTCTCTTAAATAATCATGTCTTTGATGCAACTCATTGAATATATTGATATTTTTTTATTAAGTGAGTTTAATCCTTAAGACAACCACATCTTTAATGGGGCTCATTAAAGCAGCTGCCTGTTTACAGGTTTACCTGTCTTAAGGAGATGCTGTGTTTTTGCCCCCATGCATTTGGACCAGCTCCTTCTGAATAATTTTTGAAACATGTACAATCCTAAAAAAAGAAATAAGAGCAGGCTAATTTTAGATTTGGCAGAAAGTGCTTTAGACAGAAGCAATGCAATTTTATCCAATTAAAATATATATATCATAGAAACTAAACACTTCCTATGTGGAAAGCTAATTCAATTAATAATTTATTAATCATTTATTAACTGTTAAAAATAATTATAAAGTTATTACACTGTTGTCATACAGCATTCAGATTTAAAGGGGAGAAAAAAAGGAACTAAGTACCGTATTTTTCGGAGGATCTTTTTCCCTCAAAAAAGAGGCTGAAAATCTGGGTGCATCTTATACACTGAACACAGCATTTTGGGCCTTCTGAAACCCCGCCCCCTTCACCAAAATGGCCATGCATAGCTTTTAGGAGGCTTTCGAGAGCTCCTGGGGGCTGGAGGGGGGGGGGCAGAAATGAGCAAAAAACGGCCTGTGTTTTGCTCAATTTTGCCCCCACCGAATCCCCAGAAGTACTCTACAAGCCTCCTAAAGGCTATTCATGTCCTTTTTTTTGAGGAAAAAATGGGCCTGTTTTCACGAAAAATGGGCCGGTTTTGGGAGGTTTGCAGAGTGCAAAACCCTTTTTTAAAAATAAAAATAAAAATTGACTCTTCAAAACCTTGGTGTGTCTTATACTCTGAAAAATACGGTAACTACTCAGTGATATTCATGGACATCACTGAAAAAAAAGGCAAAATGTCACATGGACTAAAGGGATGAGCCATTTTGTCTCTCTTGGTCCTCCATTTCCCTGTGGGAGCTTCTCTTTGTTAAGCCTCGTGAAGCCAGTCAAAAAGCAAGAAACGCACAGACTTCAGAAAAGTCTCTTTAATACTGTTCAAGGGTAAATGGAAAACTGCATCAAGAAATCCCAGCATCATTTATCTTAATTAAGAGAGAATCTCGGAATGATTTGAAGCACTTCTTCTCATGTTTCTTCCCACTTGGTCTAAGTTCCGTCTGACTCACCTTTAATCAGTTGATTATTTACCCACGACTCTCCCTTCCACTCTTTCCCAGCCTCAGCACACTCTCTTATGCTTAGAAGTGTAACACAGCAGAACAGAAGTAGTGAGGATGCCACATTAATCATCATTAGAACTATTTTCACACTCTCTGCTCTGGGGTGGCTCCATTCTTGCCGACAACCTTTGCTTGTCCTAGAGCAGCGTCCAACTCGCGGCATCACATTGTCGTCACATGATGTATTACAATTCCCCCCCCTTCGCTAAACTGGGGGTGGGCGTGGCCAGCACATGACACATCCGGCCCACAGGCTGTGAGTTTGACACCCCTGTCCTAGAGCACCATCTCTAACCTACTTCCTATCTGGATGAACTGAGCTAACAGTGGACAACCATTTCAATACGAGCCAGCAGTGTACAGCAGTTGCCAAAAAAGCCAACACAGTTCTGGGCTGCATAAACAGAGGGATAGAATCAAGATCATGTGAAGTGTTAATACCAATTTATAATGCCTTGGTAAGGCCACAATTGGAATACTGCATTCAGTTTTAGTCACCACGATGTAGAAAAGATGTGGAGACTCTAGAAAGAGTGCAGAGAAGAGCAACAAAGATGATTAGGGGACTGGAGGCTAAAATATATGAAGAGCGGTTGCAGGAATTAGGTATGTTTAGTTGAATGAAAAGAAGGATTAGGGAAGACATGATAGCAGTGTTCCAATATCTCAGGGGCTGCCACAAAGAAGAGGGAGTCAAACTATTCTCCAAAGCACCTGAGGATAGGACAAGAAGCAATAGGTTGAAACTAATCAAGGAGAGAAGCAACTTAGAACTAAGGAGAAATTTCCTGGCAGTTAGAACAATTAATCAGTAGAACCACTTGCCTCCAGAAGTTGTGAATGCTCCAATACTGGAAGTTTTAAAGAAAATTTTGGATAGCCATTTTTCTGAAGTGGTGTAGGGTTTCCTGCCTAAGCAGATGGTTGGACTAGAAGACCTCCAAAGTCCCTTCCAACCCTGTTATTATATATTATATATTACATAACATTTAGCATTCAGATCATCCCCATGTCTCTAAGTTGTGGAAAGTTATGTTTGTGCTGCAAATAATTGAAAGATCACATTCTAGACATGCAGGAGATTCACAGATTGCAAGGAAAAACGGCCTCTTGTGTGATTGTCAACATGCTGCATAAGATGAGGGTACAAGGGTGTCATCAGGGTACACATTGTGAACACCATCTTGATTTTTTTGATTACACCTTGTGGACACCTTTGTGAGGGTATCTTGTGGAACAAACCTTGGATGAAATTGTGAGTCAGCTACCACCCTCTTTGCAACAGGGATGTTCTTTGATAATCTACAACTATAATCCAAAGATGTATCTGAATATCTGAGTCAGATGAAGAAAGAAAATGATCCCATTACAAAAGTAAAAAAAAAAAATAAGAGAGTGAATTTTTTTTTTAATGTTGACCCTGATAAGCTACGTCTACTAGTCTGAAAATGCTGTACCATTAAATTTCAGTTTATGGCCAACAACATTTCTATATCTCCTCTGTCGCAAGAGACAGTTATTAATGGTGGAACAACTGAACTGGTTCACCCAACAAGCTAAATGACAACTCCAAATGATCAAACTCAGCCTCTGTGCTGACCAGCAATAGGAGGGCCAATGATGGGAGAAAGATCATACCATTGCAATGTAGCTGTTTCATGATATCACACTCGAGTGTGAAAAAGCCAGAGTTGTGTCACAACAATGAGATGCTCTTTTCCTTGTTGGAACGAAAGCTTTGAATCCTCTGGGCACATCCTTTGGGTCACATGCTATGCTGAAATAATTATGGGTTAACGTGATGGCTTGCTTCAGGTAAGATATTTATGGAGTAACTGAGTTTCCCATAATAGGGAGAATCAAAATTACCCAAGGTCAATTTCAGTGGTGGGTTTAGATTATTTTTACTGCCAGTTCTGGGGTGTGGCTTGGTGGGGTGGGGGTGGCATGGATTGGTGGGCGTGGCTTGGTGGACGTGGCAGGGAAAGGATACTGCAAAATCTCCATTCCCTCCCGATCAGCTGGGACTCAGGAGGCAGAGAATAGATGGGGGCGGGCCCAGTCAAAGGTGGTATTTACGGTTCTCCGAACTACTCAAAAGTTCTGCTACTGGTTCTCCAGAACTGGTCAGAACCTGCTGAATGCCACCTCTGGTCTATTTAGATTTAAAGAAATATATTGAGAGAATCCAAACACTACAGAGAAGAGTTATGTATTAACTCGGTGTTTCTCAACCTTAGCTACTTTAAGATGTGTGGACTTCGACTCCCAGAATTCCGCAGCCAGCATAACTGGGAGTTGAAGTCTAGCTATCTTAAAGTTGCTAAGGTTGAGAAGCACTGTATATAACTAATAGAAAACTTCCCTCAAAGTTACAAAGAAATTATTGTGGTTGGCCCAAATGAAGAGTTTTGTTTTACCATTACTGTACTATGACAAGCCTATGAAAGAACCATGCCTGTTTCCATATCTATATTTGGTGAAACTAACTAGAATCTCTGCAGGTATCTTGACTGGAGAAGATTTACTTAGGGTTTAATGACATAAAATAAAGTAAGTCTCAATGTGCAGTTTAAAATCTGGTGAAGGATATGTGGCAGTGGTGAAGTTCAGATTTTTTTACTACCGGTTCTGTGGCGTGGCTTGGTGGGCATGGCAGCGGAAGGCTACTGCAAAATCTCCATTCCTTCTCCACTCCTGGGGGAAGGATACTGCAAAATCCCCATTCCCTTTCCACTCCTGGGGGAAGGATATTGCAAAATCCCCATTCCCTTTCCACTCCTGGGGGAAGGATACTGCAAAATCTCCATTCCCTTTCCACTCCTGGGGGAAGGATACTGTAAAATCCCCATTCCCTTTCCACTCCTGGGGGAAGGATATTGCAAAATCCCCATTCCCTTTCCACTCCTGGGGGAAGGATACTGCAAAATCCCCATTCCCTTTCCACTCCTGGCGGAAGGATATTGCAAAATCCCCATTCCCTTTCCACTCCTGGGGGAAGGATACTGTAAAATCCCCATTCCCTTTCCACTCCTGGCGGAAGGATATTGCAAAATCCCCATTCCCTTTCCACTCCTGGGGGAAGGATACTGCAAAATCTCCATTCCCTTTCCACTCCTGGGGGAAGGATACTGCAAAATCTCCATCCCCTCTCCACTCCTGGGGGAAGGATATTGCAAAATCCCCATTCCCTCTCCACTCCTGGGGGAAGGATACTGCAAAATCTCCATCCCCTCTCCACTCCTGGGGGAAGGATATTGCAAAATCCCCATTCCCTCTTCACTCCTGGAGAATGGATACTGCAAAATCTCCATTTCCATCCCACTTTGGGGCCAGCCAGAGGTGGTATTTTCCGGTTCTCCGGACTACTCAAACTTCCTGCTACCGCTTCTCCAGAATCTGTCAGAACCTGCTGAATTTCACCCCTGATATGCGGACTATTTCTAGTCTGTTTAGTTTCAGTTGGAACACAAATATGGAAAAAAACTGAGCTTGTTTCTTTTAATTCCCACTACAACCTTTAGCGAGAAACCAGAAGGAGATGACCATCGAAGGCTTTATACGATACATGCTGTCTGAAGAGTGCAGTTTATTCAAACTGGAGAACAAAACAATTTACCAAGACATGAATTTTCCGCTCTGCGACTACTTCATATCGTCTTCACACAACACTTACCTTATCCAGGATCAGCTAATAGGGCCAAGTCATCTGTGGGGCTATGCCAAGTATGTACTTCTTGGGTGCGGGGGGGGGGGAGTACTGAAATTCAATTTTTTTTCTACTGGTTCTGTGGGTGTGGCTTGGTGGGCATGGCAAAGGAAGGCTACTGCAAAATCTCCATTCCCACCCCATTCCAGGGAAAGGATACTGCAAAATCTCAATTCCCACCCCATTCCAGGGAAATGATACTGCAAAATCTCCATTCCCACCCCATTCCAGGGAAAGGATACTGCAAAATCTCCATTCCCACCCCATTCCAGGGAAATGATACTGCAAAATCTCCATTCCCACCCCATTCCAGGGAAAGCATACTGCAAAATCTCCATTCCCACCCCATTTTAGGGAAAGGATACTGCAAAATCTCCATTCCCACCCCATTCCATGGAAAGGATACTGCAAAATCTCCATTCCCACCATCACTACTCAAAATTTCCACTACCAGTTCTCCAGAACCTGTCAGAACCTTCTCGATTTCACCCCGCGGGGTGGGGATGGGGGACAGAGAGAAGGAATGGTTGGATGGATATGTAAAAGAAAGCTACTTAAAAAGAATAGCTACACCAAAATCCCAATTCCAAATTAGAATACTGAAAAGGACTACCTGATTTATTCTCTATTTTCTCTATCCTAACCTTTGCTTCCACTCATGTCAGAAGCATTGAATTGATTGAAAAGAGTAGCGGGTGACATCACCGCTGCATGGGGGACACCCAATTGAGGGATCCTTTCATGACCCAAGCAGGAGTTAGAGCGAAGGACGGGAGCTCGACCCCGTCCCACAGCAGCACTTGGATCTCAAACGTGGGCTCACTGACCTCCATCCCAGCATCCTAACCACACAAACTACCATGCTCCTGTTATATTCTATCCAAGACAGAACCTTGCTTTATGTACTTATGCAAACATTGATGGAATAGGCCTTAATATCTAATGCTATTATTTGAAATAATGTATTTAATTGAATACCTAAGACTTTCTTAACTATTCTTGTCATTTATTGAAGCTGGACTAATTAGTCATTTTTCCTCTACTGAAATCAATGCAATAAATACAGTGCAGTCATACTTAATAAGTAGGTCAATTGCAATCTATTTTAATTTGATTTATTTCTGACCTGTCTGAATAGTTCATGTGTTGGGTAGTTGTTATATCACTGGTTAATTTTATCTGCCTCTCACTATTGATTGTTGGTTTTAGAATAGTGTTCCGATCTGGTAACTGTTAATTTCTTTGTTTTGGGATTATTTTTGTTACAGAAATGCTTAATTATATTTTGAAGCATATCTAATATATTGTTACTATTTTTCAAGATGAAGGCATCCCTGATTTATGACTGTGAGCATATATGCAAGTGTTCCTTGACTTACAACCCCTGTTGAGTCCAAAATGTCTGTTGCTAAGCAAGACAATTAAGTTTTGCTCCATTTTACGACCTTTCTTGCCATGCTCGTGAAGTGACTCACTGCCGTTGTTAGTGAAGTCAGTAAGTAGCTAAGCAGTTAAGTGAATCACTGTAATTGTTAGGGTGCTAACATGGTTGTTAAGTGAGTCTGGCTTCCTCGTTGACTTTGCTAGTCAGAAGGTCACAAAAAGTGATCACATGACCCTGGGACACTGCAACCGTCATAAATATGAACCTGTTGCTAAGAGGCCAAATTTTGATCACATGACCATGGGGATAATGCAATGGTCATAAGTGTGAAAAATGGTCATAACTCACTTTTTTCAGTGCTGTTGTCACTTTGAAAGATCACTAAATCAAGGACTACCTGTAATGTATATTATTATTGTCAGCATTCCAATTATCATCCAGAATTAAATCAGAGTTCAAGGCATAGCTTTCATCAAAGTTCCAATTTAATAAGAGAGACATGTTGGTACATCTGTGGAAAACCCAAATCTGAAACCTTCCTGGGTTTCCACCCAGTTGAAAGTTCAAAACCTTGCCCCCACACCCACAAGTCCATCACATGGTCCAATCTTCCTCTGCCACGCTGGCATTTCCACCCATCTAGTTCCGGTCAGGTGCAGAGGTGCAGAGACAAAGAATGACCTTGGACCTTCAGGTTGGATCTACTGATCAAGAAAGGTAATCTGAACTAAGAGAGAATGTCAAAGAAAGAACTATCCCAATCAAGAGACTGAATGTGATGATGAAATGCAAGCATGAGTTTGAGAGGCAATGGATCTCTAGTAAGCAGACTTCAGGCCATGCTTTTTGAGAGTTGTGGTTCGTCAATTATTTTGGTTGTGGTTAGTCAATTATTTTGGTCGTGATTTTTGGGTAGCCTTGGGCTTCTAGGCAATATGATTTGGAGATGTATAGTGAAGTTGCTCAGAATTTTCTGATCCTATGCATAATTTATTTCTTCATAGTTTGGAGAATGGACCAAACAAGTGGGTGGACCTATATGGAAAAATCTAAAGTACTGTTTTGTCAGAGTGTGCACAGCATGACTACTATTTTGAGACAACCCAGGAGCAAAATACAGTACACAGAGGTTTTGTCTTTCAAACCGTGGTTTATATACATGACATATATACATACATACACATGTTAGGCAAATACCAGGCAATTAATCGTCAACTCTACACAGGGAACCACAATGGAGATAGAACTTGAGGAGAGAGGTTCATGAGGAGAGAGATACATGAGGAGAAAGAGACGACCTCACATGGCCTCCTTTATATATACACAGCTTCTTAAAGTGGCAGTAACCCTGCTGACTCATCCTTCATGTCATCATCGTGGTTTACAGTCTTATAGCAGCTGGTCAGCTATTAAATCATCATTACTCTGACATGTTTTTTTTAATGAAAGCTAATAACACTTAAAGATATTACCTCCAAGAACTTCGATTCCAAAGGAGATGGGAGTAAACAACTGAAAGATTGCATATTCATATTTTGAAATCTGATTTTTTTTTAATCCTGAAGATTATACTTATAGATTTGGGAAGGATTCTGGAATGGTTTTAAATGGTCATAAAATAGATTATAGTAGTGTTTCAAAATGCTATGACTTTTGAGTACATTGAAAAAGATGGCACACCGAATGGAGTTCTCTGAGTTGTAGAAGATGCAAATTTACGTATAGTCTTGCATTTTAGTCATTAGTTATTGGCACAAAATTCACAAAAGGACACTGGAATGTCATGCAGCTGAATTAAGTTATCTCGGGGAGTCAGTCAGATCTGTAGGCTTTCATTCCCAGAATTTAGTGTCACTATTGCTGTTATTGAAAATTCAGGGAGTTAAAATCTGTATGTTTGAAAGGTAGCAGCTTGGTGAAGATTGGATTCTCCTTTCAGATTTTTTTCTGGACCATGAAACTCACTGAATTACTTTGGTCTAGTCGGTGTTGTGACTTATCTTCTGATGTGAAGATAAAATTGTTTAATACAGTCTTTATTTGTATTGTATTGTATTTGTATTTATTAGTTTTGTATGCCGCCCACTCTCGGAAGACTCCGGGCGGCTTACAATAAAAAAAGGGAGGGGGAATATATAAGACAATATAACAATTTAAAATTACAGCAACATTCATAATTTAAAGTGTGGCTGGATACTTCAACAGTCCCAGGCCTGCCGGAACAGCCAGGGATTAATAGCTTTACGGAAGGCCGGAAGGGTAGTAAGGGTCCGGATCTCAATGGGGAGATCGTTCCAGAGGGCCGGAGCTGCAACAGAGAAGGCCCTCCCCCAGGGGGTCGCCAGCCGACATTGGCTGGCAGATGGAATCCCGAGAAGGCCTAGTCTGTGTGATCTAAATGGTCTTTGGGAGGTAATTGGCAGGAGGTGGTCTCTCAGGTAGCCAGGTCCGATGCCATGTAAGGCTTTAAAAGTAACGACTAGCACCTTGAAGCATGTCCGGAGACCAATGGGCCAGCAGTGCAGCTCGCGGAGGATAGGTGTAATGGTGTACCTAGGTACACCCACAATCGCTTAATAATTTTGAGGAGAGGCTACATCTGATGGGGACATCAAGGTTTTATCATGCTTCATAGCTCATAAATAGGGGCAATCCTGCACTGGGAGAAATGGTCAAATGCATCATGATTTGAATATAAAGGTGTAGAAACCCAGCAAGATACTGATCGGTAGGTACAAACGGTTGCGATGAGTTTTGTGTTCCATGTGAAGACAAGCTCTCACCCAGGAAAGAGCTATTGAAAAATAACCCTGCAAATGATAAAGCCAATTCTGATTTAATGACCCAATGTTTGTAAATCATCAAGTCACCATCAAGTTTCTGACCGAGTATAGGCAGCTTTGAAACAAAAGCAATAACATGGACAACTCCACCATGAGTTCAACTGAATCTGATGCTAAAATGGGATGTTTTGCTGAAAAACCCTCCAAACACATTTTTCTTTTAAAAGTTCCCTTAGAAAGGGATGCCGCTGCGTGGAGATTGACTGCTGGGATGGACCAAATAACGAGCCAGTGGTTTATCATGGACATACCCTGACGAGCAAAATTACCTTCCAGAATGTCATCAACGTTATAGAAAAACATGCGTTTGAGGTAGGTGGTGCCTATGGTTGATCAAAGAAGAAGCAACTGTCTCTAATTCATAAAGATGGATGTGTGTGGATGGCTTCCTATCCTATAGATCACAGTTCCCCAACCTTTCTGGCTTTGCAAACTGGTAGGAAGGGAGAGAGGGGATGGTTCCATGCGAGTAGCCAGCAAGTGTGCACGCACAGCTCCATTTGCACTAGTGGCATGCGCATATGCCCATGCAAATGGAGCATGTATGCACATGCTCATCCTCTGCTTGCACAAGGGGATGCACGTGTGCGTACTCTTCCACCATTTCCATGGCCTGGTTGCAAACAGTTCACTAATGGGCCATGGCCCAAAGGTTGGGGACCCCTGCTACAACTGTAATTGTCCCCCTTATGTGTGACTGTCAGATGGTGGAGACAAGACTCAAGAGAATCACCTCTAAAGAAGTCTTAGACACATCTTGTAGATGCATCTATAGAATAATTTAGAGATGATTCTAGATGCTGGTTGTAAAGAATTTGCTCTGTGCATCTAGTTGAGGGCAACATCCCTGAAAAACATCACAGGCATTTTATTGCTTGATTTATTAATAATATTTATATGGTGCCCTGTTCTGACCCCTCTCATTCCACACCAAAGTCCTCCAAGCCAAAGATACTTTACGGAATTTATTAATAGACAGACAGGTCCTTGGCAGCAATCCAGCACAGATAAGCCTTGGCAGCAATCCAGCCTGCCAAGCTCACAATACTGTTCTCCAACATTAGTTAATGCGTTAACTTCTGCAAAAGGGGTGTGTGCACAAGCATTCCTTTTATAGTCTGGAGAGGAGCCTAATTACCACCAGCTGAGTGCAATTACCTCCTATAACTGCGTAATTGTTCCTTGCGCCTATTAGCTCTCCGGTGCCGGGCATCCAGGAACAACTCCCTTGGCTCCTCCCCACTGCTGATGTCCGGATCACACTCCCTTGTCTCCTCCCCCTGGTCCAAGGCTCAGGCACCTCCTGGTGGCCAACCAGCCTCTCTGCACCCTGTTCGAAGTCGGAACCCTGTCCAGGGTCCTCCACATCCTCCAGAGCCGACTCATAGAGCCCCTCACTGTCGGAGTCTGGTGGCAGCTCCAACGGCTCCTGCTGGGCCACAACACTGCCCCATAAAAGCTCTGAGAAAAATAGCACATCTTAAAGTCACCAACATTCAAAGTCACTGTTTTAAATAATATATAAAGTACATAAGTAGGATGTAACATCAGATATTTATCATAACAGCAAGTTAAAATAAGAACATTTAATGTTTATGGAGATTCTCAGTCATCCAGGTCATGGTTGTCCCAAAGGTGCTTTTTCAAGAGGCCACTGGACTTTCTGGTTCAAAGAAAAACCAGAAAGCCCAGTGTCCTCTTGAAAAAGCACCTTTGGAAGAACATTTAATTTTGCTTCATTGGTAACAACAAGGCCTTTGACTATGTAGATAGTGCTAGAATTGCACCATATGAAGACTAATGGGTGTGCCAGAACAACTGATTATATGTGAGGAATCTTTATAAGAGAGCAAGAAAATTTTGTAAAAACAACAGTCTAGAAAAACAGGGTGATTCAAAATAGGGAAAATATCCCCGTGTTTATTTAGGTCATGCAGCAAATTTGTTATGGTAGGGTTAAAAGCAATGAATTGAATTGAATTTTATTATTTATATGCCGCCCTTCTCCGGGAGGACTCAGGGCGGCGAACAATTCAAAAGGGAAAAAAGGGGAACATAAAACGAAATACAGATAATTAAAATAAGCAAAAGTCACACAATCATACAAGTCGAGAGGGGAGGGAACTCATCACCCCCAGGCCTGCTGGCAAAGCCAGGTTTTGACGGCTTTTCGGAAGGCCTGGAGAGAGGTGAGGGTCCGAATCCCTGCGGGGAGTTCATTCCAGAGGGCCGGAGCTGCCACAGAGAAGGCCCTCCCCCGGGTAGTAGCCAGATGGCATTGGCTAGTAGATGGAACCTGGAGGAGGCCAACCCTGTGAGATCTAATGGGTCTGTGGGAGGTAATTGGCAGCAGGCGGTCTCTCAAGTACCCAGATCCAATACCATGAAGGGCTTTATAAGTTACAACTAGCACCTTGAAGCGTATCCGGAGACTAATCGGTAACCAGTGCAGCTCGCGGAGGATAGGTGTAACGTGGGTGTACCGAGGTGCACCCACAATCGCTCGCGCGGCTGCGTTCTGGACGAGTTGAGGTCTCCGAATACTCTTCAAGGGCTGCCCCATGTAGAGCGCTGGCATCAGATATACAGACAATGCCAAGGTAAAGATGACTAAGACAAACTCCTTCAGAAAGTAAAAAATGAAAAATGAAACAACCAAGTCAATGTTAAATATAAAATATCTAACACAACCATCTGTATCTTTTGTGAAGTTTGAGACTGACTGCGAAAGACAGGAAGGCGGAAGATACTTTCGTTTCTTTATCGTTATAGATAAAGAAGGGCAGCGTGTTAAGGTAGTAAAGAGACTAATCCTTGGGGGAGGGAAGCCATGATAGATGTGGACAAGCTGATGAAGGATAAGGACATTGTTATGACAAGAGAGTTCCCCATAAATAAAGCAAGGGTCTTTTCAGCGGTGATGTATGGCAGTGAAATATTTAGAAAGTGCAGGAGAAAAAAGATTGATGCTTCCAGTTTATGGATTTTGAGATGAGTACCACGAAAAGCAGGAACAATCGGTCAATTGACCCTGGACTAAGGAAAAGCTGTTTTCTTGAGATGATGGTGAGTTAATAAAAATTCACATGATTCAGACCTGTGAGGGATGGGCTAAAAAACTCTACGTGGCTAAACTGTAATAAGTAAAGAAGATAAAAATAGATAGACAACATTAAGAATTTCCCTGTAAGAACTATTGATAGTTTTCAGCATCAATTGGCAGGTGTTTGTATGGACAATTGTTGCCAGTTGGACTCAATTTAGGAGCACCTACTGTATTTTTCAGAGTATAAGACACACTTTTTACCCCTCAAAAAAGAGGCTGAAAATTTGGGTGCATCTTATACACTGAATACAGCATTTTTGGCTTCCCAAAACCCCGTCCCCTTCACTGAAATGGTCATGCATAGCCTTTAGGAGGCTTCCAGAGTGCTCCTAGGGGCTGGGGAGGGCAAAAATGAGCAGAAAACAGACCATTTTTTTGTTCATTTTTGCCCCCCCCCAGCCCCCAAGAGTACTCTATAAGCCTCAGAAATGCATAAGATTTAAATCACAAAGTATAAAATTTTGATACCGATACCATGAAGATGTTAAGATTAAGATTATGACAAGAGTGTGTATAGAAGATATATACAGTTTGGATAAAACAATGGGATAACAACTAAATATTTTTATTTATATATCAAAAAAAGATTGCCCATCTCCCACATAGAGCTACTCTGGGCAGAGTACAATTAAAATGCAGAAACATACAAATGTATTGTGTAAATATAAACCATCTCAACCATTTGGAATATGATTTAAAATAGCTGACACGAAGCATAAAATCATTACACCCACTTACATCTGTATTTAAACAAGAGTATTGTAAATGTGAGACTAGAATAGTATGGTGTCAAAAAGCTACACATGAAGAGAAATGACAATAACAAAGGCTAAAGAGCTAAAACTAGGAAGTGTATGCAAACGTATGGGCATAGTCTTCGTTGGCCCCTATATGTTGTGATGATGTAGCATGTCCTATAACCTCTTCAATTTATTTTCAGTCTTCAGATTACCCCATCATTTTGTCACTGGAAAATCATTGCAGCCCTCCACAGCAGGAAAGGATGGCAGCTCATCTCCTCGACATCCTTCGTGATAGTTTGTGTACTACAACCATTGACAATGCTGTGCCATCAGAATTACCCTCCCCAGAGGTAAAAGCATGTGGTCCTCCTTAGGGGAAAAATCCCACAAAAGTTAAGGATGAAAGATGGATAGATCTGCTACAGTTTGTTTTTCCATCATAAAAAATGAATTTGGGACAAATTTTGCTAAGAAGGGATGGTAATTCTCATTTTGCTTCCAGTCAATGCAAACCACAATTAAGAATAGAATAGAACAGAGTAAAATAGAGTAGAAAATGACAAGTAGAGTAGAGCAGAGTAGGAAAATGATGAATAGAATAGAGTAAAGTAAAGTAGGAAATGATGAGTAGAATAGGAAAATGATGAATAGAATAGAGTAGAGTAGAGTAGAGTAGAGTAGGAAATGACAAGAAGAGTAGAGTAGGAAAATAACGAATAGAATAGAATAAAGTAGAGTAGGAAATGACGAGTAGAATAGGAAAATGATGAATAGAGTAGAGTAGAGTAGGAAATGACAAGAAGAGTAGAGCAGAGTAGGAAAATGACAACTGGAATAGAATAAAGTAGAGTAGGAAATGACGAGAGAATAGGAAAATGATGAATAGAATAGAGTAGGAAATGACAAGAAGAGTAAAGCAAAGTAGGAAAATGACGAATAGAATAGAGTAGGAAATGATGAGTAGAATAGAATAAAGTAGAGTAGGAAATGACAAGAAGAGTAGAGCCGAGTAGGAATATGATGAATAAAATAAAGTAGAGTAGGAAATGACGAGTAGAATAGGAAAATGATGAATAGAGTAGAGTACAGTAGAGTAGGAAATGACAAGAAGAGTAGAGCAGAGTAGGAAAATGATGAATAGAATAGAATAAAGTAGAGTAGGAAATGACGAATAGAATAGAATAAAGTAGAGTAGGAAATGACGAGAGAATAGGAAAATGATGAATAGAATAGAGTAGGAAATGATAAGAAGAGTAAAGCAGAGTAGGAAAATGACGAATAGAATAGAATAAAGTAGAGTAGGAAATGATGAGTAGAATAGAATAAAGTAGAGTAGGAAATGACAAGAAGAGTAGAGCAGAGTAGGAAAATGACGAATAGAATAAAGTAGAGTAGGAAATGACGAGTAGAATAGGAAAATGATGAATAGAGTAGAGTACAGTAGAATAGGAAATGACAAGAAGAGTAGAGCAGAGTAGGAAAATGATGAATAGAATAGAGTAGGAAATGATGAGTAGAATAGGAAAATGATGAATAGAGTAGAGTACAGTAGAATAGGAAATGACAAGAAGAGTAAAGCAGAGTAGGAAAATGACGAATAGAATAGAATAGAATAAAGTAGAGTAGGAAAATGACGAATAGAATAGAATAGAGTAGGAAAATGACAAATAGAATAGAATAAAGTAGAGTAGGAAATGACGAGTAGAATAGGAAAATGATTAATAGAATAGAGTAGGAAAATGACAAATAGAATAAAATTGAATCGAATAGCATAAACTAGACTAACCTCAAATCGACTTGACTAGGCTCAACTAGACTAGACTAGAAAAATAGAATTGTAAGGGTCTTCTAACCCAACTCCCTGCTCAAGCAGAAAATCTATACTCTTTCAGACAAATGCTGTCTACTCTCTTCTTAAACACCTCCCTGAAAATAGATTCATTCAGGTTAAGGATAATACTAAGACTATGGTAGTCATTGACTTATGACCACAATTGGGACCAAAATTCCCATTGCTAAGCAAGATGTTTGTGAATTGAGCAACACCTGATTTTACAACCTTTTTTTGTAATAGTTGTGAAGCAAATCATTGCCTCATTATTAAATCAATCATGTGGTTATTAAGAGAATCTGGTTTCCCCCATAACTTTACTTGTTGGAAGCTGGCTGGAAAGTTGACCCCAGGATGCTGCAAATACCTGACAGTTGCCAAGAACTCGAATTTTGATTCCATCACTGTGGAGATGGTCAAAGGTCACTTTTCTGGAGGCATTGTAACTTCAAACACTCACTTGAACGATTGCTTGCAAATTGAAGAGTCTCCTTAAATGGACAAACCCTTATTGTTTTGAGACAACAGTGTTGAAGTCACTCGTTTCCTCCCAGAATCTTTTGTCAATTTCCCAATCTGGTTCATGGCCCTTGAATATCCTGGCGAACTCCTCTAGAAGCAACAAGTTCAACTGTGCTTAGCTTTTCTGGGATCTAAGGTGGCCAATTGTCACCGTTTGTGGAGGGATCGATGTCTGCAGACTTCTGTGATAGAGCTCACATACGTGGCTTAATAGCTAAGGGAGTGAGAGGTGTGGCGTTAGCGATTATATGACAATTGTGATTATTGGTATTGCAACAGCATTATTTATGTTTATTGACATATGAATCCCATGTCAGGCAAGTATGGATTGGCGCAGGGCCACAATAACTACATTTGTTTGGCTGCTTTGGGGTAGATTCAATTGAGATCTTCTTGACTTGAAAGCTGGTATTTGAATGGCTACTGAAGTTTGAAAAATGTGTCTGGAGGATATACAATCCCTATCATGGTGCCAATTTACACAGACCAAATTCACATGCTGCACTAAGCCACAATGTGGCTTTGTTTGCTACTTAACATGATGTGTGAATCCCTTCTGCATTTGCTTATCAAATATTTTCCTAGGATGGAAGATAAGAATAATAGAGTTGGAAGGGGCCTTAGAGGTCTTGTAGTGCTCAGGCAGGAAATTCTATAATCCCGTGATGACGAAACTATGGCACGTGTGCCACTGTTGGCACATGCGTCTATCTCTGCGGGCACGCGAGCCGTCGCCCAGGTCAGTTCCACTGAGCATGCCCATGCGCCTTCCGCTGGCCAGCTGATTTTTGAGTCTCTGCTTGGAGAAGCGTGTGCATGCACAGGGGCAGGAGTCCTTCACGGGTGTATGTAAAAGTGCAAGTAGAAAAATAGGAACCACCTTTGGTGGGAAGGTAACAGCACTCCATGTGCCTTCAGCATTTAGTCATGCTGGCCACATGACCATGGAGATGTGTGGGGGGAGCTGTGGGGTGATGGTGGCATGGATTATGGGTGTCGGCACACGCTTTTGGCACCTGAGGGAAAAACGATTCTATAATCATTTCAGATAAATGGTAGTCCAATCACTTTTTAAAAACTTCCAGTGTTGGAGTACCCACAATTTCTGGAGGCAAGTCGTTCCACTGATTAATTGTTCTCACTGTCGGGAAATCACTCCTTAGTTCTAGGTTGCTATTCTCCCTGATTAGTATCCATCCATTGCTTCTTGTCCTGCCTTCAGGTGCTTTGGAGAATAGTTTGATCTCCCCTCTTCTTTGTGGAAACCCCGTAGATATTGGAACAGTGGTATTGTATCACCCTTAGTCCTCTTTTTCATTAAATTAGAAACTTATCTTAATTGTCCTTGTCATTGAGTTTTGTAGCTTACCATACTGAATGAGCGCAACTTTCCCCCTTCGTAGCAATTGAAATTTAAGATCCTGATCAAAAATAAGAAAGCTGGATCACTCCAAGACACCCTTAATCGGAGGGGTCAGGCATACAAGGGCCTTACAGAAGAGACTGACGATACCTTGGAGTCAGACGATGACGAGGATGAAGCGTCTGGACACATGATAAAGAAAGCACTCATTCGGAAACAACATAAAAAAGATAAGGTAAGCCAAGGGCCAATCATCCACAGCAATGTTGCCCTGATTCTTTCAAAATAAGAAAAGAGAAGTAAGGCTTTTCTCAAATGCTTGCAGGCCTGACTAGCTGGGTACGAAACTGCAAGAACTGGTTTCCAAAACATTAACGTCTCAATCCGTAAAAAAAAACAAAAAAACAATGAAGCGAACTTGAAAGAATTCTAATGCCAACTCACAAAGCATCCCTGGCCTGCTCTCGAGTTGCCATAGGAAAGTGGGGATGGGAAACCAATGAAACGGCACAGCAGCAAAAGACAGATGCACCTTCCAGAATTATCTCCCTCAAGCTGTATCCCAGGGTTACTTACAGCAGCCAGAAATTGCCCCTTTGGTGAATGTGATTGATGACACACTCTGTGGGGAGGGGGAACAGGGTCATGATTGGGACCATAAATTTTGTGGGGTCAGAGCTGGCTTCTCTTGCCAACATGAAGCTGCTAATAAATAACTGGATTTCTTTTGAAGCTTGGCTTGAGGCTCATGATTTAATTAGGGCATCTGTTGGAACCCTGACAGCAAGCTATCTCTCTCAAACTAATCACAATTTCTGGGATTCATGGGTCCTGCTGGACCCAGCTGGGGAATTCTGGGAGTTGAAGTCCACACATGTTCAAGTTGCCAAGGTTAGGAAACACTTCCCTTGAGATATCCTTGTTCTCTCTCATGATCTTGCTCTGTTACAAACTGTCATGTGTGTTCTTGCTCATTCACTCTAATTATCTCAATTGTTTTCTCTGTCTCACTCACAGCTTCTCTTTCTCTCTGAAAACAGTTAATGGCGCAATTGGCAGATACTGAGAAGTAAACCTTGTAATTCTCTTGCCATTCAATTAGCCCTGTGAGGAAGTCCAGGCAAGAAGCACAACAAAGAGTTTTAGCTCTGTCTTTATTGTGAAGTTACATTAACAGAATCTTGCAGGTCTAAAAAGTACTCCTCTCATCCCTCACTTTGACTTTCCCAAAAATTAGGGAACAAGAACATCCCTGCTGAGATGCTTACATCACCCTTCCTCAAATTTTATTTATTAGTGTATGGTCTAAGCCAGGGAGGAGGGATCCTCCAAACTTGGCAACTTTAAGACTTGTGGATCAGGGGTGCGTTCCTGTACTGGTTGGTACCGGTTTGTTTCACATTGCTCCTGCATGCAGAGTTGGCTGTAAATTGTTCTGCGCATGAGCAGAAACATGCCGGCAATGGCAGAAGAGACGAGGGAACCAGTTTGAGGGCGTGGCCAGCCTGAATTGCTGCTGGTTCTGCAACCCAGGCTAAATCACCACTACCGGTTCAGGCGAACCGGACCAAACCGGGAGCAAACCACCGCTGTTGTGGACTTCAACTCCCAGAATTCCTCAGTTAGCCATGTTGATCTAGGCTGCAACTCTTCTTTCTGTCTTCCAAGGCCCTTTCCACATACCTTACAGCTTGTCACTGTAGGTCATCCACTCTGATGTTCCCACTGCCAGAAAATATTGCTGTGCTGGTCTTTTTCAAACAGAACCAACTCAGGAACTTTTGCATGATTTCAGGTTCACATATATACAGTAGCTCATAAATAGAAAACTAATTTTAAAAAAAGTGGGAAGAGAATGCCTATGCTTACGCACGCCGCCTGCTTTCTCTAAAGCAGCACAATTGCCAAGTCTGAAAAGGGGTTGAAAGCACCCAAAAGGTGTTGTGCGGTTATCAGTCTAGGTTCACATCATTACCATGTTTGCTGTCAAGGCACCACCAAAGCAGCTATGTTGTTCAAGTGGAAATGCCACTTCTTTGGTATCTGCATGGAATTGATATCCCAATGCACATATGCATCTTCTATCATATTAGCACAAAGCTGCTGTTATCTTTAGCATCCCACCAGTGGTGGGATTCAAACATTTTTACTACTGGTTTTATGGGCGTGGCTTGGTGGGTGTGGTGGGATGGCAGGGAAAGGATACTGTAAAATCCCAATTCCTACCCCATTCCAGGGGAAGGACACTGTAAAATCTCCATTCCATCCCCACTCCAGGGGAAGGATACTGTAAAATCTCCATTCCCTCTCACTCCAGGGAAAGGACACTGTAAAATCTCTATTCCATCCCCACTCCAAGGGAAGGATACTGTAAAATCTCCATTTGATCCCCACTCCAGGGGAAGGATACTGTAAAATCTCCATTCCCAACACACTCCAGGGGAAGGATACTGTAAAATCTCCATTCCCTCCCAATCAGCTGGAACTCGGGAGGCAGAGAATAGATGGGGGCAGCGCCAGTCAGGTGGTATATACCGGATCTCCAAACTACTCAAAATTTCCACTCCCGGTTCTCCAGAACTGGTCAGAACCTGCTGAATACCACCTCTGCACCCCACCTAATCCCCAGTAACAGACATGTCTGCCAGAATCTATCCTGAATAATTCCATCAAAATGTTCCTTGTAGGGAAAAAAAATGTCAGAAGCACAAAGGCGCACTCCAGAGCATTTTAGGTGCAATGATCCCATTATCCCAAGACCATCTTAATCTAAAGATGGATCTTTAAAAACACTCTTGTTCACACGGAATGGGAGGAGACTGAAGAATGCGCCTATGTAGAACTACACTGTCTTCCCAATCTTGTCACCCCTGATGTACTTAAGCTTGATGCCGCACGTTACTTTCACTTCGGAGAGTCACAACATTTGTCAATCTGTGTTCCTAGGGTGCTAAAGTCCATGTGGCTTTGCTCCTTTCCGAACTCGTGATTTATACCGCTTCTCGGAGGTTTGTCAGCTTTGAGGATTCCAAGGAGAAGCAGAAATGCTACCAAAATAATTCCATCGGAGAGGTGAAAGGTCAGAAGCTCATCAGCCGGAGAGGTAATGTAGAAGTTTCAACCATGAACTAATATTTAAGTGAGCTGCATATTTCTCTATTTGTTTTGGAGCCAGTGTAGTTTTCCAAAGAGAATAAAAGTGCCTTGTGTTAGTTTATGAAGCTTTTCAATGTATTACGGGGATATATATTAAGATTCTTTTGTGTCAAATAACTCTGGGATTTATGGACACTTCCACGTAATTGTTGTGGGTAACAACACTGATGTGGCTTTTCAGTGCTACCTCTTCACATCCTGGAAATAAATTGTTTCAACTTGTACCCTCAAAACATTGCTATAGGGCACTGCACACCAGAACAACTAGACACAAGGACAGTTTCTCCCGAATGCCATCACTCTGCTAAACAACAATACTGCCAAATTATCTACTAAGACTGTATTGCTATTCTTCTTCCCATCCTTCCTAGTACCTATCTCTTTCCACTTATGACTGTAACCATGTTGCTTGTATCTTTAACATTTATATTGTTTTATTTATTTCCTAGTATAATTTGATTGCTTATTAGTAACATTTGACTATCAGTAAGTGTTGTATCTTATGATTCTTGATGAATATATTCTATTTTATTTTTCTTTATGTACACTGAGAGCATATGCCCCAAAGGCAAATTCCTGTGTGTCCAATCATACTTGGCCAATAAAGAATTCTATTCTATTCTATTCTGTTCTGTTCTGTTCTGTTCTGTTCTGTTCTGTTCTGTTCTGTTCCGTTCCATTCCGTTCCATTCTGTTCCATTCCATTCCATTCTATTCTGTATTCTCTTCTCTTCTCTTCTCTTCTCTTCTCTTCTCTTCTCTTCTCTTCTCTTCTCTTCTCTTCTCTTCTCTTCTCTTCTCTTCTCTTCTCTTCTCTTCTCTTCTCTTCTCTTCTCTTCCATTCTCTTCCATTCCATTCTATTCTATTCCAACCCATCCCTCTATTCTATTCTATTCTATTCTATTCTATTCTATTCTATTCTACTCTACTCTACTCTACTCTACTCTACTCTACTCTACTCTACTCTACTCCACTCCACTCCACTCCACTCCACTCCACTCCACTCCACTCCACTCCACTCCACTCCACTCCACTCCACTCCACTCCACTCCATTCCCATTCCCTTTCCCTTTCCCATTCCCATTCCCATTCCATTCCATTCCATTCCATTCCATTCCATTCCATTCCATTCCATTCCATTCCATTCTATTCTATTCTATTCTATTCTATTCTATTCTATTCTATTCTATTCTTTGTTCACCTCCCAATCTGGTCTCCAGTCCTGGGATCTCCCACTGGTTTTCATCTAAATGCTAACCAGGCCTGACTCTACTTGCCATTTTTTTTTTAAGATCAACCAAGTCAGTTAGACATTGTCACCTAATCTGGCAAGGCCGAAATATACTCTACTCCCTGATATTTACAGTAGAGGTAACCTCAAGGCTTCTCAATTTTTCTACCTCCCTCCCTCCTACTACCTAAACTGGAATAAATCTTGCAAATAGAACTTCCTACAGTTGGCTTAATCATGTCATTTTTCTTGTTCTGAAGTGGATCTTCACACAGAATGAGGTCCACGATGCTTGCAGCGATATGGATCATAGCAAAATATTTGGGAGAGTTGGCTGCCAGGATAGTTGGCCTTTTTTGAAATTATCCAGTGAACGCAAAGATAGAGAAACTGGGTGGACAATTTATCTGAATTTCTTCAGAGAAAGGAGACATTCTCCATCAATTTCAGACCCCTTCCTACCGAGGATAGCTCTCTTACCGAAAAAAACCCTCAAAACAATAAGCAATAGGAAGAGTTTCCTCTTGATGTCTTCCCTGGGGCTTTAATGAAATCATGAGAAGACAGGTTGACTGCTCACATTTACCCTTGCTCACCTCGGAGAGAAGGAAGTGCAAGAAGATCCATAACAATCCTCCTGAAATTCTCTTAATTTAATTGCTGCTAAATCAATCTAGCTTCTTCGTGGCTAAACTACTTTCAGGTGTATTGTGCCTTTGAGTCATTGTTGACTCCTGATGACTGGACTAACCCCTGCAATTTACTCGGCAAGATTTGTGGAAGTGATTTACCTTTCCTAGAGCTGAGAGAGAATGATTGGCCCAAGGTCACCTAACTGACTTTCATGCCTAACATGGGACTAGAACTCACAGACTCCTGATGATTGATGCAAAGTCATCCAGATGCTTAAGGCAGGACTAGAATTCACAGTCTTCCAGTTTCTAGACTAGTGCCTTAACTACTACCCCAAACTGGCTATGGTGTTCTCCCCCTCCCAAAAAGCAGGTAGCACAGAGGTGGGTTGTCAATTTTTCTACTTCTGGTTTGGGCGTGCTCCTGTGTGCTATTGGGTGTGTGTACGATGCTTCTGCACATGTGCAGAAGCATCTGGGCGGAGCCTCCCACTGGGGCCACTACCGGTTCGCTCGATCCAGGCCGAACCGGTAGCAACCCACCTTTGATGCAGCATAAATACATATTGGGAATTTTTTGTCAGCATACACAATCTCCCTTTTAAAACATTATCCGCTTGTTCTATTTGCTTTTTTAAAAATGGTCTGCAGGCTTTTGCACACTTATTTATTTTATTTAAAATATTTACATATTGCTTCTCATTGCAAAAAAAAAAACAACCTTAGCGATAATCGGAAAGTAGGTCAAAACAGTTGAGAGGAGCATTCTTTGAAACAATGCAAAAATATGCATAATAAAAGAAGCAATAAAAGAAGCAGTGAACCAATAACACAGAGCAACCGCAGCAGTAACAAAAAATGTTAGGCGTATTTCTTTGCAATAACTTTTTGAACATTTTTTTTTTTTTGCAGCTCCTGATTTTGTCTCACACACAGTCCGCTTCCTTACAAGAATCTACCCCAAGGGAACCAGAACAGACTCTTCAAATTATGATCCTCAAGAATTTTGGAATGTCGGAAGTCAGCTGGGTAGGTCCCTTAGATTCTTTTTTCTAAAATTTATTTTATTTTAATTCAAACATCACCTTCCAGTAAACAGTGTGTCGTCTGGATACAGACATTTTGTGCAAATATGTCACATGTGGATACTCCCGGGAGGGTCAGGGAGAGGTGGGCGAGGCCATCCAGTCCTTGCAGCAAGCGGTTCAGCGAACCAGATGCAAATTAGCATCCGATTCACCCGAACTGGTGTGAACCTGCTGAATCCCACCCCTGGATTTGTGCCTCTTCGGGAGACAGTCATTGTTTGAAAAGTGGGCAAAAATACTGAACAACCTTTAGCTACAACTGTGGCTTACTGCTAAAGAGACCTGTAAGTTCAAAGGGACAGTGGAGCCTGGATATCTGAGTTCACATATCCTACTCAGTTGTGATTTGCTTATTCAGTTAATTACAGTTGGCTGAGTTCACATGAAATATGTATTATGATAGGACTGGATCTAGAACAGCAGTGAGATGGGCAGAGACGAGACAAATCTCACTGTGTGGACAACTTTATATAGAAACTCAGGCTGTGTTGTAGCTTTTATGTGCATTTCTAACTGTGAAAGCTTTCTTTGAAGGCAAGGCTATAAGTACACTCGACTCAGAGGTGTCTGCGAGGAAGCCAGGAGAGTAAATTAAGAAATAGGCATGACAACCATTATCACACAAATTCCACAATCTACATACTTGCATTGACCATTGAAATGCAAATAAGTAAAGGCAATATTGCATCTCTGCACAAGGAGTTCAAACCAATCAACCCTAAAGCAAATCAACCCTGACTGTCCTTTGGAAAGAGAGATGTGGAAGCTCAAATAATTTGGCCACCAAATGAGAATAGAGGACTTATTGGAAAAGACACTCACTGGGAAAAACTGAAGGCAAAAGCAGGAGGACAGCAAAAGAGGAGATGGTTAGATAGTGTCATCAATGCAGTGGACATGAGCTTGAACAGGGAGATAATGGAGGACAAGGGGCCTTGCATTCTATGGTCCATGGGTCGTGAAGAGTTGGATTAGCAACTGAACAACAACAATAACATCACTGCACACAATCCATTTTGACATCACTGGGGTTGACTGTAGATGCACTGTCTGAGAATTATACACACACACACATATACTGTACTGTACACACACACACATATGGGTCTCCCTTCATTTATGTGTGTGTGTGTGTGTATCTGCAGTATATACTGTATATGTGTGTGTCATTGGTGGGATACGACCGATACGCCCTGGTACGGGCGTACCGGTGCCTGCTGGGAGCACCAGGTACCGTTCCAGTATGGTGCTCCGAATGGCCCACCTGCCTGCCCGCACTTTTTACCTGTATTTGAGCTGTTCGGGGCTTCCACGCACATGCACGGAGCGTTCGGTGCCTGAGCGATGTTCCGCTGAACAGCTGGAGCATCGTAGAGGCATCGCAGAGCGTCATGGGTGGTAAGTATGCATGCATGTGCTGTGCGCGTGTGCTGCGCACATTCATGTGGTGGACTCCTGGCCCCGTTGCACCATACCGGTTGCAACAGGTTCCAGAACCAACAACAGGTGTGTGTGTGTGTGCACATGTGTGTGAACACGCTCTCCTATTCACAGTGTCAGAGAAAGCAATTGGAAGTATCCACTTTCAACTTTCACGTTTTCCAGGTTAACCTAGAATTCTGGGAAATGAAGTCCACCATCCCAGAAGTGCATCAGGGTAGAAAAACATGATTGTTCTGATTATAGCAAATATACTCCTGTGAGAAAATTAAAAACCCCTGATGTTCACTTTCTGCAACAGTAGTTCTGAGTTAGTAAATACTAGAGTGCAGGCCTTCCAAACAACTGTATTTGTTCTTTTCACATAAAGGGAAAGAGACCCAGTATGATATACAGTCATCAAGATACCAAACTAGAAACTGGGAGATTGTGAATTCTAGTTCCCACCTTATGCATGAAGCCATCAAGGTGATCTTAGGCAGGTCATTCTCTTTAAGCCAGTGGTTCTCAATCTTCCCAATGCCGTGACCCTTTAATATAGTTCCTTACATTGTGGTGACCCTCAACCATAATATTGGTGTCTCGGTTCCTAAGACCATCGAAAATATGTGTTTTCTGATGGTCTTAGGCGACCCCTGTGAAAGGGTCATTTGACCCCCAAAGGGGTCCTGACCCACAGGTTGAGAACCACTGCTTTAAGCCGTAGGAAATAAACAAGGACAAACCACTTCCAAAATGTTGCCAAGTCCAGGCACTTCCCATTCACTTCAGGAATCAACACCGACTTAAGGCACCCATCCACACAAGATAAACGTATTGTGTGGATTCCGATCCCTGTTTTTTTTAATCTACAGCAGCTGGTGGGAGTCTTGCCTGAGAAGAGGGTGACAGGTAAATGCCACCCTTTCCTGTTGCGTTCAACAATCATTGCTTTATTTTCGCCCTTAATGGTCTTGCTGTAGCGCATAACAAAAGATAAATTGTTCTATTTTATGATGTGAACTCTGCGACACCAAAAGCTTTGATGAACTGCACTGTATCCTCATATACATTTTCCTAGCATGAAAAGAACATTAATTGCAGGTTGCTCAGGACTGGGGAAGCCTGTCTTGCAGAAAATTGGATGTTTGTGAAATACCAACAGAGGCACCAGAACAAATTATTGATACCTAGGGAAGGTGTGACTTCAGTTCTTTTATGAACTGAAACGAAGGATCTCAATCAGCGAGTGGTTTTCCTTTGGAGATACGATGATTTGATAGTAATGTAGTCTTTTGATAGTGACCTGTTCTGACCCCTTCCTCTGTCCAGTAACGAAAGCCGAGACAAGCGTACAATGGAATGTCCTTTAATTAACAAAACCAGAATCTTGGTGGCTGAAAGCCAAATAAACAAATAGATAAGGACCTTGGCAGCAATGCAAACAAACTCTGGCAGCAATCCAGCCTGCCAAGTTTGTTTCTCTTTAGTCCCAAATGTTGACTTCTGCAAGAAGGGCGTGGCACAAGCAGTCTCTTTTATAGTCTGGGAGAGGAGCTTAATGACCATCAGCTGAGCGTAATTACCTCCTGTAATTACGTAGTTGTTCTTGATGCCGAGTAGCCCTTTGACGGCGTGCATCCCGGAACAACTCACAGTTGGATTCTGGATCACTCTCTCTTGCTCCTCCCCACTGATCCCAGGCTCAGCCACCACCTGGTGGCCAACCAGTCTCTCTGTGCCCTGTTCAGAGTCAGAACCCTGTCCAGGGTCCTCCACATCCTCCAGGGACGACTCATAGGGCCCCTCGCTGTCGGAGTCTGGTGGCAGCTCCAACGGCTCCTGCCGGGCCACAACAGTGACCTATTATTTTCAGGCATCCCTGGCCTTGCCTGCTTCAACATGGAGTTTAACCCTTCCAATTCACAATTTATATTCAAAATCAAAAATAAAGGGAACAAAGTGACTCTTGAAAGAAAAAAAAACAAAATATAATCCAAAATAAACAAGCAATTGCAAGCACAATCATAGGAAGGACACTTGATTCTACATCCCCGAAGAGCAGGGGTGTCAAAAACTCATGTCATCACAGTGGTGTCATGTGGGGTATTGGGACCTTCCCCCCTTCACTAAACCAGGCATGGGCTTGGCCCATGGGCAAGGAGTTTGACAGCCCTGTTGAAGAGGATGTAGGTTGCTGGGATGAGAATTCACCAGAATAACAGAGTTGGAAGCAGTGGTGGGTTTCAAAATTTTTTGGAACCTCTTCTGTAGGTGGGGCCTGCTTTCCGGGTCCACTGGTGGAACCTCTTCTAACTGGCTTGGTAGATTTGACGAACCGGTTCTACCGAATAGGTGCAAACTGGTAGCAACCCACCTCTGGTTGGAAGGGACCTTGGAGGACTCTCTTTGCAGCTTTGAACAAAATCTTGCAATGCTCGCAATCAGAAATATATTTTGCAGAATCCTGGCTGAATACTATTGTAGTTGTTGCATAGACAGTGTCATACATTCTAACCATGAATTCTGACACACAATTAAAGGAGAATGAGCTTTGTTTGATAATTGCAGACTCCTGGGAGAAGGATGAAAGGGGCATGGATTTAAAAGGCTAAGAGATGGCAGTATGGATCAGTGATGAACTGGATTTTCTTAAGCAAAGTGATGGAGATTGTGAAATAGATTCATATCCATTAGAACAGGGGTCTCCAACCTTGGCCACTTGAAGACTTGTGGACTTTAATTCCCAGAATTCCTCAGCCAGCTTTGCTGGCTGAGGAATTCTGGGAGTTGAAGTCCACAAGTCTTCAAATGACCAAGACTGGAGACCCCTGCATTAGAAGACAGATGTTAAGACATTTTGTGGTCCAACAATCCCGTACAAAAACTTTCTGAACGAATGTTGTGTAGATATCCACAACAGAATTCTATGAGATGCAATTGTTTGGAAATATCTCAATTATAATTTTAAGGGGAAAAAAAACAATTATTAAGAAGCAATTGAAGATATTTTGCTCCTGGACAGATCAGATAGAATGATTGCAGGGATTTATGATAGATTAGAAACAGTTGTGGACTTCCTGCGTGCGAAATACAATAATAGATTGTGAACGAGGCTTTGAAGTTTAGGTCCTTTGTCGAGTACCTATTAACTCCCCCCCCCCCCAGGAGATAGATGGGAGGTCAAATAACTTGGGTAAATAGAGCTATAAAAAGTAAAGGTTCCCCTGGCAGATATGTGCTAGTCGTTCCCAACTCTAGGGGGCGGTGCTAGCGGAAGAGCCAGCGCTGTCTGAAGACGTCTCCATGGTCATGTGGACGGCATGACTAAATGTCAAAGGTGCACAGAGCACTGTTACCTTCCCATCAAAGTGGTCCCTATTTATCTACTTGCATTTCCCCCCCAATCTGCTAGGTTGGCAGAAGCTGGGACCAGTTAAGGGAGCTCACTCCATTACGCAGCACTAGGGATTCGAACTGCCGAACTGCTGACCTTTCTGATCAACAAGCTCAGCATCTTAGCCCCCGATCCACCACGTCTCTGTAAATAGAGCTGTAGAACTTTATAAATTGTAGACCTGTTTTGCAAGGGAGGGGAGGACGACTATTACTTTTGAAATATACTTTTCAATATTTAACTAGGGGAGATCATTTATATGTATTTTGGGGGGGTTTATGGACAATTAATTGTTTTTCTTAGTTTTGATTTGTTTTTGTTTCCTTTTTTTCTGTTGAAGGTTTGTATTTTAACTTTGGAATTTAAATTTAAAAATAAAATAAAAAAGAGAAGCATGTTTCACTTTATTCATTTTTTCCTACAGTGGCCTTAAATTTCCAAACACCTGGTGTGCAGATGGATTTACTCATTGGAAAATTTTTGGACAATGGAGGCTCTGGTTATCTTTTGAAACCAGAATTCTTGAGAAGAAGAGACTCTGCTTTTGACCCATTTAATGTGGGTGATAGGTATAATCCCATTACGCTAACAATAAAGGTAAGGCAGTGTCATGGAAACTTCAACCTATATAAGCTACAATTTCTTGATATCATGAAGTGAGCGACCATCAGAACATTTGACTAGAAAAATCTGAGAAAGTTACTGTATTTTTGGAGTGAATCGGTCCGAACCAGCAGAATACCACCTCTGATACAGACTACAGACCAAGAGAGTTGGAAGGGACCTTGGAGATCCTCTGGTGCAAACTCCTGCTCAAGCAGGAGACCCAGACAAATGGCTGTCCAATCTTTGCTTAAAAGCTGCCAGTGATGGAGTATCTACCCACCATCTGGAGGCAAGCCATTCCACTAATTAATAGCTCTCACTTCCAGAAAATTTCTCTTTAGTTCTAGGCTGCATCTCTCTCTTCTGACCTAGGCTTCCTGATAAAGCAATAGTTAGACTTATATACCGCTTCATAGGGCTTCATAGGGCTTTCAGCCCTCTCTAAGCGGTTTACAGAGTCAGCATATTGCCCCCAACAACAATCCGGGTCCTCATTTTACCCACCTTGGAAGGATGGAAGGCTGAGTCAACCTTGAGCCTGGTGGGATTTGAACAGCCGAACTGCTGAACTGCAGTCAGCTGAAGTAGCCTGCAGTGCTGCATTTAACCACTGCGCCACTTCGGCTCTTGCATAAATCACACGCACAGTCCCAAAAAATACCTCTTTTATTTAAATGAATTATGGTCATTCACAGCCCTTAATGGTTCACAAAGTCTGTGAAAAGTCCGACAGATGTCTGCCACAGTCTTTCAGGGTAACGCTGATAAGCAACGCCCACATTTATCTCCCTTGAAACGCTGCCAGAGACCTAGCTGCCAATTAGTTTTGCAAGGCCAAATGGATCACAGAGTCAAATGGAGCTTCTCAGAGTTTGAATTGACCAGAATGAACAAAATTGCTTCCTGCAAAGACTCGCGTCTGTTTGCTCCCTTTTTATGTCTTAAGGGAGGGGCCAATCATCTCCAAGCCTTACTCCTGAGTTGCCCTTTTTGTCTTAATTTTTCTTGCCTTCTGGAAGCTCTGCGCATGCACACAGTGGGAACAGGCTCACATTGTTCTTCTGCCTTGCTGATGTCAGACTCCGGAAACAGCACATAACTACCAGATGGCCTTGTCCCCCTCTCTGCCTCTGATGCAGAGCCCTCGTCTGAGCCTTCCCCAGACTCCAGGACTGGCCCATGTTCCTCCACAACCTCCTCACTGTCCGACTCTGCTGCCAGCTCCTCAGGCCACTGGCGGACCACAACACTCTCTTTGATGAGCTTCCATATGTTACTTCTTGCTCTGCCCTCAAGTTTAGAGAGTAAATCTATTCATTTATTCAGCTGATACTTAATTCTTTTAGAAACTGAGGGAATAATTTTAGTTGGCATATTTGGCTTCACCCTGTTGTAAAGCATCCAGATAGTGAAGAATTGTCATCAGAACAAGATTGCTAATTCTTTACCAATGAATGGCTTTGCTTGCACAATACACTGAACTGAAAGTAGCAAACCATGCTTCAATCAATGCCTAAAACAGATGTTTAGCTTGTAGCTCAATATATCTCATAATTGATTAAAAACAGTTTTTAATGGTTAAGTTAACCATTAGAACCTGTTTGATATAGTGGTTTAAGAAGCCAGGCTACACAGTTGGAGACTATAGATCCCAGTCTTGCCATACGCACAAAGCCAGCTGGGAGGCTTTGAGCCAGATGTTCTCTCTCAACTCCAGGGAGAAAAAAGCAATGGGAAATTATTTCTGAAAATGCTTTCAAGAAAACTGCAGGGAATGGAGTTGCCCAGAGTCAAGATTGATTTGAAGGTGCAAAAAGAACATTCAAACATTCAAAGAATAGTAATAGCGAGAACACTGATGTATCTGGGATTGGCCATAGTAATTGGGTAGGTATTTTGGTGGGCGTGGCCCATTTCTGCACTTCCGGAACTTCCAGGACGCTCATTTTCCTTCCTTCCTGAGCCTCCACACAGGCCCTGCACTTACCTCACATCCAAAACAGGCTGTGTGGAGACTCCTGGGAGGGGAGGGGTGGGTGGGGCCAGCCAGCGGTAGGATTTGGAGGTTCTCCGAACCAGCCATAACGTTAGCTATGGGTTCTCCCGAACCTGGGCAAACCCATAGCAGCCCATCTCTGCACATGCCCCAATCAGGTCACAGGCCCAGACCCTCCATGCCCCACAAGGTGCTGGTGAGAGTGTCCTTGGCTCCCAGAAGAAAGAATGTTATTTTGGCTGCATATTTCTTCAGCTATCTTCCTCCCTCCCCTTTCCACAATTCTATCCGGCAATTCACTTCAGGCAACCTTGAAGACATTCCAAGATGGCTCCAGGGTTGACACCTTCTGCTTTTGTCTCACCCTGGCCACAAATGAGACTAAGTCATCCTTATCAGAGCTGGTCCATCTTCTTCTACCTTATTCCAGCCCTATCTAAGGACTATCTCCATGTGTACAAAATCTGTTTGGCTTTTGTGACCTTGGAAGGGTGTCAGATGCCTGTCAGTGACTGGGAATTGAGTCAATATAGGTCAGAGAGGAACTAGCAATGGCAACAACTCATTTCATGCTGGTACTGTCACTTATTTTACTCAAGGATGGGCACACAGTTTTTCATCTCTGCAGTAGGCAAAGGACATTAAGTATTTTCTCTCCAGATAATTTCTCTGCTTTTCCTGATCTCCTTCTTAAGAGGTTTATGACCAACCTCTGAAAAATTTATGCTTTATACTGCACTGATGAGACCACATTTGGAATCCTGCATCCACTTCTGGTCACTGCAACACAAAAAATATGTTGAGACTATAGAAAGAATATAGAGAAGAGAAAGAAAGACTATTAGGATGCTGGATACTAAACTATATGAAGAACCATTGAGGGAACTAGGTATGTCTAATGAAGAGAAGGACTAGGGATCATATGATAGCAGTCTTCCAGTACTATTCACGAAGCACCTGAGATTAGAGGTAATGGGTGGAAGCTCATTAAAGAGAGATCAAACCTAGAACTAAGGAGAAATTTTCCGACAGAACAATGGAATGCATTACCTCTAGAATTTCTGAGTGCTCCATCACTCAAGGTATCCAACAAGAAACTGGACAGCTATTCATCTGGAATGATACAGGATCTCCTTCCCGAGCCAGGGGTTAGACTAGAAGACTCCAAGGTCCCTTCTAACCCTATTGTTCTATGTTTTGTGTACAATTCCCAAAATCAATTGAAAAATATTCTGAAGAATTGTGTTGAATTATTTCAAGCAGAATAGCCAACAGGTGGCATGTACTATTGAACTGCTACATGGTCACATATTCATCTGTTTTATGGAACATACTTTTGATCCAGGATGTTCCTATGTTGGATTCATTTTGTGTGTTATTTTTATGGTTCACTTTTGTTTTAAACAATTAAATCGCCTATCATGAACATTTTCTCCTTTCCGCATCATTTAATGAAGGAATCCTGTTGTCAGAATCAATAGGTTTTTCTATAACATTGATTCCAGGGTACAACCTTCTTAGAATATATTAAGCTGATTGTTAAAATGTGAAAGACATGGGAGATTTGAAGATTATTACATCACTGAGAACCCCATTATATGCAACATTAAATCACCTCAGCCCAAATGAAAATAGAGTATCCACCTACAGGTATCCTCCTTTGGAGACTACCTTGTTTAGCGATTCCCTTATTAAGTGTCCATTTGTGGACAGTGATGAACAATTTTATGACCAATCCTCACACTAACAACTTCACAGGTCTGAAAACCAAAGGAAAGCTGAAGTAAGTTTGTAAGCTTTCACTTACCAATCATTTGGCTCAGAGGTGGGTTCCTACCAGTTCGCACCTATTCGGTAGAACCGGTTCGACAAATCTACCGAACCGGTTAGAAGAGGTTCCACCAGGCGGCCCGGAAAGCAGGCCACACCTACAGAAGAAGTTCCAAAATTTTTTGAAACCCACCACTGATTTGCCTTATCAAATTATTATTTATTTTATTTTATTTATTTCTTTTGTCAAGCGTGTATAAGATAATAGATGTAAGTATATACAAGAGTATGAATACATGAAATGGATACGAATGAATGAAGTTGTTAGGACAAGGATGATAGGCACATTGGTGCCCTTATGCACGCCCCTTACAGACCTCTTAGGAATGGGATGAGGTCAAAAGTAGACAGTCTTAGGTTAAACTTATGGGGATTTGGGGAAGAAACCACAGAGTCAGGTAGTGCATTCCAGGTGTTGACCACTCTGTTGCTGAAGTCTTATTTTCTGCAATCGAGTTTGGAGCGATTTACCATAAGTTTGTATCTATTGTGTGTTCATGTATTGTTGTGGTTGAAGCTGAAGTAGTCATTGACAGGTAGAACATTGTAGTAGATAATTTTATGTACTACACTTAGGTCAGACCAAAGGCGGCGTAGTTCTAAGTTGTCTAAGCCCAAAATTTCAAATCTGGTGGCATAAGGTATTCTGTTGCAAGCAGAGGAGTGGAGGACTCTTCTCATGAAATTCTCTGGACTTGCTCAATTGTGTTAATGTCTGATATGCAGTGCGTGTTCCAGACAGATAAGCTGTATTCGAGAATTGGTCTAGCAAATCTTTTGAATGCTATGGTTAGTAATACAGTGTTACCAGAGAAGAAGCTACACAGGATTAGGTTAACAACTCTTAATGCCTTTTTGGCAATGTTGTTACAATAGGCTCTGGCACTTAGTTCATTAGAGATCAAATACTCCAAGGTCCTTGACAGGGTTATTAGTTATCATTCCCAATTGTTGTCACTAAATGAGAACTACTTTGAAATACGATTTGAAACTTGAAACTTGATTCAAGAAATGTATAGATGGCCCATCATTTGATATTGTATTAGCTTACAACAATAAAACAGTATAGAGTATAAAAAACAGACTGCAAAGTAAATCAACCTTAACCTACCATTTAAATAAACCATTAAAAATAGTTCACATGATATGGATTGTGGGATCAATGCAGTGGTGGGATTCAGCCAGTTCGCACCTATTCGGGAGAACCGGTTATTAACTTTCTAAGCAGACCGGAGAACCGGTTGTTGGAAGAAATCTTATTTTGGTTTTTTTCCACTTTACAGGGCTAATCCTGTAAGGAAGGCAGGAAGGAAACATTCTGGTGTTGTTTCTAGCCTAATCTTTATTGCCCTGCTTACAGAAATTGCCTTTCTGGTTAACCCTTATTACATTGTAACAGCTAAGGCAAAGCACCCATCGATGTGAGTGATGTTGAGTTGGCCACGCCCACCCAGTCACATGACCACTGAGCCATGCCTACCCACCTGGTCATTAGGCAGAGAACCGGTTGTTATGAATCCCACCACTGGATCAATGAAATGCACAACCTAATCCCTTACTGCATCCAGTTTTACATGGACCAAACTTCTATCCCAGGCTTGAAAAACAGTAGCTAAGGGGGCAGTGATGGGGATGAACTGCCCCCTAAATTAGGAATGTGGGTGGGGCAAGATTTCAGAGGAGACTTGCAAGACTGATGTCAGCCTTTTGACGTAGAACAGACAGGAAACATAATATGAGTTGAACAATATTTATTGTAAGGTTATATTAACTGAATCTTTCAAGTCTGAAAGAGCTTCTCCCCTCCTATTGTCTTTATAGCACACAAAACTAGGGAGGGTTTCTTCTGAGCCTCTTGTCCTTCCCACATTCCCGCTGTGGGCTCAGCTGCCTTTTATCTAACTGTTCCCTGAGTTATGTCTCCTTGCCCTGCAGGGATGGGTTCCGGCTTCTGTTACTCCCGGATTGCTCGGGGACGTGCTTCATGCCCACGCATGCTTGATGCATGCTGTGCATGCATGCACAGTAGTAAAAAAATAGCTTCTGCGCATGTGCAAAAGCAAAAAAACAAGATGGCGGCATCTATGGCGCTGTCGATAGAACTGGTTTGGGGGCGTGGCTAGCTGAGTTACTACCTACTTGGCCGAACCAGTCCGAACCGGTAGGAACCCATCTCTGTTGCCCTGTCTCCCAACGTCATTCCCAGGTACCATGATATCCACCAAACTCTCGCTTGCAGGAAACAGAGAGAGAGTAAGGCACTATTGATTATGTGAATTCTGGGTTCACTTTTATCTTCACATGGCTGGTGGGAGGGGATACATCTATCCATGTATGAAACCCCTCCCCCCCCAGGATTGTGGGAGATGACCAATCTGAGTTCAAGGGTGGGATAAATGCATCATCAATTTGGAGTCTTCAATCAATTTTCAAGTTTCAAATTGTGTTTCAAAGCTAAATATTATTATACCGGTGGTCCTCATTTAGCGACTACAGTTGAGAATGATAACTATGCCCCCATAAGAGACCAAACTCGTCCCCCCTCCACTGAAGTCCGCTGACTCTTATCTGGTGCCATTTTGCCTTGACCATTAGTAGATCGGATTCTTGTATATAGAGAGCATGAAATAGACTGGTAGTTCTTTTGAACTGTACCCTCACTCCTGATTTCTTGTGCCTGGTAACAATTGGATAATTAGTTCTGCACTGATGTAATCCAGCATTACTATAAGGATGCATACCGACATATAAACCTCTTTTCTCCAGATTATTAGTGGCTATCAGCTACCTCCAAGTAACCTCTCCAAAAGTAACAAGGCTGATCCTTTAGTCAAAATAGAAATTCATGGTGTTCCAACAGATATGACAAAACGACAGACTTCTGTCATAAAGAATAATGGTAAGTTGAATGAAATAGAAAGTTTTAAGAGTTAATTCAATAATCTGTAAAACCTATCAGAGTTAAGAATGCATGGAACTCTCTTAACTTCTGTCGGTTACAATATTGCCTATATTACCTTATTTTTCTATTATATCAAATGTTCTTCAGATTATTTTTATTAATAGGGGCTTTCAAATGCATAATCTTTTTGTAAATGGTTTACACAGAACTTTCTGTAATACATACTATTTACAATATATAAATGTACATACTAACAACAATACACAGTTGTTACAATTATAATTATTATTTATTCATTAAATTTCTAATGAATTCTATATCTATAATGCATGGCTATTATTAATACTCACTTTTGTATGCAACTTTCAGCAACAGGATTGATTTTAACCCAATTACAAATATTTTTACTGTAATGCATCATATTACAATACAAAGTCTGTAACATTGTACAAACATAATGTTCACAAATGGAAGAAGTTTTTGTGCATAACATTTCCGAAGACATCCACATTTTAAAAAATTTGGATGATGAGCAGAGGAGAAGAGATATAAAATTTATAAATGTATAGGTGCCATATCTTTTGCAATAAGAGGGGTTGGTGTTGTTTTTTTTTAAAAAAAAAATCCATGATCAAAGTTGCTATTTGTTGTTATGCCAAAAAGTTGAAACGTCTTAAAGAACAACTGAACAATGAGTCATAAATACAAATTATTTTATGTTACCATAGATTACGCCTTTTATCTATGCACGCAATGAAAGTAGTTTAACACTTGACAGTCTTTAAAATATATAGTGAAATTTGTACCTCTTACACAGACCTAAATTACGCGAGAATATCCACACAAAAAATCCCCAATTCATTAAGATGAAGCCTCTACAAAAAAAAGAATATGCTGGAATAAAAAAAAATGCATATTAGGCCATAATTTTGTAAATTTCTTAATATTGCATTAAGAAAGAAAATTACAGAATGGGATGGAGAGGAGGAAGGAAGGAAGTAGAGAAGGAAGGGAGGGAGAAAAGAAAAGAAAGAGAAAACAAGGTGGTGTCATAGCAGGTGCGAAGGATGGTAAACAAAGCATTTCAAACTATACCTTATAACCTTTCAAATTGAATAATAATAATAATAATAATAATAATATAAGAATGGCAAAGAAAAAGAATAATTATGTGAATGTATATCTATAACTGTATGTAAGGGAATAAATAACAGTAAAAATATAAAGTATAATATAGGTAAATAATATTTGGTCATAAGTAGCTAAGTATAAATAAATAAAGAATTGTACATAAAAATGGATAACGAACAAGGAGATTATGAATGCAAGATAGAAATGTATAGTAGGGAAAATACTAACTGCAAATAAACCGATTCGGATCTGCGGTATGATATACAATGGAACATATTGTTCCTATGTTGTTTTTAAGTTATGTGTTTGTTTCTGTTGTTGTGCTTATGTGTTTAAAATAAAAATTTATTAAAAATTAAAAAAGAAAAAAGAAAGAAAATTACAATACAGGTACTCCTTACAATCATAATGGGATCAAAATTTCCATCCTAACCAAGGTGGTTGTTAAGTGAATTACACTCAATTTTACAACCTTTTCTGCACAGTTGATAAGCCTATCATGCGGTCATTAAGCAAATCCGACTTCCCCTCTGACTTTATTTCTCAGAAACCAACTGGAAAGGTTGCAATTGATAATCACATCACCCCAGGATGCCGCAACTATTAAAAATTCATGTTCTTGAATGTTTATCATGTGACCATGGAGATGTAAGGATCGGTTGTAAAGCACTTTTTAAAGTGCTGTTGTCTTTGAATGGTCACTGAATGAATGATTGTAAATTGAGGACTATCTATATCCATATTTTAGGAAAATATCTGAGCAGAGGGAGTATTCAGCCGGTTAGGACCAGTTCACCGAAACAGATAGCGCCCAACCACCAGCCTCGGTTCTATGCCATCTTATTTAGGCCTATTTGTGAGGCTGGGCACATGCGCAGAAGACTGGGCACACATGTATTCAAGGGGGTGAAGCAGGAGCATGTGGGGCAAACCAGTGGTAACAAAATGTGAAACCCACCGCTGACATTGAGAATATGTTGGAAAAAGAACAGACATGCACACAAACATATGATTTTTTGCTAGCTTTCTTGGAAAATTAAATTAGTACAGAATGGGGACATACGAACATTCAGTTTCTTTTTCATATGGCTGACCGTGACATTGGTGAATATCTATTGCTTGTAAACTGCCCAAAGTCTTTTTTAGATGGGTGCCTTCAAAAATGTTTTAAATAAATAAATGGAATATGATTGAAGTGATTAGATAGGTGTCCCAATAGAATCGGATTTAGGGTGTTCTATATACTGTATTTTTCAAACTATAAGACGCACCAAGATTTTGAAGATGTAAATTTTTTTTTAAAAAAGTTTGTGCACTCTGCAGGCCTCCCAATCCCTCAGCATGCCTCGTTTTTTGTGAAAAGTGAGAGTTTTATGAGAGTTTGAGAGGCCTACAAAGTGCTCCCATTTTTTTGCTCATTTTTGCCCTCCCCAGCCCCCAGGAGCACTTTGCAGGCCTCCCAAAGCCTATGCACGTCCAAGGGGGTGGGGTTTCAGGAAGCCAAAAATGCTGTATTCAGTGTATAAGGTGCACCCAGATTTTCACCCTCTTTTTTTGGGGAAAAAAATCTTATACTCTGAAAAATACGGTACATCGTTATATTATATACTTCACCTGAATTTTGCTTCCTTATGCCATTCAATTGCTTTTGAGTCAGTACATTCATGCATTAAAAAAAAAATAAGACGATGCAGGTATTGCAAAGTATTATTTCTCCTTGGAGACAAGATATCTTCTGTAAACATCTGCAGAAGTCCCAATATTTAAAAAATCTCTTGGGTTTTAATTGAACTCTTTTGGGTTGTTTTTTTTAGACGTCAGGTTTAACAAAAAAATATATTGAAGAACGATGTAGGTTCTGAAATAGGGACGAAGGGGGAAAAAGGTGTCCTCAACACTCAGAGCACCTCTCGTGATTCAGGTTGAAACTGTTAACAAGAGTTTTCTCTCCTGCTTATTTCAGCTTTGAACCCTAGATGGAACGAGACATTCACCTTTACTGTCAAAGTTCCAGATCTTGCCTTAATACGCTTCATAGTAGAAGATCAGATGGCAGTTCTTGCCAATGACTTCCTTGGCCAATTTACTTTGCCACTTTTGAGCATGAATAAAGGTAAGACCATTATTTTCTGACTAATGAGAGATGACAAGCAGTTGCCTGCCCAAGGTACCACGTAAGGTAAGGAGAATTGTCATCTGTAGGAGAAAACCTGGCAGCACAATATTTGATTTTAAAGCCCTACCAATAATGTCTATGGAGGTTCTCCATCATCCAAGGTCATGGTTGTCCCAAAGGTGCTTTTTTCCCCCCAAGATGCAACTGGACTTTCTTTGAGTTTCCTTGAAGACATTTCGGTTCTCATCCAAGAAGCTTCTTCAGCAAAGACAGCAAAGTCCACATTCTGGACAGACAGCACTGCTGGTTTGAAAGAGGGGTCAAAGAGGTCGTCTACATTAAATTTGGAGAATGGATACTCCCTCTTCTTTGTGGCAACCCCTGAGATATTGGAACACTGCTATCATGTCTCCCCTAGTCCTTCTTTTCATTAAACTAGACATACCTTATAATACATATCGCAACCAAGGGAAGAGAAACTATACTCTGAATTTAGAGAATAGGAAAATGTCAAACCACATTTAATACACAGACATTGTTTTAATGTGGAGCCTTCTGAAGTCAAACTAGTTTCCAGTTTCCAGCCATCAATGATCCCTCCAGGAGCTGCAGGAAAACAGAACATCTCCCTTTTTCAAATGCAGGTTATAAAATATTACTTTGAATCTAACATTACATACACAGCCCAATAAAATAGCCATTGAAATGCTCAGATATATTCCATGCTAGCTTTTGAGGCCCTTAACCATAATAATAATAATAATAATAATAATAATAATAATAATAATAATAATAATAATAATAATAATAATAATAATAATAATAAAATAAAAGTTGACAGTGGACAGAACAAAGATATGTCACAGGTAAAAAGGACGGAGCATGGTTTGAATATTTTTAAATTTACAAAAGGAGGGGATTAAACTCAGATTCCCTTTGTTATCCTTTGCTGCCTTTCTTGATTACACTGGAACTTCAGTTATGTGGTGGCAGTTTGGTACAGTGGTCAATGCATCAAGACTAGAAAGTGGGAGGCCTTGAGTTCTAGTCCCACCTCAGCCATGAAAGCCTGCTGGGTAACCTTGGGCCAATCACCCTCACTCAGTCCAATCTACCTCAAACACAGGGGCGGGCTTCAAAAATTTTAGCAAGGGGTTCTCTACCCGGTTGCTGGGTGGGTGTAGCCATGGTGGGCATGGCCTAGTCAGCCTTTTGCACCACAGCAGGGGGTGTGTTTTGACCCTCCTCAGGCTCTGGAGGTTTTCCTCAAGGCCCCGGGAGGGCAAAAATGGCCTCCTCAGGCTCTGGAGCAGTGGTGGGTTCCAGCCGGTATGGCCATACTGTTAGTAGCTGGGAGCAGCGGCCACTGTACCTGTATGGTGGCTTTTTGCCCCACCCACCAGCCCACTTTCCATACCTGTTTTTAAAGCTACTGGCTAATTGTGCATGCATGCACAGTGTGCGGTGCCTGCGCAATCTGTGACAAGCAACTGGGTGTCGCAGGAGCAATGGAGTGCGTATGCGCGTGCAGTGTGCATGCCCGAGAAGGATGCCCGGCCCTATGTGCAGTGTACTGGTAGCAACGGGGAGAGGAACCCAAAACTGTTCCAGAGGCACTCGGGAGGCCAGAAATTACAGTAGGCCCATTTTTCACCCTCCCCGAGCCTCTGCCTGGGCCTTGCACTTACCTGCATCCAAAACAGGCTGCGTGGGGACTCCTGGGAGGGGAGGGGAGGGGTGGGCAGGGCCAGCCAGGAGTGGGATTTTGTGGTTCTGTGAAGCTCACAGAATCTTAGCTAGAGGTTAACCCTTACAAACCCCTAGCAGCCCACCCCTGCCAGGGTTGTTGTGGACAAAATAGGAGAAAGATGTGTTGAATAGTTTTACCACATGGACTTATTTGTAAACATAATAAGGTGGGATACAAACAAACAAACAAACAAACAAATGCCTTTATGTCTATACAAATCACAGTACACACTTATTACCGGTAATTTTCACATTTAAGCCTCTACATAAATTCTGAATTAGATTGAAGCCTGATTGCTTTACGTATACCATGACTTGTTTGGAGGATTTAAAGGAACCAAAGTCAGATTTAGATAAGAGAAGATAGTGTTTTAAATGAATTTAAGTTTGTGTTGATGGGGATCAGTCATGTTCTCTACTTCATTGCTTCTGTCATTACAAACTTGCAAGAAGCATAACGTTCTATTTGTAAAATATTTTCCTGGGTGCAATATTGCATGCACGTCATCATAAAATATCCAAAGAAATATTAAGCTATATTTCACACTGCATGAAGCATCATGAAATATTTAGACTCTAATGAGATGACAAACTTGGTGGGCTGTCAGGGAATATCTATGTGTTATTATGGAAGGAGAAAACATCTATTTCTCAATAAACAGAGCACCTAAAGTCAATGATAAAATATATACTTGTGTACGTCTGCATGAAGTTAGTCAGAGAAAACAGAAAGCGGAGGATTTTCTCAAAAATCTATCTCAAATTGATCTCTGCTCTTGTTGAAACCACACAAAGAGGAACAATTGGTTAAAATTTTGTAAAAATGCGTAGTTCTTTCTGAGGAAGTGTCTTTTTGCATGGGCCACAGTGTGCATGTAAGGCATACTCCAGATAACATAAGAATAGAATAGAATAGAATAGAATAGAATAGAATAGAATAGAATAGAGTAGAGTAGAGTAGAGTAGAGTAGAGTAGAGTAGAGTAGAGTAGAGTAGAGTAGAGTAGAGTAGCGTGGGATCAAATAGAATGAATAGAATAGAATAGAATTCTTTATTTGGCCAAGTCCCTTCTAGCACTGATGATGATACCTGTGGATAATGAAACATCTGCAAGAAAACAACCAAGCTCAGAGAGCACCAAGGAACCCATAAGATATTTTTTGTTCATTTTGCCCGGTTGGATAATTATTCTTATTTAGTGTGAGAGACACAACCTGCATGGATACTGTAATAATAAGTTTATCAATGCAGAAGCTAAACACAGAATATTAGGCAGTTGGTTGCTAGAATCAGACTGCTGATCCATCTAGTTCACTAAGTCAATGTGGATGGTAAGTCTTTTCTACTGTTGCCTCTTGCTTGACATCCTTGCATTGTTGTCATCTTGGTTTTCTTTTTTCAGGTTATCGCCATGTTCCGTTGGTCTCCAAACTTGGAGTTACCCTCAAGCCTGCCTCTCTGTTTGTCTACATATGGTACTTTCAACAGTAATGTCATCGCCTGCTCTTCCATCTCTGTGTTTTAATAAAGCAACCATGGTCCAAGCAGGTGATACCTTCTACTTTTTAATAGAAGAGCTAAGCGTTTATAGTACTTGAAGTACTAGGTCTATGGAATAGGTATGTGTTGGTGTGTGTGTGTGTTTAATTGTTGTTAAGCTTTATAGTATCTCCCTCCACTATAAATTGAGGTATCTTGGTAGCTCAGTGGTTAACTTGTTGAGCTTGGAGCGATTAAGATGCTAGAAAGGTTCGAGACCTGAGCGCCAAGTGACGGGTGAGCTCCTGGCTTTGCCCAGCTCCTGTCAGCCTAGCAGTTTGAAAGCATGTAAATGTGAGTAGATAAATAGGTACCACGGTAGCACAGTGGCTAGAATGCAGTACTGCAGGCTACTTCTGCTGACTCCTGGCTGCCAGCACTCTGGCAGTTCGAATCTCAGCAGGCTCAAGGTTGACTCATCCTTCCGAGGTTGGTAAAATGAGAACTCTGATTGTTGGGGGCAATATGCTGACTCTTTAAACTGCTTAGAGAGGGCTGTAAAGCACTGTGAAGTGGTATATAAGTCTAAATGCTATTGCTATTGCTACATCTCTGGTGGGAAGATAATAACACTCCATGATGTCATGTCAGCCATATGACTACAGAAATGTCTTCAGACAGCACTGGTCCAATGGTCTTGAAATTTAGATGAGGATCTACCCCTATAGTTGGCAACAGAGTAAAATCTGCAGGGACTTTTTTTTACCTTTTTTTACCACCATAAACTGCCCCTCTAGTTTGCCCCCCATTTGCATGATGATGTCCTCTTCTCTTTCCAAAGAAATATCTGCTCCAAAATTGGCATCATATAAATATGATGAATAATGTTTTGGAACTGTTGAATAAATGGAATCTGGAGAAGAATGTGGCAGAGCAACATAAAAATAGCCTGCTAGATGAGGCCAAGGCCCATCTTAATCAATTATTTTATTCTCCCAATGGCCACCAAGATGACTGTGAGGTGATCATAAGCAGGAGTTGGAGACAACTCAAGATTATTCTTTTCTCGGTATCACTTAAAAATGGCTGCCAGTTATTTTATTAATCAATCTCCAGGACACATTTAGTAAACATTAAAAAATTTTTTTGGGAGAAGCAGAGTGTCAACTGTCCGATTAGTGAACCCAATATGGAAACACTCTCAGGTGCTTTGAATTCCCAAAAGTAAAACTTTATTGGATACACCATTTTGGTACTGAAGAGTCAAAACCAACTCTGGTTTTCCCGTGTAAAAGCACAGAAGTTAAATAATAGCTTCCCTTTCTCTCCACCCCTGGGTGATCACATTGACCAATTATGAGATGTCCTTTTGTTATGGGAACAATCCATCTCTTTCTCAAGCACTTGCAGAGGTGACCTTGATGGCTGTTAGGCTCTCACATTCCACGCACACATTCTCAGCATCCTGTTTCTCCTATCCCTCCCCCAGTTCATTAGCAAGTTGAAAAGCATTAAGGTTTGAAAGAAGCAATGTGGTTTAATCTTAACAGGTGTGAATGGAGGTCAAAAAGTCATGATGGCATCTGAAACCATCTGAAGGACACTCCAGTCCTCTAATCATCTTTATTGCTCTTCTTTGCACTCTTTCTAGAGTCTCAACAACTTTTTTTATATTATGATAACCAAAACTGGATAGTTTGGTCTTACCAAGGCATTATAAAGTGGTATTATCACTGAAATGACTCTTTTTGAGTAGAACTCCATTTCCAAAATCACAATGCCATCAATTGCTGCATGTCCAAGACAAGTCTGTCAACTCTTTGCCTTTGATAATTTACTATCCAATTCACAAGGGTTTGGTTATTATCTTTTTCTTCTAACAGACAACTTGGTGCCAAAGTGTGTGTATTTCCTTGTAGGCTGAGCTAATACATCTTTAGGTGGTTCTTTAGCAAGCCGGCAAATATAATTGTTTTTCTTCCATTGTTAAAAAGGAGATCTAAAACAAATCCAACATGTATACACAGTGATCACACTATTTCTTTTGGGAATGTTAGGAAGCAGAAAGGGACTAAGAAATAATTAGCCATAGACATTAAAGGATGAAAAAGAGTAAAGAAATTTAACTATATCTAGTTTCCTAGAGAGCTCCATGTCATATCCACATATTGATTCACACATAATTGTTTTTCTGAGTTAAACTGATCTATTCTACCTCTTTTTGAACTTCTCCGTAACTCCATTCAACCAGATTTATTAATCTTCCCCCTCTTCCTTTTTCCTTCATGTTTTTTTTTTAAATTCAACCCTTACTTATTCTCTTTGAATTAAAATTAGATTGAATATTCTCTCATATGGTCAAACTGCATACTATCTTTGAACTGGTCATTTTTGTGTCCAGTCCAAAGTAAATCAGAACCCATTCATTTTTTATTCCTTCCCTCATTTGATCACACTACTCCTATTACACACACACACACACACACACACACACACACACAGTTTACAAGAATTCCATATGGTAATCTGACCTATTAAAAAAAAACACAGCTAAAATAATGAAAGGACTGGAGGACTTTTAGGAGCAAGAGTTGAGTTGCAGGAGTGATTTTAGCTTAGAAAAATGATGAGTTGGGATACCTCACCTCCAAGACCTCTAGTTACAAGAAGGATATAGGTTTAGATTTTTTGATAGTTGAATTCCTACCAATGGCTGCATTTCATGTCATTGATGATGTTACTTAGTTGGTTATGTAGTAATGAATATATATAGCAGATTTTTATATACCGCTTCATAGGGCTTTCAGCCCTCTCTAAGCGGTTTACAGAGTCAGCATATTGCCCCCAACAACAATCCGGGTCCTCATTTTACCCACCTCGGAAGGATGGAAGGCTGAGTCAACCCTGAGCCGGTGAGATTTGAACCGCTGAACTGCTGATCTAGCAGTCAGCTGAAGTGGCCTGCAGTACTGCACTCTACCCACTGCGCCACCACAGCTCTTTAAAATGTCTTCAAGAAAACAACCAGGTTCAGAGAGCACCAAGGAGCTCACAGTTCATCTCTCTTGAATGACCACACACAAATAAAACCCAATGATTTAACTCATCTGCAAGATAGATAGATAGATAGATAGATAGATAGATAGATAGATAGATAGAGAGAGAGAGAGAGAGAGAGAGAGAGAGAGATGATAGATAGATAGATAGATAGATAGATAGATAGATAGATAGATGATAGATGATAGATAGATAGATAGATAGATGATAGATGATAGATGATAGATGATAGATGATAGATGATAGATGATAGATGATAGATGATAGATGATAGATGATAGATGATAGATGATAGATGATAGATGATAGATGATAGATGATGATAGATGATAGATGATAGATGATAGATGATAGATGATAGATGATAGATGATAGATGATAGATGATGATAGATGATAGATGATAGATGATAGATGATAGATGATAGATGATAGATGATAGATGATAGATGATAGATGATAGATGATAGATGATAGATGATAGATGATAGATGATAGATGATAGATGATAGATGATAGATGATAGATGATAGATGATAGATAGATGTTACCTTCTCACCAAAGGTGGTTCCTATTTTTCTACTTGCATTTTTACATGCTTTCAAACTGCTAGGTTGGAAGAAGCTGAGACAAGTAACGAGAGCTCACCCCGTTAGGTGGCACTCGGCAGGGGTGGGTTCCAGCAGTCGCTACTGCTGGTTTGCTCATGACTGCGTGCACCCAGAGAATTGGTTTGGGGGCATGGCAGGCCTGGGTCGCTGCCGGTTCCAATGACCCAGGCCGCTAAACCACTACTGGTTAAACCGAACCGGTCCAAACCAATAGGAACCCACCACTGGCGCTAGGGATTCGAACCGCCGAACTGCTGACCTTTCTGATCGACAAGCTCAGCGCCTTAGCCACTGAGTTACCACGTCCTTTCTGCCATCCTATTAGCGGACAAAAAAAATTCAAGTGGCAATGACAAGATTGACAAAACCAGGAAGCCGTTAAGCTCACCTCTGCTACATGTCCATCCTAAATTGCCTACTGCTGAAGATGTTTCAGTGATTAAAAAACCAGGACTGGAACAGCATTAAGCACATTAGCCTGTAATGTGTACTTAGCCCCTTTACCTTGGCAGCAATTGCGCACTGCAAAATAAATAGATTGGCCTTTTATGCCCCCGTGCTAATGGGGACATTTGCACATAGAGGGTACGCCTTGCATGTAGATAACTAAACGACAATGGACCATGAAAAAGCCATTATAATTTCCCCACGATTAGCAACTTGTTATGTGCAGTTAGCAACCTCCCGTATGCACCTATTCTCTAGGGCAAGTGCTTCGGTTAATGTGGCAAAAGAGCTCACTCCAGGAAATGAGGAGGAGGGGACCACATCCTAATGAACCAATAATTCAATTGCCTCTGACAATGTTCAAATTACATCCCTCTCCAGTGGGGAAGCACTTCCCTGCATTCAGCTGGATGTTGTTTTGTTGAGCAATCAGCATCGTCGCAACTGTGTGAAAAAACGACCTGCTGATTTTCATAGTCAGAGGCAGAGAAGATCCTTGGAGTTATGGACTGCAGCATATGTAGCTACTAAGCCTCCGTTGCAATACATGCGGAAAGAAAGAAAAAAATAATACTGTTAACAGAAGGTTTAATGACAGATGAAGAAAATCAACCTAGGTGGTAAGGTTTCCAGCTGTTTATATTCCTACCAAGAATTCCACACAGGTTAAGGCGTCAACATTTCATCACCTAGTAGCAATAGCAATAGCAGTTAGACTTATATACCACTTCATAGGGCTTTCAGCCCTCTCTAAGCGGTTTACAGAGTCAGCATATTGCCCCCACAATCTGGGTCCTCATTTTACCCACCTCGGAAGGATGGAAGGCTGAGTCAACCCTGAGCCGGTGAGATTTGAACCGCTGAACTGCAGATAGCAGTCAGCTGAAGTGGCCTGCAGTACTGCACTCTACCCACTGCGCCACCTTGGCTCTAGTGGAGCATAGAGGATGCAAACTGTTAGAATAGGAACGACTAGCGCATATGTGCTAGCAGAGGTGGGTTTCAAATTTTTTACTACCGGTTCTGTGGGTGTGGCTAGGTGGGGAGGCATGTGTCTGAGTGGGCGTGGCCAACTTGAGGTCACTCACGCACATGCCCACTCAGTCACATGCCCCCCACCTAGCCACAGAACCAGGAAAATTTCTGTTTTGCCAGCTGGGAGGCTGGGAAAGAGGTTTCCCTTTCCCTGCCACCCATGGCTCTCGGAGGAAGGAGGCAGGAAAGTCAGCCCTGAGTGGCATCTCTGCCTTCTTCCTCCGAGAGCTGGCTTATGGCCAGTCTCTCCCGCTGCTGCACCCTTCCCTCTGCCGGTGGGGCAGGTGGGACCTAAAGCAAGGATGAATCCATATCTACTATTGCTATCACCACCACAGCAACAGTGGAGTAGCGGAGGCGGTGGCTCTCTGCTTCTGTGGGCATGGCTGCTCTCTGCTCCCCGTGCTTTGCAACCTGGAGACCATCTCACATAATTTTTCTGCAGCCCACCAATATTTTCTCATGGACCATGGACCACCAGTTGGTGACCGCTGATTTAGAGCATTCCAGAAAACACCATAAAGGAGATTCTTCCAAGGCACAGGTCACAATCTTAAGAATGTCTTAGTCATCAGTTTCTTGTTTCCATACATTTGATGGCAACAAAAATGTTTCCAATCATTCATTGAGTACAGCATAAGACTTGTAGAGTGAAAATTGGGCCCTTACAAATTCACTGAAATCTCAACATCTAATCTGTTTCGAACTTGATTTGCACATTTATCCCCAGCTAAATTCTGTCTGGAAGCTAAAAGTCATGGAGGTGTCTCTTCTCCAAGGTGGTTTCTCTGTCTCAGATAGTTTATCTTCCAATCTGCTGAAGCTGCTTCCGAAGCATTTTCATACGTCCACTTTTGTTGGGCTATAAAATCCAGCGTGTTGTTCAGAACAAGATTTTGCCAAAGTCAGTCATTCTGTCAATGAGTGACCATAAAAATCGAATGAATAAATGCGGAGAACTTACTTAGCATTAAGCACTGCCATCAAGCAGATAAGAAATATGGCTCCTGTTGGGGAAGGATGGAAAGGAAGCCTTTTCATACCCAACACAGTTTGATTCAGGAAAGCAGAACAATGTCTTTGCTCAGTTCTGATTTTGTTTTGTTGATGAACAGTTTGAAATCTTCCAATGAGGAAAGGAACCTACTGAAAGCTGTATTTGCCCAGCAACTACAAGTCATCTGTACTCATAGCATCTCCTTTGCTTATCATAATATTTTCTATTTTACTGCCAAAAGTGATTAGAACGTGGCTTGCAATCTGTCCTATTTGAAAGCCATAATTGCCATCAATCACTCTTAAGTAATGAGCAGCGCTGGTCTAATGTGGAGGAAAAAACAACAAAGCAAAACAAAAGATACTGAGTAGAAAGCCTGAGGGTAGTAAGTTCATGCAGGTGGCATAGCCTGCTGTTTGTAGGTACCCGTATTTTTTGGAGTAAAAGACGCACTGGAGTATAAGACGCACCAAGATTTTGAAGAGGCACATTTTTAAAAAAAGGTTTTGCATTCTGCAGACCTCGTTTTTGTCAAAAAAAAGAGGGCATGCATAGCCTTTAGGAGCTTATAGAGCAAAGACGAGCAAATAACTCATTTTTTTGCTCATTTTTGCCCTCCCCAGCCCCCAGGAGCACTCTGGAAGCCTCCTAAAGTCTATGAACAGCCATTTTTGCAAGGGGGTGGGGTTTCGGAGGCTAAAAATGCTGTATTCAGTGTATAAGATGCACCCAGATTTTTACCCTCTTTTTTTGGGGGGGGAAAGGTGTATCTTTTTTTTCCCAATTTTTTATTTTATCAATTTCATATATACATTCACAATTATATGGTCTCATAACTGTTATTAATAATATGTATTTATAACAATTTTTTTCCCTACAGTTGACAATATACTTGAAAATTGCTTTGTTATCATCCCATAGATCCATCTTATCTTACAACGGTCCTACTTCTTCTTCCCTCCCTCCCTCTTTCCTTCCCTCATTTCTTCTCTCCTACTCTCCTTCCTTCCCTCCTTCCTTCCCTCCCTCCTTCCCCTTCCCTCCCTCCTTTCTTCTCTCCTTCTCTCCTTCCTTTCTCCCTTCGTTTCCCCCTTCCTTCCCCTCTTCCTTCTCTCCTACATTCCCTCCTTCCTTCCCTCCTTTCTTCTCTCCTTCTCTCCTTCCTTCCCTCCTTCCTTCTCTCCTTCTCTCCGAAAGGTGCATCTTATACTCCAAAAAATATGGTAGGTTTTTCTTCAATGGTCAAAAAGAAGAGAAAAAATGGGTCATGATTACTGGTGGGATTAAAATAATTTAACAACCAGTTCAATGCCCTAATGACCAGCTGGGTAAGTGTGGCTGGATGGTCATGTGATTGGGTGGCCATGGCCAACTTGACATCAGTCATGTCAAGGGACGCCTCACACAGCCTCTCCTCACCATGCCCGGACATGCCTCATCCCTCCCCTCCCGGCCACTCCTTGTCATGCCCGGCCAGGTGAACAGTTGGGCAAGTGACCAGGCAGAGAGGCGAGGAGTGGCTGGGAGGAGCAAGGTGGGGCCAGGCATGGTGAGGCATGCCACTTAGCCAGTTCACTGAACTGCACAAAAATGTTAGCTACTGGTTCTACCAAACCCGTGTGAACCCGCTAAATCCCACCACTGGCCCTGATACATATTTTTGGATTCAAGAAAAAGATTCATGCAATTGGGCGAGTACTGTAGAGGATACCGAAGAAGCTCAGAGGGCCAGTTTAACTCTGAAGAGCAGAGCTTTCCTCCTTGATGTGGCCTAGAAGCTTCGTTGGAGAAATTCTTATTGCGCCTGCTCATACTCCTTCTTCACCTATTAGCTTTCATTGCTTTGGTCTCTTGGACCTGGATTCCATAACTCATCATCTTCCACTGGAGGAGAGAATCATCTTAAGTTCTTCCCTAACATTTGGCTGGGATGCCAATGCCTCCTGCAAGATCTTGAGGACTCAAGATAAACATGGCAATCGTCTAGCAAAAGGTGCGCTTCCTAGTTTAATGAAGAAACATCTACCTACAAAGACCAAGATTGTCTACAATCTTGATTTCATTGAGGGCCACATTAGGGTTTTGTTTGACGTCGGCGGACTGGGATGTGCACGGCTGGGGTAAGCGTGGCCAGGATGGGTGTGGCCTACTCAACATCACATGTGTGGGGGGCACCTGTGGTGGCCAACTGCTAAATAGGCAGGACTTCCCTCAGACCCTGCCTCATTCTCATAATTCCCTCCCTCCCCCTTCCTTCCTTCCTTCCTTCCTTCCTTCCTTCCTTCCTTCCTTCCTTCCTTCCTTCCTTCCTTCCTTCCTTCCTTCCTTCTTTCCCTTTATTTTTCTTCCCTCTTCCTTCTCCTTTCTTTTTCCTTCTTTTTTTTTTTTTTTTGCTTTTGCCTTTATTTGTATGCCGCCTTTTTCCCTAAGGGGACTCAGGGCGGCTCACAATTCAAAAGGGAGGGGGAAACAACAAACAATAAACAATACAGCATATTAAAAGAGAAAAAACGCAACAGTCACACCATTCGAGTGGGGCTATAATCTTAACCCCAGGCCAGCCGGGACAGCCAGATCTTTACAGCAGCGCGGAAGGATTGGAGGGTGGTGAGGGTCTGAATCTCCACGGGGAGTTCGTTCCAAAGGGACGGAGCAGCCACCGAGAAGGCCCTCCTCTGGGTAGTTGCCAGTTTGCACTGGCTAGAAGATGGGATTCGGAGGAGGCCTAATCGATGCGATCGAATCGGTCTGGTGGAGGTAATTGGCAGTAGGCCAATTACCTTCCTTCCTCTCTTATTTTTTCTTCCTTGCTCTCTTCCCCTCTTCCCTTCTTTTTCTTTGTCCTGCCTCTTTCCCTTTCTCCTTTCCAGTCCCTTCTTGGATGCTCAAATGCAAAAGGGGAAACATTTCTCCTTTTCTTTTGTTTTTCGTTTGTTTTGACAGCCTTCTGCCAGTGAAAATGGAGCTACACAACCCCCTTGAGCTCCGTTTTTGCTGGCAGAGGCACCACAGACCAGTCCTTTGCTGTTTCCAGGGTGGCCCCACAGGCCAGATTGACACCCCTGGTCTACAACACCCCCAAATTTAATTATTTCACCAGACTCCAAAAGATCATTACGCTATCATGAAATTACGTCACCTCATAAAACTCATAATATCTGGCAATCCTGAAAAAAGTTGGGCAATTTCATTATTTATGTTTCTTTTAAAGGAAGCCTGCACCATTGAGTCAAGCTGCATGCTAATTCCTTTAATGTTTACTCACAGAAGTTATGTTCGCTAGTAATATTCCTAAGAAGAATCCAGCAATCTACACATTTACTTTTACACATGGTAAAATAACATGAAAAATCAATTTCACAACATTATTTTTTTATAGTGATGCCCTTCGCAGAAATATTTGAAAAAGTCAGCCCGAGACGGCAAGATTTGTACAGAATGAGTAATTAGAATAGCAATAAATAGATAGTTTTTTCCACTACAGAACAGAATAGAGCTGGAAGGGACCTTGGAGGTCTTCTAGTCCGGTTTAGTCGACCACAAAACCGCGGTCGACTAAAGCACGCTCGACGAAACCGCGTACCTGACGTCATCACAGCGCGATGAAAAAAGCTCGCTGTGAGCGATAAAGCTAAAATTAACGCTTAAACCTAAACCTAACCCCCCCCAAACCTAACCCTAAACCTAACCCTAAACCTAACCCTTAACCTAACCCTAAACCTAACCCTAAACCTAACTCTTAACCTAACGCTAAACCTAACGCTAACCCTTAACCTAACCCTAACCCTAACCCTAACGCTTAATGTAACCCTAAACCTAAGCTTAATGTAACCCTAAACCCTAAACCCTTAACCTAACCCTAACCCTAACCCTAACCCTTACCTTTACGTGAATCGGCTTGCTTTAAAAGCGCTTTTTAAAGCACCTTTTTTTCTCCGCGGTCGTTGTTGTCGCGCTGTTGATGACGTCAGCGATGCGCTTTAATCGGGCGTGCTTTAGTGGACCGCAGTTTTGTCGTGCCACGTTCTAGTCCAGCCCCTTGCTCAAGCAGGAGAAGCTGTACTATTTCAGATAAGTGACTGTCTTATCTCTTCTTAAAAGCCTTCCATGGTTTGCCCATGATTTCTGAAGGTAAGCAATTCCATTGGTTAATTGTCCTCACTTTTAGGAAGTTTCTCCTTAAGTTGCTTCTCTCTGATCAGTTTCCGACCATTGTTTCTTATCCTGCCCTCTTGAGCGCAAGATTAAATCCGAAATGCAAAAACCCATCTCTCATCATTTGTATGACACAGGGCACAATATTGTAAGATCATTTCACATTGTTTGAAATTGCAAGCATAAAAATAGTTCCTGGATTGCTGTGCCTTTCAGAAATCATTGAATACGCATCTCTTAAAATGGGAGAGCTGTTCTCTTGGATATGAAGATTCGGCAATTATTTTGATGGCAGCCTTGAGTTTTCCTAGGAGTGAAGGGTGTTTGTGCCCATGTCAAGCAGCAAGCTCATTTGCACAGCCATCTTTTCAACATATATTCTCTTTTGTAGAAAACGCAGGCAGATTGTGCATTGGACAAGATACAGAAGTAGTACCGCTAATTCATTTCCCAGACAGGCACTTTTAGTCAAAGTTGTTGTTTTTTGTATTCAAGCTAGATATGAAAAAAGAGAGTTTCAAAAGGACAAATTGCTACAGGCTGTTTGGGTTGGATTTGGTGACCCGGAAATCATAGATAGTTGCCATATGATAGAAATAGACCTCAGCTTCATTATTCAGCGACTATTCAAACGTACGACAGCGTCGAATGAGGGAGATTTATGACTGATCATCAGCGTTCCAGCCATCATAAGTGTTCTTGCAGTCAGGCAATCACTATTTCTGATGCTCACTGCCTGCTTCCCATGAGCAACGTCAACGGAGAAGCTGGCAGGAAGTCAGAAGCTGCAGTTGCGTGAGGTCCTCATTTAGTGACCCATGTGGCTCTTGCTTAATGATGGCAGCTAGGATTATTGGAACTGCAATTGCTCACAGGACACTGCACTTTACAAATAACAGTAATTCTGCTTCCAATTGCTGTTAACCGAGGCCTACCTGTGTATCTTCTCTTTTACCTAGCTACCATATTTTTCAGAGTATAAGATGCACCGGAATATAAGACGCACCAAGATTTTGAAGAGGCAAATTGAAAAAAAAAGTTTTTGCACTATGCAGACCTCCCAAACCCCCCGAATGCCTCATTTTTGTGAAAAATGGAGAATGCAGAGAGTTTGAGAGGCTGCAAAGTGTTTCTGGGGGGCTGGGGGGGGGGGCAAAAAACGAGCAAAAATGGCCCATTTTTCATGAAAACTGGCCCATTTTTTGCCAAAAAAAGGGCATGCATAGCCTTTAGGATGCTTGCAGAGTGCTCCTGGGGGCTCGGGGGGAGGGAAATGAGCAAGAAATGGCCTGTTTTTCAATCGTTTTTGCCTTCCCCAGCTCCCTGAAGCATTTTGCAGGCCTCCCAAACCCTCTGCACGTCCATTTTTGTGAAAGGGGTGGGGTTTCAGTAAGCCAAAAATGCTGCATTCAGTGTATAAGACACACTCAGATTTTCACCCTTTGGGGGGGGGGAATGTGTCTTATACTCCAAAAAATACAGCAATTGATATATTTATTTTAAAGTTGGTGTACTGCTCTTCAAAAATGGACAGTTCCCCAGAGAATTGTTCAGCACATTCAGCAAAAATGCTCCATACCAGACTATGGTCCGCTGTTATTCTTTGGAACAGGCTGAAGGGATACAAAACATATGGAGAACAGTTGCAGGAACTGGGTATGCCTAGTTTAATGAAAAGAAGGACTGAAGGACAGTTCTCTGAAATGGTATAGGGTAGGGGTGTTAAACTTAAGGCCCGGGGGCTGGATCTGGCCCATGGGGTGCTTAAATCTGGCCTCTGGCCCACGGGGTCACACTGGAAACAGTGAAGGACTGTCCCACAGTGACTTTGCCAATGAAAATGGAGCTTGAGAGGGCTCCATGTGTCCCTTGCGAGCTTATTTTTGCTGGCAGAGAATTGCAGGAGGTAATTGCAGCTGGACATGGAGCTCAGGAACCCATTTTCACTGGCAGAGCATAAGAGGCTCCCTCAATGATGTTGAGCTGGCCACACCCATTCTGGCTATGCTCATCCTGTCTGCCCCCCCCCCCCAGTATATGGTCTTCTGATCAAACAGGGGGTTGGACTAGAAGACCTCCAAGGTCTCTTCCAACTATTGATTGATTGATTGATTGATTGATTACATTCATATGCCTCCCTTTTCCCTGAAGGAGACTCAGGGCGGCTCACAATTCAATCAGGGAAGGGGGTACAGACAGGGGGATAAAAAAGACGAGACATAACAATACAAAATTTAAAAACGCACAACAACCATACCATTCGAGAAGGGGGGCAAAAACTCTTTAGCCCCAGGCCTGTCGGAACAGCCAGGTTTTAAGGGCTTTGCGGAAGGCCTGGAGGGTGGTGAGGGTTTGAATCTCCACTGGGAGCTTGTTCCAGAGGGTCGGAGCAGCCATAGAGAAGGCTCTCCTCCGGGTAGTCGCCAGTCGGCATTGGCCGGCGGATGGAATTCGGAGGAGGCCTAATCTGTGGGATCTGATCGGTCTATTGGAGGTAATTGGCAGCAGGTGGTTTCTCAAGTACCCAGGTCCAATACCATGAAGGGCTTTATAAGTGACGACTAGCGCCTTGAAGTCGTCACTATTATTCTATGTTCTATATTCACCAACTAAATAGACAAATAATCCAAACAGGTGTAAGGCATAAGACTTCTCCAAGCAAATTGGGATAGATAGGCTATGAAATGAAGATAAAGGACTCCTAGTTAGGGAAAATTGCAAGACAATGAATGCCTAATTCTGGATCAGGTATCACTTCTGGTCCAAAGTTTTCTCCCCAGAGATGAGGATTAGAATCTTACATCCCCTACTTTTCCATAATGCTTGTTCCATAGTGATTTATTGTGTTTACATAATGTACCTAAACACGGTTTCTGAACCACTGGGCTTTTCAATGCATTAAGTAAAAATGCACTAAAGTAGAAAAAATAAATCAACATGCAGGTTTGCATAAGATTGCAAACCACAAAAACACCAACCAAGTTCTGTGTAGCATTAAACAGATGATTTACTAACTGCAGTGTATGAAACATAGCTATGATAAATAATTCAGCCATATGCAGATTCTATGGTTGCAGAGTTAGAGAGTAGGAATAATAGTATAAGGATCACAAGGATACCTAATGAGAAGGAAGGACTCCCTGGAGAAGAGCCTCATGCTGGGAAAGATGGAGTGCAAAAGAAGAATGGGACGACAGAGAATGAGGTGGCTGGATGAAGCAGTCAGCGTGAGCTTAAATGGACTGCAGAAGATGCTAGAGGACAGGAATGGCCGGAGGAACATTGCCCATGGGGCTGTGATGGATTAGACACGACTTCGCAACTAACAACAACACAGGATATCTTATACTCAGGGGTGGCTGCTGAGGGTTCACGGGTATCCGGGAGAACTTCTAACTAAAATTCTGTGCAGTTTGGAGAACCCCCAAATCCCACTTCTGGCTGGCTCCACCCACACCACCCCTCACAGGAGTCCCCAGGTGGCCCATTTCTGATGCTGGTAAGTGCAGGGCTCGCTTGGAAGCTCAGGGAGGGCAAGAAACAGGCCTATTTCCAGTCTCCAAAGGGCCCCTGGAGCCTGGGGAAGCTGCTTTCACTTCCGGAGCCCAGGTAGGGCAACACACCTCCCTCCCTGCTGTGGTGCAGGAGGCCAACTAGGCCACACCCATCATGGCCACGCTCACCCAGAAACAAGGCAGAGAACCCCTTGTTAAAAAATTTGAAGTCCACCCCTGCTTATACTAGGATAAGGATCACCATCATTTCTTAAAGGGGCTATCCAGATTTCCCAAAGATGCTATATCAGCCAATGGATCCACAACATACGGCTCCAAGTCATGCTGCCAAATTTGGGGGCGTAATTGCTAAAATTATCTTGTTTCTTATCTGGAGTAGCGTGGCGGCTTAGAGGTGGAGTTCTCACCTTACAATCAGGCAGCTGTGAGTTCAATCCTAGGTAGTGGCAGATATTTCTCTCTCTGGGTGCAAAGAAAAAAATATCTGCTGTGAACTTTGCCTAGGCATCAGGAAGGGCATCTGGCCAGTAAATGCTCAGCTCCATTCAGTTGCCTGACTCCATCCTAATGCAAGAGATTACAGGGTCATTAAAAAGAAAAAAAATGTGGTTTCTTACCTTTTCAGGAAAAAAAGGTAAACAGGTCTTTATTATCTAAAGTTCTTACTTTCTGACTCCAATGCTGGCCTTACTAATACCGTGGCTAATTTTGGTGTTCACGTAATTAAAATGCATCATTAAATATAATATCCTGGACTGTTAAGTTTTTGGTTTTAAGTTTTTATCTGGGTTATTGATTTTAATAACAGTTAAGTAAAGGGAAAGGATGTTGGAAACCCAATTTTATTACTCAGCGTAATGTCAAGCATCTCTATGAATTAAACCACAGTGTGCATTTTCAAACCAAAACAACATTTCAGTTTCAGTAGAAGCTGTTTACTGTAGCAGCTTAAGTCATTAGAAGCAATCCTCTGTTATTTTTGGCATCCAAAGCCAGCTTACTATAGTCTTCTTAGCAATTAAAATGATTGCAGAATTAGTGTAACCACAATTTCCATTTTGAGATGTATATGTTAATAATAAAATGGGCAAAGGTACATGCGATATAGCATGCAGATTTGCTCTTAGCATGTTACATCTTCACAGACTCCATAAATTCATTTTTCTATGCTCTTTTTTGGGGGAAGGAGGTGAACTAGGCTGAGGGAGAAAGATTTTTCCTTTGAATTCACACCCAAGAAAACGAACCAGGTTACCCATCCTCATTAATCATTTTTGTCTCTCCCATACTCCTAACTTCCACTAAACTGGTGGGATTTGCTTCAATTGAACTAAACACAGAATAAATTCTGAACTATAGAATTATATGTTAGTGCTAACATACATGATAAGCACCTTATAAATAGTTCTGATATAAACGGAATAAGAGTAGAATAGAATAGAATAAGAACAGAACAAGAATAAGAATAGAGTTAGAATTAGAATTATTAGAATTAGAATTATTAGAATTAGAATTATAATTAGAATTATTAGAATTAGAATTATTAGAATTACAATTATTAGAATTAGAATTATTAGAATTACAATTATTAGAATTACAATTATTAGAATTAGAATTAGGAATAGAATAGAATAAGAACAGAACAGAATAAGAATAGAGTTAGAATTAGAATTATCAGAATTAGAACGAGGAATAGGAATAGAACAAAGCAGAGCAGAGTAGAATATAATTCTTTATTGGGGTTTAAATTCTTTAAGTGTGATTGGACACACAAGGAATGTGTTCCCAGCTCATAAGCTGTCAGTATACACACATACAACAACAAAGTGATAGGTCATAGATCAAAAATCACAGTTACAATCATTCATCATAACATACAAGCAACAAGTGATAAATCATAAGATACCAATGGGGGAAGGCAGCAGGGAAGATGAGAAGAGGAGCAAAGATGAGAAATGAGAAGATGAGAAAGATGATAATAGCAATACAACCCTACTACACAAGTAAATTCCTTAGGCCCAAGACAGTGCTGTGGGAATTAAGTGTTCAGCAGAGTGATGACACAGGAGGAAAAAAACTGTCTAGCTGTTTTGACATGCAATGCCCTATAGGGCATCGTGAGGGAAGCAGTTGAAACAGTTGATGTCCAGAATGAGAGGAATCTGTACATATTTTCTCAGCCCTCTTTCTGGTTCATGCAGTATACAGGTCCTCAATAGAAGGCAGGCTGGTTGCAGTTATTTTTTTCTTCAGTCTTAACCAGGGGTGGGCTGCTAGGAGTTTGCATGGGTTCGGCACAGTGGTGGGTTTCAAAAATTGTTTGAACCTACTCTGTGGGTGTGGCCTCCTTTGTGGGAGTGGCATGCTGCCTATGTGACTGGATGGGAGTGGCTTGCCACCTTTGTGACCAGATATGAAAATGCCGACGACACTTGTCAGAACCACCTTAAATTACCTCACACACAGCACTGGCATGCATAAGAATATGATGTAAACTTGTTTTTTAAAAGGCATCTTTGGTTTGCGTTAAAACAACTTCAACACACGCAAGGTTCTGATTGCACCACAAACGCAGTAGTCATCCTTACCTTTCACAGAGGCACTGAGTTTTATAAATATGAGCATGATAGTGTAGAATAATCATATCCAAGGACCAGTGGTGGGTTTCCAAAAATTTTGGAACCTCTTCTGTAGGTGTGGCCTGCTTTCCGGTCCACTGGTGGAACCTCTTCTAACTGGTTCGGTAGATTTGACGAACCGGTTCTACCGAATAGGTGCGAACTGGTAGGAACCCACCTCTGGTTCGGCAAATCCCAAAATGCCATTCCTGGCTGGCCATGCCCACCCCGCTCTGCCCCTCCCACCCACCCCGCCTTTCACAGTAGTCTCCATGCAACCTGTTCTTCATGCCAGGTAAGTGCATGGCCTGCACGGAGGCTCGGAGAGGGGGTGGGGAAACGGGCCTACTGGAGGTTCCGGAAGTCTGGAAACAGAACTGTTTTTGGCCTCCGGAGGGCCTCCAGAGCCCGGGGGAAGCAAATTTCGCTCTCCCAGAGGCTCGACTCCTAAAACCTGGGGTGGGCGAAAAACAGGCCCAACGGGCCAACCAGAATTTCATTCCCGAACTTCCGGTTGGGCCGCTGAGCCTGTTTTTCACCCTTTCCTGAATCCTGGGGAGGGTGAAAACGGCTGAAAACCCAGAGCTGAGGGCTGCCGAGGGCAGTTTATGGTTTATAGTTTCTCTACTTTACATGACTGGGCCTAGTTAGGAATCATCATCTTAAAAATGTCACTTTTTCTTTCATGCTGGACTCGGCTCTTTATTGTCCATTTTCCTGAGGCAAAAGCAGGACGACGCCATAAGGTAAATGAAGGATGACGGGCGCCCGGCCAGCCGCGTTGCCAAATCACAAACGAGAAAATACTTTTGCTGTTGTGGGAGCCTAAACAGGGGGAAGAAAGGAAAAAGGAAAAAAAAAGGCGCTTGCTTTGCAAAGTAAAAATAATGGAAAACATTAATTCAGCAATTTTGCAGCCTCAAGGATTGTTTGGCCGCTGGACCGAGGTAATGGCCTCTGAGTGGACAGAGGTAATGGCATATGTTATGGGAAATAGGGTGAGCTGCTGGCAGGTTAGAATGAAAAGGATAAATGTGTTGTATTGCTTGAAAAGGAATAAATTGCCAGCAATTTACTCTTTCCCCTGTGGGCCACATTGCCAGAGACAAAAGCTGTTAGGCTTCATATGCCAGCAAAAGAGGGCTAGAAATACCCCCCATCTTTTCCTAACATGCAAACACACACATACCAATTATCTTTCTGTCCTCCTGTCTTTTAATCAATTTATATAATGGCTTTACTTAGACACCGACGATAATAAGTTGACTTTAATGATGACCCCCTGATGTGATTCTTACGCTGAAGGGCTGGTGCTGTTTTCTGCTCTAAAGTGAAGTATGAAACTCTCAAATTTGTTTCACAGAGGGGATTGAAACCTTTTAATGCAGAATCTAGGAAGGCAATAGAGTCTGTTCAAACATAAAATTAGCAGCTGGGTTTGGCATTCTACAACATCTGCATTCAATGCCAAAATTGAAGACAATAGATTCTGGATACACAATCCCATTACAACTGGATAGTAGAAAGGCATGTAATTCTGTGTTTTTTAAATACTTTGGCATTTAATTTTCCATCAAGAAAAGATACTGCTTGAGATGGTCACCAACCTTAACACTTTAACTGCTTAGACCAAACTTCAGGGCAACAAACAATGTTAGTTTCATTAAGTTTTGTAAAGTAGTTAAGGCATCAGGCTCGAAACCAGAGACTGTGAATTCTAGTCCTGTGCTAGGCATGAAAGGTGACTTTGGGCCAGTTACTCAGCCCAACTCATCTCATAGGGTTGTTGTGGTGGTGGAGAAATTAGAAGGAAGGAGCGAGAAGTCCTTGGTGCTCTCTGAGTTTCCTTGTTTTCTTGCAGACATTTCATTACCCTAACAACACAACATCATCAGTGTTAGTAAGAAGTTCTATTTACTGTCAGTTTATATTCTGGTGTCTTGCCTGTCTGTGCTGGGTGGAGATGGTCTTAGTGTTGCAGAAAATGACAGGCTTTAGACTCCTCAGGATACAGGAAAAGTTTATTTGGCAGCCAGGTTCAGAAAGCTAGCCCGTGGCTTAGCATTGCAAGTTCTGAACAACCTTCATTATCGAAGCACATGTTCTTATACATTCTCAAAGGCAGCGTAACACGGAAACACTTAACTCATTTCTTAGTGGTTACCTTGAGGAGAAAGCCTTATAAGGAGATGGGGTCTTACTTCTCCTTTTGTTCCAGGTGTGGATTACGTGTCATTAACGACCTTTAATTGAACCTTGTGGTTTGGACTTTTGACATAGGTTTTTGACATAGGGACGTTGGCTAGAACATCTTGTGGTTAGTGAATGGTGACACTTCCTTTAAGCAAACTTCTAACTGTCCCTGTTATGCTATGTCTTCATTCTTATATTTTTTAATCCATATTTTATTCTACTTTATCAGAGATTATTTGCTTGGGCTGTTTACTGATGGCTCTTTGGCAGTTTCTTGATTGGGGTAATGCTTACTTGATGGTTGGTCTGAAGTTGACCTTATAGTTAATCTACGTTGATCTGAGTGTGCAGGAGTCTTTTTCTCTTTTGGGCTGGTTGATTGTCTCCTTTGCATAGTTTATAGATGTTGCTAATGTCTATGTGTCTGTTGATGGCTGATTTATCAGAGTGCCAGGCTTCTAGAAATTCCCTGGCCTTTTTGGATTTGATCTGGTCTAAGATTGTCACAAAAGAAAAAGGGGACGGCAGAGAAGGAGGTGATTGGATGGAGTCACTGAAGCAGTCGGTGTGAGCTTAAATGGACTCTGGGGGATGATAGAGGACAGGAAGGCCTGGGGGAATGCTGTGCATGAGGTCGCGATGGGTTGGACATGACTTTGCAACTAACAACAACAAAATTGTCACATTCTCCTGATTGAAACAATGGTTAGATCTGTAGGAAGGAGTATTAGGTATGTTCACCACCTTGAGTTATTTATTAAAAAATAATAAAGGTGGGATATAAACAAACAAATAAATGTGTTAAGTATTTAGTAGAGTGTACTCTATCCAATTTATGGACATTTGCAGTATAAACAAGGAAGTTCAGTTGCCTTCTGAAAAAGCACCTTTGGGACAACCATGACATGGATGACTGAGAATCTCTATAGATTTACAATTTGTTACGCTACTGATTCATTGATTATGTGACATTAAATTGGTTTCAACTTTTACCGAGCACAGAGATAGATTTTCTTCATGACAGTCTGCTCCTAGGTCGGTCTTCCAGGTCTTCCAAAGCTGCACTTATTCCTGCAAAAATAGGTCTGTCTGTCCAACATTTTTTTACTTCTCTGGCTTAAAATGGTGGTACACTCTCATAAGATGCTTATGATGCCTATGAAAACTTATGGATTAAGAAAAACACTCAACTCCAACCCTTGAATAAAAGTGTTTGAAGACAATCTTTCTATCATTTCCTCAAAAATATCTTGTGCTTTACTTATTTATTTTTTAAAGTGTTGATTTAGTTAAATTGTATAGTAAACACGTTGTAGAAATGGGAGTGAATCAGAGGTGGTATTCAGCAGGTTCTGACCAATTCTGGTAGTGGAAATTTTGAGTAGTTTGGAGAACCGGTAAATACCACCTCTGACTGGCCCCACCCCCCATCTATTCTCTGCCTCCCAAGTCCCAGCTGATTGGAAGGAAATGAGGATTTTGCAATAACCCTCCCCTGGAGTGGGGAGAGAATGGAGATTTTACAGTATCCTTCCCCTGCCACACCCACCAAGCCACGCCCACCAAGCCATGGCCACAGAACCGGTAGTAAAAACATTTGAATCCCACCGTTTGGAGTGAAAGATGAATGAGTGCAGATATTTTTAAAATATGATTTTTTCAAAAGATCAGTAATAATCTCATTACGTCTCGTGTGTTCCATTTTAATAATGTTGGCACTTGCAGTGTTGAGATACATTGGAAGTAATCCTGTAGGAGAACCACGTTACAAAAATTATTATCTTCAAATTATGGGGAAAAAATGAGATGGAAAGTAATTTCTGCAGGAATAGATTTCTCCCTTGCCTTGCAATATCATCATTAAGATATCCTGATAGTAATAAATCTGAATTGCCTGCAACATGCCATGAATAAGAGATAGCACTTAATCCATTCTCAATTTTTTTTAAAAAAAATCCCCCCCAAAAATGTTTAAAGTTTCTTGCGGTTTTAGAGAATGGAGACTATCCTATAGGTTAGTGTTACCAAACAGTGTGAATATATATGAAAAAGAAGAAATGTCACCTGAATGTGAAAATCCATTGACAGTTGAGTCATCAGTTGAGCAGTGTTGAAATGAATAATTTTTGTCACTGAAGTATATCTGTAAGTTCTTCATTTAGATAATTCATTTCCATCATACAAATGGACGTACAAATGGACACTCCTCAGACTGAGAATGGAGACATCGGAAGGGTGCCTAATGTCAGCGTTCCAAGAATCATGTAGAATTAAATCAGAGTCCAATGCAGAGCCCTTGTCCGAGCCTCCCCCAGACTCCAGGACTGGCCCATGTTTCTCCCCAACCTCCTCACTGTCCGACTCTTCTGCCAGCTCTGCAGTCCAGCGATGGACCAGAACAGCTTCTCTCACTTAGAATGCAATGTGGGAGAATTGAGATTGATCTTCTATGTGTCTGCTTTCCTTGAGACGCCAAGTCCCAGCATAGAAGAAGCGACTGGAATATCCCCAAAGAGACCCAGAACTCTGCTAGGCCAGACTCCTATTTTGAATACACTTGAGGCCGTGCAGTCTTTTTCATGTTCCGGAAGGTGGCTTTTCGTTCTTTTACCCCACATTAAAAAGCTTTCCTTGTGCCCAAGGTTTAAATTTCCATACCTCATCCGGCTCAATGACAACAAGGAAAGTTATGATTAAGTTGTCAGCAGACTAAATACAGCTTGTGTTACAGTAGAATTTGCCATTGCTAATAAGGACTTAACAGCGGCTGTCAAAATTCATTGTTCGGGGACTTCAGAGGTTGTCAGGTGTGATTACAGCATCTCAGCAACAGGGTTTCCTGGAGCAAGGCCACACGTGACAGGATTTCTTCGCACCTTATTATTAGGGTCATACTTAATTGAAATTTCTGACATACAGCAGGATCCAGAGGTGGGTTTCATATCATTTTACCACTGGTTCACCGCACACCAAAACAGTGACGGCTTGCACGCATGCGTATGGCTTAGAAAACATGGCTAAATAGGATGGTATAGTGCAGGGGTGGGTTTCTCGCCCCGTTCCAACCGGTTCGGTTGGAACGGGGCCGGTGGCGTCCTCGTGCACGCGCACAGTGCACGCATGCGTACTAGCGCCTGTGCGATGCTCCAGCTGCTCCTGGAGGATCGCGCAGGCGCTGTATGCATTCTGCGCATGCGTGGAAGCGCAGAACTTGTCAAAACCGGGTAAGAAACGCGGGCGGGCGGGTGGATCCTTCGGCGTTCCCGGAAGTTACTTACCTCCGGGTTCACCGACCAACCGGTTCGCGGGGACCGCCGCGAACCGCCTGAAACCCACCCCTGGTATAGTGCTGGGGCAGGAGCAGGGGGGCACCCGCAGGTCACCACTACCGGTTCACCCAAAATGGTCCGAACCGGCTTAAGACCACCACTAGCAGGACCAACAGGCATTTGAGAAAGGAGCATTTTCGTCTCATTGCAGAGCAGCACAATGGTCTGGGGATTGTGAGAAACTGAGAAACCAGTAACTCTGATTGATTCAAAGGTGTTCTTCATCCACCCGGAATACATTTCCTCCAAAAGTGACCTCTTAGATTAAACTAGACAGCGGTTTAACTACCTCCTGAATCATAGGATGTAGGATGTGTGGAGATTTTCCAGATTTTTAGTTATAGCTATGATAATCTTCCAGCTTGAAGGTCTGCTGGCTTATTAGCACATTAAGAAATAATTAGAGGTATTTGTAAGCAATGGATTAACTTTGGCCAGATCAATTAGCTTATTTGTACCTTTGCCTGCTCAAAGTAACATTCCTTTTACACCTATTGGCAAAGGCTAGAGAGGTCATCCACAGAAATGTCATAGGTTGGCCACAAATATCTTCCACATAGACCACCTGACAGGTTGTGGCTTTGACCTTCAGCTAAGATATCTTGCAAGCAAAGCTGTATTGGAGTCAAGGAATAATGTGATATTTAACTTAAGCTTTAGATGGGAGCATCCAAACATTGCTCCGGAGGTAAGCAAAGTTTATTATTAGTATAGTGGGGGAAAGGGGGGAAAGAGGGACGCGGTGACTCAGTGGTTAAGACGCTGAGCTTGTCGATCAAAAAAGTTTGCAATTCAGCGGTTTGAATCCCTAGCGCAGTGTAATAGAGTGAGCTCCTGTTATTTGTCCCAGCTTCTGCCAATCTAGCAGTTCGAAAGCACATAAAAATGCAAGTAGAAAAATAGGAACCGTCTTTGGTGGGAAGGTAACAACGTTCCGTGAACTTTCGGCATTTCGTCATGCCGGCCACATGACCATGGAGACGTCTTCGGACAGCGCTGGCTCTTCGGCTTTGAAACGGAGATGAGCACCGCTCCCTAGAGTCAGGAATGACTAGGACATATGTGCGAGGGGAACCTTGACCTTTACCTATAGTAAAAAAAACACAGCCAGAGCTAGTCAACCTATGTGATAATGAAGTAGAATTAAATACTTTATGGAGTGCTATTGGTTGCCTCGGCTTTGTGCGCATATGCAACGGACATGTAACTTTGTGACCCGTCAGCAGTTCTCTCACTTTTGCTTCCTGTAGTAAATTTGATCTAGTGTTAAGGCCCCAGGCTAGAAAGTGGGAGGCCATGTTCAAGTCCTACCTTAGCCATGGCATCCAGCTGGGTGACTTTGGACCACTCACACTCTCTCAGTCCAACTTAACTCACAGGTTTGTTATTTTAGGGGGGAAAGGAGGAAGGAGTATTGTAGGTATCTGCCTTGAGTTATTTGTAAAAATAATAAAGGCGAGGAATGAATGAATCAATGAATGAATGAATACTGTGTCGGATTTCTGGCAGACTCCTTGGGTGTGAAACACAGAGATGTCTTCTTCTGCTTTTGTACAGAAATAAAAGAGCTTTGTCTTTCCTCGATTCCTGTATGGACATTGGCTTCTTCAAACTGGGTTCTCTTACCTAGTTAGCCAACAAGAGGACCATTGATGCTGTCTGCTAGGTAGTGACAATAGAAGTGATTCTGGTTCCCTAGTCCCAACTTGGATTTTGTGCACTGTGAAATTGTCGATTGCCCACTGAGAGACACAGAATGTGAGGTAGATAGACTGGTGAGCTACCTATCAGGTCTTTCCCTATAGCCTTTTGTTAGATGGAAACATACATTCTTCCAAGAATATTCACACTCTTTTCTGTGCCGATAATAGAATAGAATAACAGAGTTGGAAGGGACCTTGGAGGTCTTTTAGTCCAGCCCCCTGCTTAGGCAGGAAGCCCTACACCCACGTCAGACAAATGGCTATCCAACATCTTCTTAAAAACTTCCAGTGTTGGAGCATTCACACCTTCTGGAGGGAAGTCGTTCCATTGATTAATTGTTTTAACTGTCAGGAAATTTCTCCTAGGTTGCTTCTCTTTTTGATTAGTTTCCACCCTTCTTGTCTTACCTTCAAATGCTTCGGAAAATAGCTTGACTCCCTCTTCTTCCCTGAGATACTGGAAGACTGCTATCATGTCTCCCCTAGTCCTTCTTTTCATTAAACTACACATACCCAGTTCCTGCAACTGTTCTTCATATGTTTTAGCCTCAAGTTCTCTAATTATCTTTCTTGCTCTTCCCTGCACCCTTTCTAGAGTCTCCACCAACACACAAAACCAACATACAGAATTAATTACAAGTTAAAGCTTCAATATTTTGAGGAGCCCAAATAGGCCTAGATTAGAAATGGAAAGAAAGCTTTTTGCAACTTGCTTAGCAGATGGGACTTTCTTACTGTTTCACTTTTGAGACGTGCCATTCCCAACTTTTCTCCATGTGTTATTACCCTAATTCCTACTTCACATTTCAGAACTTTCCAAGCAATAGCTGTCCATGATTACAGAGCAGATATGATTAATATCTTGTCAGAAGTGTTTGATTTACAGGCAGATTAATCAAGAACGTAATAGCAATCGATATTAAAAAGAGTTATAGGTTTTGGGGCATGCCAGGGGCTGCTTTCAACAATGCTAAAATGCATTTATTTATTTATTACACAAATTGATATGGCCGTCCAGCTCTAACAGACGTGACTCTGTGTGGCTTGCAACATTCAAAATCCACAACATAAGAATCCATAAATAAATTTTAAAAGAAGTGTAAAGTTAAATTTTGAGTAACTTTTTCACCATCGTCAAATTGGCTAACAGCCAGAGGAGATCCGTTGAAAACCCCTGTGTAATCTACTTGTCTATTTTGGAATTTTTCTAGAGATATCTGTTCCATCAATGGAACTCATATTTTCCCATATTTGTGACAGCACTAGGCGGTTTGGAAAAAAAAAATCCAAATTCCAAAATACTCTTACACGAATAGATAGATTACTTGGTTTTCAACTGATTCCATTTTAGCTGACAGTGGTAAAAACAAAAAAAAAGTGATCCCAAATGTATCTTTACGCTTTTGTATCCTCTGAATGCATTTCCTACTTTCACCCTTCGAAATAAGTATGTATGGGATTGTACTGTAAGGCAAAAGTTCTCAACCTGGGCTACTTGAAGAGGTGTGGACTTCAATTCCCAGAATTCCCCAGTCAGCCAGCTGTAAGCTATGTAAAGATCTAGAACCATAATGGCGAACCTATGGCAACCGTGCCAGAGGTGACATGCAGAGCAGTGGTGGGTTACAAAAATTGTTGGAACCTACTCTGTGGGTGTGGCCTCCTTTGTGGGAGTGGCTTGCCACCCATGTGACCGGATGGGAGTGGCTTGCTGCCCATGTGACCGGATATGAAATTATGAATTAGTACTTAGGTCAGTCCAAGTAGCTATTCAGAAACTCTGGCATTGAAGCATACAAGTCTTAAAGCTGTCAAGTTACAAGATCCTTGCCAGTGGTGGGTTTAAAAATTTTTTGGAACCTCTTCTGTAGGTGTGGCCTGCTTTCCGGGTCCACTGGTGGAACATCTTCTAACCGGTTCGGTAGATTTGATGAACCGGTTCTACGGAATAGGTGCAAACTGGTAGGAACCCACCTCTGATGCAGAGCCTTCTCGGTGGCACGTGTGCCACCACCAGCTGCTCTTCATGAATGCCAGCCAGCTGGTCTTCATAACCTGAAAATGATCCCAATAATGACCATTTGCCAGGCTGCTTTTGGGGCTTTTTAAGGCTGTTTCTAGCCCCCCAAAATGGTCTGAAAATGGCTTGAAAAATGGCCAAAAAACAAGCATGCACACACCAGCCAGCTGGCCTTCGGGTTTCCGGCACTTCAGCGCGCACACATGCATGGTCATTCCAGTTTGGGCACTTGGTGCCAAAAAGGTTTCCCATCACTGATTTAGAATGTTTTAGATTCCATAAGTCCAAGCAAGTACTTTCTCTTTTTGTCTGAACTCCCCTCCTCAAAACAGAAAATAAAATATGTGCAGTATTTATTTTTTAATTAGCCATTCTCTAATAATGGCTCCTTTCTTTTAAATTGCACAGAAATCACGAACGTTTTTTTTGCATCAGAACTTTTGAGAAAGAGAAATTGCGCATTGTTATGCCATGCACAGGAAGAATTTGAGCAGACCTGGCTGCTGATTTTGAGACAACAGATCGAACCTAGAGGGAAGCTGTGTCCATTTTACACACATTATGCTGCGTTTATGTAATACATTTCAATAGCGAAAATGCTGTGCAAATATTAATGAAGTACACCGCATGGTGCTCCTCAGAGGCAGGCAAATGTTTATTCTGCCTGTTTTTCCCCCCCTTCTCTTTTGCCACTTAGCTTAGGTTTTTTATTTTCTCCTCAAAATGCCAACTAGATGGATAGATTACAAAATACTCAGACTGGAATAACATGATATGAAGGTAGGATTGGGTCACCCTTGTAGTATTGCATGGATGAGACCACGCGTGGAATACTGTGTCCAATTCGGTTCACCATTAATACAAACAAGATGTAGAAAGAATGCAGAGAAGAGTAACAAAGAGGATGAGGCGACTGGAGGATGAAACATAGAACAAATGGTTGTGGGGAAATGGGTATGTCCAGTTTAATGAAGAGGAGCGGGGACATGATAACTCTCTTCCAGTATTTGGATGGTGGTGGTGTGGCCCACCAGCAGCCAGCAGATCTGGCAGCAGATTCCCAATGAAATCACTGTTAAAGTTGTTGAGCAGATGTTGTGCAAGTGCCAGTCAAGGCTTCCTGATACGAGACTTCCAATTGATAAATGTGGAAAGTGTCTTGTAACAAAGGCCTTGGGCTTTCAAGGATAGGCTAGGGGGCATTCTTCTTTCTCATGTTGCAGCAGATTGAGGTTTGTAATCTACTTACGAAAGACCAGGACTTGAGACCACAAAGGTGAGAGAAACAGGTTTATTTGATGCATCGAGTTCAGCGTGTTCACACACCAAAATCTGAACTGCCTGGGCTCTGCCCAGGATGCTACTTTTGTGCCGTGTTTCACACTGTGCATTCTCAAGGCGTTTCCATACACGAGACAAACATGACATTTCAAAAAGGGGAAGTTCATTTGGAATGTTACAGCAAAGTACATAGGAGAAATACAAAAAAGAGAAGTTCCTATAATGTCTTAAGCTGTCAGCAGTTTTTACCTCTGTTCTATCTCTCACCCACGCCTGGCTTCCTGTGCCCCTCCTTTACAGGGTCTTGCCACACTGTTCAGCCCTATTTTTAATACTTATGAGGAAGTTGGAGAGAAAGTTCACTCCAGCTAAAAGTCAACTTTGGAACTCCAGCGCACTAGAATGAAAACCCAAGCTAATATGAATTTATAAGGTCCATTCTATTAAGACCACCTAACCTGGTGGGTTTACCTGTGCACCCCCTCCTGCATCACTCCCACAACAATTTCAGTTACACTATTAGTGCAATGCAATTTCATTTGCATTTAATTGCTGTTGCATACCATTAACTGATCACTCTATATGTCTAGTAAAGGTTCACTGCACCCAAATTTGATTTATGATGACTTCGTAGATAAGTCCATGGAGTTTTTTTGAGCCACACTACCAAAGGCTGATCATAATGATTATACCGCAGGAAGAACTAAAATCAACTTGTTTTGCTTTCAAAGTCCTGTTCAAATACCGAATTCTTTATGCACTTTCCTAACCTCCAAAATAGGGCTAAATGAATCATTGAGGATCTGATAAAATAATTTCGCATCTAAGTCTAAACAACCCTGGGCAAGAGCAAAGACCTCTACTTGTGTGTTAAACTATTTTCTCCTTGTTTCACGTTAACATTTAATCATAAATTTTAGGAATCCCCGCTTGCTGGCAGCACATAGTTTTAAGATCCTCAGATATGTTTGTTATATAGACATAAGGCAAAAGACACGGAAAAGAAGATGCAGAAAGAACCCTTAAGAAAGGATACAATGAAATAAATCATCACATACTTGGCCATCTATATTTCTGCTCCAATTGCCCTACAGTAGCTTCTTCGTACGTATCCTCTTTCACTCACAGCCTTCAAAACATGCAGGAGTTCTCCAGTCCCTTGACTTTGGGGAAGCTCTCTGAACTCTGCTCCTTTTCCATTGACTCTTTCTTGTAAGCCATCATAATACCTGCGTGACGAAGCTGAGAAGGTCTCCGGTGACTCAAGTGGAAAAAGAAGAAAAGAAAATCAATGGGCTTGGCTGCTTGAATAAGTGAAGTAACCCGCTTTATGTGATTGATTGACTGACTGGGAAGTACTCTTGGGGAATTGCGGTCTTTGACAGATTATGTCTTGCACTTCCATCCGGTTTGTCTTCCCCTAAGGCAAATGTTGCAAATTTGACAACTTTAATAACAGCAATGCATTTAAAGAAAGAGGAAAGGCCTAAATCATGAGGCTTTGCAGGTCTGTTGCAGTGGTGGGTTTCAAACTTTTTAGAACCTCTTCTGTGGGTGTGGCCTGCTTTGTGGGAGTGGCTTGCAGGCCATGTGACAGAGTGGGAGTGGCTTGCCAACCATGTGACTGGGTGGGCGTGGCCAACTTGTAAAATGTGGTGAAACCCACTTAACAACACTCTTGCTTAGCAACCGAAATGTTGGCTCAGGAACTCTGGCATTTGAAGCACGCAAGTCTTAAAGCTGTCAAGTTACAAGACCCTTCCACCCCTAACCCTTTAGGAAAAAAAACCCCAGGGGTGTTCAAACTTGACAGCTTTAAGACTTGTGGACTTCAACTCCCAGAATTCCTCCTCTCGCTCTTCATCTTGATGATGTGTGGGACGGGCGGGGGGAGGGAGCTGGAACCGGTTCTAAATGGCACTGTAGATTTGTGGAACCTCTTCTATAGAAGAGGTTAGAACTGGCAGGAACCCACCCCTGGTCTGTTGGTTAGGATGCATCTTTGGTTTCATTGTCATTATGTGATTCAGTAAAAATAATAGCAGCAGTTGGAATAATAGCAGCAATTACAGCTTCTGTGCACTGTATTCTGTGTCTTTTCTGCACATATTCGGCCCAACCTGACTGGTCAACTTGAGAGATGATGTTTCTCCACCCCAGGTGCAAGGAGTGTGCTATGGTGGCATGCCTTTTCAATGGTGTTCCTCATATTTTATAACCCATAAGGTTCGGCTTGCCACCGTTACCCTATGCCCATTTCATAAAAAGGTGCATTCTGATATGCCTTGAGGATGGACCTGGAATAATTTTGCATTGGTATTGTTGGAGTGGCTATGATTGTAGGAGAAGAAATGGCAAAGTCGAAGTGGTAGTGGTGGAATTAAGAGAGTTATAAGTGTTGGGTTCCCCAGGCAGCCTGCAGAGCTCACAGTAGAGTCAGAGTGTGAGGAGGTTTGGGGGGGGCATGGGCCAGTCCTGGAGTCTGGGGAAGGCTCGGATGAGGGGTCTGCATCGGAGGCAGAGAGGGGGCCAGGACCATCTGGGAGTTATGTGCTGCCTCCGAGCCTTCAGAGTCGGACAGCAGCGAGACAGAGGAACAGTTTCCCCCCATTCCCAGTGTGTGCATGCGCAGAGCTGCCAGACGGCAAGAACAGTTAAGACAGAAGGGGCAACTTTGGAGTAAGGTTTGGAGGTGATTGCCCCTCCCATAGGACATAAAGGAGGAGCAAAGGCACGTGAGCCTTTTCAGGAAGCAATTTGGTTCCTGCTGGTCAGTTTACCTTCTGAAGCTCCGTTTTGACTCTTTGCTCCATGTGGCTTTGCCAAGGTAATTGCCAGTTAAGTCCTTGGCAGTGTTTTCAAAGAAGATAAAGGTGGGTGCTTATCAGCCTTATCCCGAAGGACTTTGGCAGCTTGCGGTAGAACTCTTTACTACTATTTGGAACTCATTACGGGCTGTGAATGAATAGAATGCACAGCCTTTGAAACAAAAAGAGGCTTTTGGGACTTAACCGTGTGTGTTTTAACCAGGAAACTTCGGTCAGAACAATCAGTCTGGAGTCCTTATGTTGCCACGAGTGATCCAAGTCCAGCCTCTGCTGAATTTCGTTGACTCTTATCTAGCATCAATTTAGTGCTGACCATCAGTTGACTAGATTCTTGTTTATAGGTATGAGCAATACATCTACTGAACTAGAGCTTAAGGTGTGATCTATGGATATTCTTTGTACCTGGCAATGATTTTTGTTATTTAGCATGACTGGTTTTAGATTCATTGCCCTGTCAACTTTGTAGTTTTTCAAGGTTGGACAGTCTACAATCAATTATATGAATAAATAAAAAGAAAGAACAACTTTCTCTCCAGTCCTGAGAGTTGTTGCTCGGTTTCATAGAACATCAACCAAGATTGCAAGATCCTGCCAACCAGCTACATAATTTACAAAACAGCACGATGGGCATACAAGATTGTTATTCGTGTTGAAATGAATTTGGCATGGAGGCACCCGTTTCCATAGCCAGCAGCAGAGTACAAAACCACACACTTTAATTTTACTCAACTGAGAAGTGTAATTACCTGCAATATTGGAAAATTAAAACCGACACTAATTAGCAGATGCTGTCTTAATCAACACTCATGGGCCGCTTCCTATTCGCTTCTTGTATCCTTCTATGTTCACTTTACCACAAAGCCAGATGTTTCCCTTTGCATGAAGGCTAAAGGAGAAACTGAAATTATTTAAAGACACATAGGGCATTGCTGGAATGTGGAACAATTTGGGCACATGGGAAGCAAGCTGTTATCCTCTAACTCAAGAGTCACTCAATTTCTCCTCAGTCCTAAGTTGCTTCTCTCCTTGATTAGTTTCCACCCGTTGCTTCTTGTCCTGCCCTCAGGTGCTTTGGAGAATAGCTTGACTCAGTTGGATTCAATGAAGTCAACACTCTCTGTTGAAGTTGTTCAACTGCGAGTGAGAGCTGCATAGACTGCAGTGGTGGGTTACGACCGCTACGCCCCGGTACGGGCGTACCGGTGCTTGCTGGGGGCACCGGGTACCATTTTGGTATAGTGCTCCGGAGGGCCCACCTGCCCGCCCGCTGTCCTTATCTGTATTTAGCAATAGCAATAGCAATAGCAGTTAGACTTATATACCACTTCATAGGGCTTTCAGCCCTCTCTAAGCGGTTTACAGAGTCAGCATATCGCCCCCACAGTCTGGGTCCTCATTTCACCCACCTCGGAAGGATGGAAGGCTGAGTCAACCTTGAGCCGGTGAGATTTGAACCGCCGAACTGCAGATAACAGTCAGCTGAAGTGGCCTGCAGTACTGCACCCTAACCACTGTGCCACCTCGGCTCTTTATTTGAGCTCCTTGGGGCTTCTGCACACCCGCACGGAGCATACGGCGCCTGCGCAATGCTCCACTGAGCAGCTGAAGTGTCATGGAGGCATCACGGAGCATCACAGATGCTAAATACACATGTGCATGCTGCATGCATTCATTTGGTGGATGCCGGGCCACGTTGCACCGTACAAGTTGCAACAGGATCCAAACCCACCACTGATAGAATGGTACCTTTCTACATTACCCCCCTCCCACCTTCCTTGTCTTCCAGCTCACATTGACCTCTATTCCAGTTAATGGCAGGTAGCTCTGAATGAATTATCCCTAAGAAATGCAAAAAAAAGAACACTTCACAATTCTGTTGTAGAAGTGGCTAGAGGGATAAGTGTTAGGCAGTATTAAGAAGGAGGGAGGGAGAGAATGCATAAGTAGATTCTGAGACCTCAGAATTGCTTCTGAAATTGTTTCCAGCTTGAATTTTGTTCTGCTTTGCTTGCTGATTGTATCAGAGACACAAATAGACCCCGGAAAATGGCGCCCGATTGGAATCTTCACCCTGGCACCAACTTAATCTTGTTTTATAAGATTGGCTGGGGATCCTGAAAAGATTTCTTCTGCACATCTTTACAGAGAAGATAGAGAAATAGATTTGTTTCACCACAGGTAGAGGAGCTGCTGCTATTCATTTCCAGATCAGTAGTGAAAAGGGTTCATTACAGACTTTGAATCCTGGCAACAAGAGAGATAGGATAGGAGGAATGATAAGATTGTCTTTGGTCAATGCCCTAAGCGTTCTTTTCGTTTTGCCTGCTCTGCAGCCAAGGAAACGTAACCTTGGCCCCTCTTTGCTAAAACTATGTTCGGTCCAAGGGAATCCTCAGCCTTTGTTCCAACATCTCAAGGAGATCTCATTTTAAACGGGGGAGGTGTCCTAGATTTTAGAGACTGTAAAACAGGGGAGAAATGTATTTGCAGAGTGCATGCATATATTCGCTTTCTCTTCCTGTCTCTCTGCCCAAAGGCAACCCAATGACATCCAATCAAACCCAGTTTTTTAAAAAATATATTTTTTTTATTTTTAAAACCAACAAAAACAAAGCAACACATATTAAAAAAAAAACTTCCCTCAATTTCATCAAGCGTGTCGTTTGGTTACAAACGTTTGTGCATCAGTTTTTACCATTAAAAATAAGATCACTGCTTATCCATCAAACGTAACTAAATACATCGTTATCCCTGAGCATTATGTGTTCAAGTTACCACGAATATTGATCATCCATAGAGTATACAATACTTAGAGTGTAACATATTCAACTCCAAAAGTAGTTTCCCATTGCTAATCCAAGTAGTTATTAAACATTTCCGTTCATATATGTGTCAATTATTCATTACATCATCATTAGTCCATTTAACATATAAAAATCTTACCAGTATTACATGGTCAATGCTTACAATTATACATAGGATTCAAATCATCCCATTCTTGCACACTGAATCAAACCCAGTTTTAAGTGTTTATGACCGGGGGGTGGGGGCTTAAAAAAATTCAGCAACGGGTTCTCTGCTTGGTTGCTGGGTGGGTGTGGCCATGGTGGGCGTGGCCTAGCCGGCCTCCTGCACAACAGTGGCAGGGGGTCTTTTTCGCTTTCCCCAAGTTACGTAGGCTTTCCTTGAGCCTCTGGGAGGATGAAAACTGCCTCCTCCAGGCTCCAGAGACCCTCTGGAGGCCCTCTGGGCCCATTTCTGGCCTTTTGGGACCTCCAGGAGGCCCGTTTCCCCCCTACCCGAGCCTCCATGCAGTGCCCTGCACTTACCTCGCATCCAAAACATACTATGCGGAGACTCCTTGGAGGGGAGGGGTGGAGTGGGCTGGGAGGGGTGGGTGTGGTCGGGTGTGGTCAGCCAGGGATAGGATTTGGAGGTTCTACAAACTGACCATAACGTTAGCTATGAATCCCCCCAAACCCAGACAAACATGGAGCAGCCATGTTTTTCACAGAAATGGACTCGTTTTTGTCAAAAAAAGGGGCATGCATAGCCTTTAGAAGTCTTATAGAGTGCTCCTGGGGGCCAGGGGGACTGAATTGAGCAAAACACGGCCTGTTGTTTGCTCATTTCTGCCCTCCCCAGCCCCCAGGAGCACTCTATAAGCCTCCTAAAGGCTCTGCACGGCCATTTTGCTGAAGGGGTTGGGGGTTTGGGAGGCAAAAAATGCTGTATTCAGTATATAAGACTCACCCAGATTTTCAGCCTCTTTTTTGAGCGGAAGAGGTGCGTCTTATACTCTGAAAAATACAGTATGCAGTCTCTTATCTTGGGCCCTTCTCTGGAATATGTTGCCGGTTCCCTGGGAAACTGTGGTCCTGCCTACATCTTCCCTCCCTCTCCTTCAGCTTCATATTCCATGACATTCCTATGAGAGGGAAAATCAGTAGGGGGCAGCGGGATAGTTCATTAATAATAATTCTTATTAAAGGCTTTCTAATGTATAATTCATTGCCTGCCAGAGATCTGCTCATGGGCAGCAGAAGAAAATAAGTATTTCGGTCTAAAGAAATAAGTGACCAAGACAAAAGAATGAAGCATGACCCGTCAAAACCGTGCTCGACTAAGCCGCGCCCGATTAAACCGCGTCGCTGACGTCATCAACAGGGCGACAACAGCCAGCGCAGAGAAAGAAGGGCGCTTTAAATAGCGCTTTGAAAGCAAGCCGATCCAACTTAAGGTAAGGGTTAGGTTTAGGGTTAGGTTTAGGGTTAGCGTTAGGGTTAGGCTAAGGGTTAGGGTTAGATTTAGAGTTAGGTTAAGGGTTAGGGTTAGGGTTAGGTTTAAGATTAGGTTAAGGGTTAGGATTAGGGTTAGGTTTAGGATTAGGTTTAGGGGGTTAGTTTTAGGTTTAGGGGTTAATTTTAGGTTTAGGGTTTACAGCGTGCTTCTGTCTCTGCGCTGTTGTGGCCCTGTTGATGACATCAGCGCCGCGGTTTAGTCGGGCGTGGTTTAGTCGAGCGCGGTTTTGTGGTGGAACCAGAATGAAGAACATACTTGTAACCTGGAAGTGTTGCCCGCTATGAAACATCACAGGGTTTCCTATATTACTACCATTTCTCCACTAGTACTTCACAACCTCTTGGTAACTTTATCCCATTCTCTTTGAAATAATAAAACAATTGTCTATTACCATTACGTTGGTACCCTGATGGTTAAATACATCTAGAAGATGCTATCCATCTAAATGGGCAGGGTTGATTTTGAGATCCCTTAACTGTCCTAGAAAAAGCTCTACATTGCACATCTTGGGCATAACTTTGGATGAATGGCTTTTTAGGGGGGAAATAATATTTCTGTTCATAAGCAAAAAGTACTGTAGGACTGGACCGCAGCACAAACAGGATAGAATGAATCATAGTTAGGGGGTACTTACTAATCCTGAATGAATTCAGATTTTCAGGAACAAACGGATTATTTCCTAGTATAATGAAATATATTATGGATAGAGTGGCTGAACTCTTTGAGAACTTCTAGTGATGATAGATAGATAGATAGATAGATAGATAGATAGATAGATAGATAGGGATGATATAGATAGATAGATAGATAGATAGATAGATAGATAGATAGATAGATAGGGATGATAGAGATAGATAGATATGGATGATAGAGATAGATAGATAGATAGATAGATAGATAGATAGATAGATAGATAGGGATGATAGAGATAGATAGATAGATAGATAGATAGATAGATAGATAGATAGATAGATAGATAGATAGGGATGATAGAGATAGATAGATATGGATGATAGAGATAGATAGATAGATAGATAGATAGATAGATAGATAGATAGATAGAGATGATAGAGATAGATAGATTGATAGATAGACAGGCAGACAGCAATGATAGATAGATAGATAGATAGATAGATAGATAGATAGATAGATAGATAGATAGATAGATAGATAGATAGATATGGATGGACGGACGGACGGACAGATAGACAGACAGACTGACAGACAGACAGATGATAGCCTTTATTGTTATTTTTTACTATGGGCACGCTAGCACACCTCAAAAATGAAAATGTTAATTTGTCTTGCTGTTGAGCAATCCAGATGACTAGAGAAGAGTTATTATGGGTCTTTATCTTGGAAACAGAAGGGGAAATAAGAGAAGAATCTGAAAGTGATATGAAACCATTCTTTACATATCTGAAAGATATCTCACAGATGAAGGTCAAGATCTGCCATGTGTCATTTCAGAGGGCAAGAACCCGGAAGACATAAATTACTAAAAGCAACATCAAAAGAGCATTAAGAAAAACTTAATAGTTATACGCTGCTTTCTACCTATCGAGATTCTCGGTCATCCAAGTGAGGATTGCCCCAAAGTTGCTTTTTTCCAGAGGCAACTGGACTTACTTCTTTTTCCCCTTGAAGACATTTCGTTTCTCATTCAAGAAGCTTCTTCAGCTCTGTAGTTCACCGTAGTTCAGTTCTTCTTTGAAGAACCAAAGAAGCTTCTTGGATGAGGAGCGAAATGTCTTCAAGGGAAAAAAAATTAAGTCCAGTTGCCTCTTGAAAAAGCACCTTTGGGACAGTTATGCTACTGTTCCACATATACAGGTGTGTTCTTTTTGTAAATCCACAGATGTTATAGCCCAAATGTTCCTGTAACCATAATATTTAATTTTGTTCTGGCTCATAGAAGTGCCAGAAAATATTATCAAACTACAATAATACGCATTTTGTTTAACGTGGAATATGCTTCACAAGACTCTTCACCGAGGTGCTTTCTTTAAACCATCATTGAAGCAAATCACCAATTTAAAGCTCTGTACAGCCCTATTTTCTAAAGATGAGAGCGATTTGACAATAGGACTAATTACTGAGAGGACATTTTGAGCATCCATCCTCTCAATATATTCAAGCAGAAGGTGGACAGCCATGTTTCAAAGAGACATTAATTTCGATTCTGGCATTAGGCTCAATGTTCTAAATAGCTCTCTTCACAGCTATAGTTATAACTGAGTGATTAGAGCATTGAGCCTGGACTCAGGAGACCTATATCCAGATCCTCAGTCAACCCCAGGGCAGACTGGGAACCATCAACCATTCGCGACTCTTCAATCCAGCTTTTCATTGTGCAGGGAAGTTCATTTGCAATGTTTCAGCTCTTGAGAGAAAATGAAAAAGATGATGATAATGAGGGAAATAACAATAACAACCTTTGGGAAACTTGATTATAGTGTTGGGCATTTATCAGCTGTTTCCAAATTTCCTGAATATGGTATAATAATCCCTGAATTAAAATTATTATTGTTGAAAATGATGGTGCTAAATTTTGTGGGATTTTTAGATAAAGCATTGAGACACATCTAGGACACAACACACCACTATAAGAATACTTGAACAGAGTAAATTCTTTAAAAAAAATTATTTTATTTTATTTTATCAATTTCATATATACATTCACAATTATATGATCTCATAACTGTTATTAATAATATGTATTTATAACAATTTTTCCCTACAGTTGACAATATACTTGAAAATTGCTTTCTTACCATCCCATAGATCCATCTTATCTTACAACGGTCCTACTTCTTCTTCCCTCCCTCCCTCTTTCCTTCCCTCGTTTCTTCTCTCCTACTCTCCTTCCTTCCCTCCTTCCTTCCCTCCCTCCTTCCCCCTTCCCTCCTTCTCTCCTTCCCTCCTTCCTTCCCTCCTTCCTTCCTTCCCTCCTTTCTTCTCTCCTTCTCTCCTTCCTTTCCCCCTTCCTTCTCTCCTACATTTCCTCCTTCCTTCCCTCCTTTCTTCTCTCCTTCTCTCCTTCCTTTCCCCCTTCCTTCTCTCCTACATTTCCTCCTTCCTTCCCTCCTTTCTTCTCTCCTTCCTTCCCTCCTTCCTTCCCTCCTTTCTTCTCTCCTTCTCTCCTTCCTTCCCTCCTTCCTTCCCTCCTTTCTTCTCTCCTTCTCTCCTTCCTTCCCTCCTTCCTTCCCTCCTTGCTTCCCTCCCTCCTTCCCTTCCTCCTTCCTACCCCCCCCTTTCTTCTCTCCTTCCTTAGAGTAAATTCTGTATATGGAGTAATACATAGAGAATTGAGGAAAAGCAATTGGAACAGATTTAAAGAGCTGTGGTTAGAATGCAGTAAGATAAGGTAAAGGTAAAGGTTCACCTCGCACATAACTGCTAGTTGTCCCCGACTGTAAGGGGCGGTGCTCATCTCCCTTTCAAAGGCAAAGCGCCAACGCTGTCCGCAGACATCTCTGTGGTCATGTGGCTAGCATGAGTAAATGCCGAAGGCATATGGAATGCTGCTACCTTCCCACGAAAGGTGGTTCCTATTTTTCTACTTGCATTTTTTACATGCTGTCGAACTGCTAGGTTGGCAGAAGCTGGGACAAGTAACGGGAGCTCACTCTGTTATGTGGCACTAAGGATTTGAACCTCTGAACTGCCGATATTCTGATTGACAAGCTCAGCATCTTAGCCACTGAGCCACCGCATCCTTAGATGCAAATGTGCAGACAACTCTGCCCTCAGCTAGGAGTTCAGTCCTGACCAGCTTAAGGTTGACTTAGCCTTTCATCCTTCCAAGATCAGTAAAATGAAGACCCAACTTGTTGAAAGCAATAGGCTAACTTTGTAAGCTACTCAAAGAGTGCTGTAAATCACTATGGAGCAGTCTAGAAGTCTAAATGCCATCGCTACTGCTATTAAATATCCAATGATCAAAATGAGTATATTTTTGGAAAAGTCTTGCCAAGTCATCCCTAAAGTTATTGGTGCTTTAGGTGGAATTACAAACTAAATACCTTTTTACAAGAACTAAATATTGCTACCTTATTGTTTATGCAACAAGGTGGAACTACATGGGACTGCCTCTGAAAACCATCTGGAAGTTACAACTGGTCCAGGATGCATCACCATATACAGTGTTGTATATTACACATACTGTATTTTTCAGAGTATATGACACACCTTTTCCCCTTAAAGGCGTGTGGAAATGGTGCATCTTATACACCGAATACAGCAATTTCTGGCCTCTTGAAGCCCCGTCCACGCATGCCACTTGGCCCATTTTTTGCTCATTTCTGCCCTCCTCAGACCCCAGGAGCTCTCTGAAAGCCTTCTAAAAGCTATGCACATCCATTTTTGTGAAGGGGGTGGGTTTCGGGAGGCAAAAATGTTGTATTCAATGTATAAGACGCACCCAGATTTTCAGCCTCTTTTTTGAGGGAAAAAGGTTCATCTTATACTCTGAAAAATACGGTAGTTGTGAATGTTCCAACACTGGAAGTCTTTAAGAAGATGTTGGATAGACATTTGTCTGAAACGGTACAGGGTTTCCTGCCTAACAGGGGGTAGACTAGAAGACCTCCAAGGTCCCTTCCAACTCTGTTATTGTGTTATTCTGTTGTGCTATTCTGTTAACCTGAATTTCAAAAAACATCAGCGATCTTCTTTGGCATTGCATTATTCTTTTACAAATCAAAACATAATAGAAATAATCATAGCAATAGTAGTAATAATAGTTATCCTAGTCACTCAGGACCCAAATATAAATAGATTTTTTTTTAAAAAAAGGACTGATTAATTATCTGCTTGTAATGTCTTCTGGAGAAGTCTGCAAAGTTTATCTGCTTTGCTTAACCCATATCAATCTGAGATGTGTATCTAATAATGGGTTGAATTTGTGTTTCAAGCAATAAACCAAATCTCTCTGGTTTAGAAGTAAATCAAACAGGGAAAAACAGCAGTATGTACTGTGTACTTTTAAGCAGAGTCACACCAGGATGTTGAACTCATAGAAAGATCTTAAATTAAAAAAGCAACTGCAATTGCATTTTATTGGCTTTTTCATTTAACTTTATTGCAATATCTACTTTCTAATGTGATTATCCCTCCTCCTTCATACAGCCTTTATTAGAATGACAAGATTTTTGAAGAAAAATCCCAGCCAATTGTTAATCAATCCTTTCTCCCTCCCTCTCATCCCCCTTCCTTCTTCCCTCCCTCCTTTTTTTCTTTTTTCCTCCCTCCTCCCACCCACTTCCTTCCTTCCTTCCTCCCTCCCTCTCTTTTTTCTTTCTTTCCTTCCTCTGTCCTTCTCATCCCCCTCCCTTCCTCCCTTCATTTTTATTTCTTTCCTCCCACCCTGCCTCTCTCTCCCTTATCCCCCTCCCTCCCTCCTTTCTTTCTTTCTTTCTTTCTTTCTTCCCTCCCTCCCTCCCTCCTTCTCATTCCACTCCCTCCCTTTTTTCTTTCTTTCCTTCCTCCCTCCCTCTTCCCATCCCCTTCCTTCCTTCCTTCCTTTCTTCTTTCCTTCCTTCACATACTCCCTCCCTTTCTTTCTTCACATGATTAAATTCATCTGCCAACTGCATTTTCCCACAAAACAAAATATGCCATCTCTTTTATCAACAGAACTCACTGTGCATCACATTTCAAATTGCTTCAGCTTGACAAAATATGGCTCATCAGTCAAAGGAAATCATAGAAAAGGAAGAACACAAAAAGCGAAGAAGATATTTAAGGCAAAGAGCATATATTTGAAAATAAAATATATTGTCCAAAAGATTGAAAAAGAAAAACAAAATGTTTGCTTGCTTAGGACAGCTTTCACAGAGTGGTAGAGAGGGGGAAAAATAACAGAGTTGACTTCCTGGAGCTATTTTGCGGACTTCATAGAGAAGATGATGGTCAACTAAAATACTCTCATTTCCATTTCTGGAACATTTTGATGAACCAAATGTGTAAAAACAAAAAAAGGAAAAATATTAACTAAAATAGGACCTTGGTGGAAACCACTGTCGCTAGGGTAAATATCTAGTTCAGTTCAGTTCAGTTTATTAAATTTCTATGCCACCCTTTTCCCCCGAAGGGGACTCAGGGCGGCTCACAACTCGAACCGGGGAGGGGGATACAGACAAAAGATTTTAAAACAAAAACATAACAATATATAATTTAAAACTCACAACAGTCATACCATTTGAGACGGGGGCAACAGCTCTTTAGCCCCAGGCCTGTCGGAACAACCAGGTTTTGAGGGCTTTGCGGAAGGCCTGGAGGGTGGTGAGGGTTCGAATCTCCACGGGGAGTTCGTTCCAGAGGGTCGGAGCAGCCACAGAGAAGGCTCTCCTCCGGGTAGTCGCCAGTCGACACTGGCCGGTGGATGGGATTTGGAGGAGGCCTAATCTGTGGGATCTAATCGGTCTAGTGGAGGTAATTGGCAGCAGGCGGTCTCTCAAGTACCCAGGTCCAATACCATGAAGGGCTTTATAAGTGACGACTAGCGCCTTGAAGCGTATCCGGAGACCAATAGGCAGCCAGTGCAGCTCGCGGAGGATAGGATAACAAAAATAACTTTTTTCAATATAAACATATCTTTTGAGATGTCTATGTAGTTGAAAACGGGGCTGTAGCACATGGAAAAGGCAACGCCTAATGAACACTTACCCTAAACTTTACATAGGCTCAAAGTGAATTTCACCTACTACACCAACTAATGTATCAGGAGGGGGGAATGTCTTAGGAAGAGCAGAAAAAGATTGGGAAGTACAGAGATGAAACACATAAGTGATGTGTGGAATTTTCAGCCCGTATTTTCTTTGAGGGAGGCATCCAGTTGTGCTAAGGCTATCGAAGATAAAAGGTGCATGATTTTCTTCCATTTCTCTCCACAAACCAGTAGAAAATGTGCTCCTTTTTTCAGAGATTTGTAGTCAGATTTGAATGAGGCTGTATTGGGCTGAAGGTTTTAGCATCCAGGTTTCAGGTTTCAGGTTTATTGGGATTTATATGCCGCCCTTTTCCCTGAGGGGACTCAGGGCGGCTTACAACCACAGGGGAGGGGAAGTGCAAGGTCAAAACAAACACATTGTGAACAAAAGAAAAATAATAAAACACAACTTTCATTCAGCAATCAAACACTCGGGCGGGTAATTGGAAGCCTATCCCCAGGCCTGCTGGGAGAGCCAGATCTTGAGGGCTGCGCGGAAGGTCTGGATCGTGGTGAGGGTGCGGATCTCCATGGGGAGCTCGTTCCATAGGGTCGGGGCAGCAACAGAAAAGGCTCTCCTCCGTGTGGTCGCCAGTCGACATTGACTGGCAGATGGAATACGGAGGAGGCCAAGTCTGTGCGATCTAATTGGTCGATTCAGGGAGGTAATCGGCAGAAGGCGGTCTCTCAAGTACCCAGATCCACTACCATGGAGTGCTTTAAAGATGGTCATCATTATCCTGAAGCGCACCCGGAGACCAACAGGCAGCCAGTGCAGCTCGCGGAGGACAGGTGTAACGTGGGCGAACCGAGGTGCGCCCACTATCACTCGCGCGGCTGCATTTTGGACTAGCTGTAGTCGCCGGATGCACTTCAGGGGCAACCCCATGTAGAGCCCATTGCAGTATTCCAGTCTAGAGATCACAAGGGCTCGAGTGACTGTTGTGAGGGCCCCCCGATCTAGGTAGGGCCGCAACTGGCGGACCAGGCGAACCTGGGCAAATGCCCCCCTGGTCACAGCTGACAGCTGGTGATCAAAAGTCAGCTGTGGATCCAGGAGGACTCCTAAGTTGCGGACCCTATCTGAGGGGTGTAAAATTTGACCCCCCAGCCTAAGCGTTGGTGTATTAGCCAAATTATTGGGGGGAAAACACAACAGCCACTCGGTCTTATCCGGGTTGAGCACCAGTTTGTTAGCACTCATCCAGTCCTTAACGGCCTCCAGACCCCGGTTCATCACGTCCACCGCTTCATTGAGTTGGCACGGGGCGGACAGATACAATTGTGTATCGTCCGCATATTGATGGTATTTTATCCCGTGCCTCCGAATGATCTCGCCCAGCGGTTTCATGTATATGTTAAATAGTAGGGGGGATAGGACCGAACCCTGAGGTACTCCGCATGTTAGGGGCCTCAGGGACGATCTCTGCCCCCCCACTAACACCGACTGCGACCTGTCCGAGAGGTAGGAGGAGAACCACCGCAAAACAGTGCCTCCCACTCCCACCTCCCGCAGTCGTCGCAGAAGGATACCATGGTCGATGGTATCGAAAGCCGCTGAGAGGTCAAGGAGGACCAGGATGGACGCATAGCCTCCATCTCTGGCCCTCCAGAGATCATCGGTCAATGCGACCAAAGCGGTTTCTGTGCTGTAACCAGGTCTGAAGCCGGACTGGAAGGGGTCAAGATAGCTAGCTTCCTCCAAGGCCCGTCGAAGCTGAAAGGCCACCACCTTCTCAACAACCTTCCCGATAAAGGGAAGGTTGGAGACAGGACGAAAGTTGTTTAAGATGGCTGGATCTAACGATGGTTTCTTTAGGAGGGGTCTCACCACCGCCGTTTTGAGTACGGCGGGGAAGTGCCCCTCCCGAAGGGAGGCGGTGACAACCGCCTGGATCCAGCCATGTGTCACCTCCCTGCTGTTAGCCACCAGCCAGGAGGGACACGGGTCCAGGATACAAGTGGAGGCACTTACAGCTCGGATGGCCTTGTCCACATCCCCAGAGGCAACTTCCTGGAACTCAACCCAGAACTGATGTGGCAAATGATCCTCCTGTGTCTCAGCTGGATCTACTGCGGTGGAGTCCAAGTCCGATCGAAACCGAGCTACTTTGTCCGCCAAGAATTGAGCATAATCCTTTCTCACATATGATTATGGGCAAAAGTTTATCTATGCTCTCCCTGTCTCTGCCTCTCTCTCTGTCTTTCTCTGTGTCTCTCTCTGACTCTCTCTGACTCTCTCTGTCTCTGAATCTGTCTCTGTGTCTCTCTCTGACTCTCTCTGTTTCTGTCTCTGTCTCTGTCTCTCTGTCCCTCTGTCTCTGTCTCTCTCTGTGTCTCTCTCTGCCTCTCTGCTTCTGTCTCTGCCTCTCTCTGCCTCTCTCTCTCTCTGTGTCTCTCTCTGTGTCTCTGTCTCTGCCTGTGTCTCTCTCTGTCTCTGTTTCTCTTTCTGTCTCTCTGTTTCTCTCTCTGTCTCTCTCTCTGTCTCTCTCTCTGACTCTCTGTCTCTCTCTCTTTTTCTGTCTCTCTCTGTGTCTCCCTCTCTGACTCTCTGTCTCTGTCTCGCTGTTCCTCTGACTCTCTCTCTCTCTGACTCTCTACTTCTCTCTCTGCCTCTCTCTTTCTCTCTGTGTCTCTGTCTGTGTATCTCTCTGTCTCTCTGCCTCTCTCTCTGCCTCTCTGTCTGTGTCTGTGTCTCTCTCTGTCTCTCTGTTTCTCTCTCTGCCTCTGCCTCTCTGCCTCTCTCTCTGACTCTCTGTCTGTGTCTGTGTCTGTGTCTCTCTCTGTCTCTCTGTCTCTCTGTGTCTCTCTCTCTGTCTCTCTGTCTTTCTCTGTCTGACTGTCTCTCTGTCCCTTTGACACACACACACACTCTCTCTCTCTCACTCACTCTCTGTTTTTCTCTGTCTCTCTGTCTCTCTCTCTCTCTCTCTTGTTGTTGTTGTTGTTGTTGTTGTTTGGGTGCCTAGTTCCAAAGAGGCAGGTCTGTTTTTCAGGCACGCTCCCTTCCATTGCTAAGTCCCTTAAAGATGGTTAGCTTAAAAAGCCAAGCAAGTTGAAGAGGCACATTCCTAGCAGCTTCAGCATTCTTTCACAACATCAGAAAGACAGGGAGAATAATGATAATAAAAAAAAGCACTCCGATTTGAAGAGTTTGAAAGGAGACCCCAGGATACACAGCAGAGAAGCTGGTTAAAAAAGAAATGTGTCTTGAGTGGCACACATGAAAAGTGTGTGTATGTGTGTGGGGGGGGAGGCCTTTTATGTCAAGCCACTCTGATTTCTCCGTTTCCTTCTTTGTCAGCTGCTCAGTAATAGGTAGGTTAGCTGAAGCAGATTTGCCATGGGGGTGTGTGTGTGGAAGGATGTTAGCACAAGTTTCTATGGCTGCAATGTCTTGTGAGTTCAAAGGGAATGTTATCTCTTGGTGCCAACAGAGCCAGGGTGATGCTTGAAAAGGAGGAAGAATTTTGATGTCCTTCTGTCAATGTTTCAAAATACAATAACAAGGCAGATTGCTACAACTTCGTCTTCTCAATCTTTCTTTGACAACATCAACACAAACCCTTTTGCCTCTAGGATTTGTGTGCCATGTGTTCCAGGAGGGGGTGGGGAGAGAATGTGCACACAGATATGCATGTTCTGTTTATCTGTGTAACACTCGGCGTATAGAGACACCATGGAGACTGTATGAGGAAGTATAAGGGGAGGGGAATGTAAAGATACTACTAACAACTATCTGAGACTACCAGGGAGAAATGCAGAGTGCCTTGAAGGAAAAATATTGGTTTTCCATTGCTTACCTGTAGATTTATACCTTCAAAACATAGAACATAGAAAAGCATAGTATTAGAAAGGACCTTGGAGATCTTCTAGTCCAAGGGTGTCAAACTCAATTTCATTGATGGCTGGATCAGGGCTGTGGTTGACCTCGGGGGGGGGGGCGCTAGGCGGGCATGGCTGACTGGGTGGGCATGGCCAGCTGGGTGGGTGTGGTCAGTTTGACACCACTCCCCAAACTACTGGCATGTTTCCTCTTCGGATTGGGTAGGTTAGGTTGAAACCACACTGGCCCAATCTTTCCTCTTTGCACTGGGTAGACTGGGTCAAAGCGCCGTGGGTAGCCTGGGATGAAGAGACATGGGCCAGCCTCCTACATTTTCCAGGATGGCCCCGTGAGCCTTGAGTTTGACACCCCTGTTCTAGTCCAATCCCCTACTTGAGCAGACCTTATACCAGTGATGGTTAACCTTTTTGGTGATGAGTGCCCAAAGCGCATGTGCGTGCGTGTGAATGCGTGCAACCCCAAAATGCAATGTGAGCACCCCACCCCTGCGCCCCACCCCTGTGCATGCATCCCGCCCCATGCACATGAACACATATCTCCAATGCATGCGCCCCTCTCCTGCCTCACCCATTTTTGTCTTCCAGGTTGGTGAAGGATCCCTTCCAGGCCCAAAATGGGACACGGGGGGCTGCGTGCAGGCATGCAAACCCACAAAATGCAATGTGGGCACCCCCTGCATGCATCCCCACATGTGCATGCATGGCCCCCACATGCCCACTGCCTCCCATGCATGCACGGCAGAGACCTAAAGACCACCTGGCTGGTGGAAGGCACATGTGCATGTCCGTTGGAGCTGGGCTGGGGAGACAGCTTGGGTGCCCGCAGAGAGGGCTCTATGTGCCACCTCCATTGGTTTGTAATCAGAGTCTTATACCAATCCAGACAAATGGATGTCCAATCTCTTCTTGAAAATCTCTATTAATAGAACAATTTCTGAAGGCAAACATTTCTACTGATTAACTGTTCTCACCATCAGGAAATTTCTACTTAGTTTTAGAATGAATCTCTCTTTCAAGATCTTCTACCCATTACTTCTTTTGCTCCCTTCTGGTTTGTTGGAGAAAAGGTTGACCCCTTTCTCTGGGAAAGCCCCGTAAGTACTGGAAGACTGCTATCATATCACCTCTAGTACTTCTTTTTGTTAGACATGCTAGTTTCTTCAATTGTTTACCATATGTTTTAACCTCTTATCAATTTTGTTGCTCTTCTCTGTACTCTTTCTAGTGTCTCAGCATCTTTCTTGTATTGTGGTGACCAGAACTGGATGCAGTATTTCAAATATAGTCCCACTAGTGGGCAGCTGCATCATACTTCTGGCTCATACTTAAGTCGTGGTCTACAAGGATACCTGGACCCTTCTCATCTATTTCATATTTTCAATCGAGTTTTAATACACTGTATGGCACAGTGGGTAGAGTGCAGTACTGCAGGCCACTTCAGCTGACTGCTAGTTCAGCAGTTCAGCGGTTCAAATCTCACCGGCTCAGGGTTGACTCAGCCTTCCATCCTTCCGAGGTGGGTAAAATGAGGACCCAGACTGTGGGGGCGATATGCTGACTCTGTAAACCACTTAGAGAGGGCTGAAAGCCCTATGAAGCGGTATATAAGTCTAACTGCTATTGCTATTGCTATTGGTCATGATAATGTTGCTGTTTTTCCCTGGGAGCAATATAGAAGTAGCTTTTTTTTCAACTACCCAGTCCAATCAGTTGCAATGGGATTGCCTGAAAATCATCAATAAATAATCAGGGGCAGTCTTGCTGAGATTTTTCAAAATCAACCAATGTCATCTAGAGGTTGCCCTTTATTATGACCTCCATCTATGCAGTCAGTTACATCTTGTTGGACTAGTAGGATTTCTTGCACAGTCTGAGGGCCCTGGGACTTTATTAAAGATTCAATAAAGTGCCTGTTTGAAGTCTTTAAATGAAATTCTGTGTCACATCTAGTCAATAGATGGGTAACACCACTTAGTTCCAGTCTATAACAGTGGCTTTTAGGTATGGGTGCTGATAATCACCTTTAAAGCAATCCCATCCAAACACCTTTCCCAATGTTAGGAAAGTAACTTTTAGAGGAATAAAAACCAGACCTCTATCATCACAGTAGTGGAGAATGTTGACCAGCTTTCTAAACTGTGCTTGGCTTTTCATTTGGCTTTCCTAAGTGTGCATGGTGAATTAATGTAGGAGAAGAGCAGGCTGAGCTAGAAAGTAGAGTTAAACATGTCATCAGCTTCGAATCACTGCATTGCCACCAGACAAGAGACCAAATCCAGCCCTCTTTGGATTCCATTGACTCTTATTTAGCACCAATTTAGCTTTGACCATTAGTTGACTGTTGTGGCCCGGCAGGAGCCATTGGAGCTGCCGCCAGACTCCGACAGCGAGGGGTCTTATGAGTCGGCCTTGGAGGAGGTGAAGGACCCTGGACAGGGTGTAGACTCCGAGCAGGGCGAGGAGAGACTGGTTGGCCACCAGGTGGCGGCAGAGCATTGGATCAAAGGGAATGTTCAGGAAAACATTTGGGAGTTGTTTCAGGATGCATGCAGACGAAGGGCTACTCGACGGAAGGAACAACCGCTTAATTGTAGGAGATGATTGAGCTTAGCTGATGCTGATTAAGATCCTCTCCTGAGTATAAAAGAGACTGTTTGTGCCACGCCCTGGTTGCAGGAGTCAACGTTCTCGTTCACATTCATGATTCAGAGAAACCAACTTGGATAAGTGGTTTGCTGTGAGAAGCTTGTTTGCATTGTCTAGGTTTGTAGTAATTGCTGCCAGAGAGATTATCTATTTGTTTATTTTGGGCTTGCAGCCAACAAGACTGATTAAAACATTCTTTTATATGTCTGTTTTGGCTTTCGTTCCTGGATGGAGAAGGCGGGGTCAGATCAATTGACCAAATTCTTGTGTATAGGCAGAAATAATAAACTCTTCTATGAAGTCAACAAATGCTCCTAGTTATTTGTGCCTGATATTAATCACATTTGATCCAGCTCTGTGTTTTACTTCTCACCACTTTCATCTTTAGTTTCTCTATTACAACAGGTCTGCCTGGAAGAAAGGACAGAGGTACCTGGCATAGCTTCATGGAAATAGGGAGCAGCAGGCATAGAAAAGACAAACTGTCATAATTCTGTTGTTTTGTTTTGGAAGTGGGGAGGGGAGCATCCAGCAGCAACTTGTGAATCTTTCCCTTTTGGGTTCTGTTTGTCTGAAACAGAGACTCAGTAACATATGGACAGAAGGAGCTAAACCCTTTTGGATTTTACTAGGTCCCTTTCCCTAAGCAGCACACAACATGCATAGTCACGGGTATATACTGTTTTCTATTAGGAGAGAAGCTTCAAAGGCTGAGTGTATCCAATATGCAGGCAAGTGTGAATCATCAGGCTTACAGAAGGGGACAAATTGCATGGATGAAGCGTGATCATCTGACATATAAAAATTACATTACATCAAAGGAACTGCAAAGTAGATCAGATTTGGGTTTTTTATCCTATTGTCACCCCCTTTTTTAATTTTAGTCATACCCATTTGTTATATGCTCTAATTCTTCTTCTTCTTCTTCTTCTTCTTCTTCTTCTTCTTCTTCTTCTTCTTCTTCTTCTTCTTCTTCTTCTCCTCCTCCTCCTCCTCCTCCTCCTTCTCCTTCTCCTCCTCCTCCTCCTCCTCCTCCTCCTCCTCCTCCTCCTCCTCCTCCTTCTAGTCCAACTCCCTGCTTAGGCAGAAAACCCTATACCATTTCAGATAAATGGTTATCCAACCTCTTCTTAAAAACTTCCAGTGTTGGAGCATTTACAATTTCTGGAGGCAACTTCTGTTCCACTGATTAATTGTTCTCACTGTCAGGAAATTTCTCCTTAGTTCTAGGTTGCTTCTCTCTTTGATTCGTTTCCACCCATTGCTTCTTGTCCTGCCTTCAGGTGCTTTGGAAAATAGTTTGACTCCCTCTTCTTTGTGGCAACCCCTGAGATATTTTTTTAACTCTAACTCTAGCTCCAACTCAAACTCCAACCCGAACTCTAACCCGAACTCCAACTCTAACTCCAGCTCTAACCCTAACTTCTAATCTATATTCCTCCTCCTGCTCCTCCCCCTCCCCTTCTTCTTCTCCCTCTTCTTCTTCTCCCTCTTCTCCCTCTTCTCCCTCTTCTTCTTCCTCTTCTTCTTCTTCTTCTTCTTCTTCTTCTTCTTCTTCTTCTTCTTCTTCTTCTTCTTCTTCTTCTTCTTCTTCTTCTTCTTCTCCTCCTCCTCCTCCTCCTCCTCCTCCTCCTTCTAAGAAGTGTGACATGAAAAAGGAAGGTTGGATCATCCACAGCCTTCAAGACATTTTTTTGGAAAATCTAGAGAATTTTGTCAAGCCCGAATTTGACATATGTGTATCCATTTTATTTAGCTCTCTATTGTACTCATTTATTCTTTTTCGTTCTCTTTACTATGTAAGGGTTTTATTCAGGCTCACCACATTCTTAAGGCGGAGGGGGGGAAAAGGAATGAATAGATCAGGGGTCAGCAACCTTAAACACTCAAGATCCATTTGGATCCATTTCCCACAGAAAAGAAAACACTGGGAGCCACAAAACCTACCAGGGGTCGAAAAGCTCAATAAATTGCATGCTGGCAGGTGTCGCACCATGGCAGTTGTGACACATATTTTGAGCAACAGGGAGCCACAGCAGAGATATGAAAGAGCCACCTGCAGCTCCAGAGCCGCAGGTTGCTGACACTTGGAATAGATAGTGAGGATTGTTTTGGCTAGGTGACCTTTCCTGTGTGACCAGAGACTGCTCCTGGTGTGAACGGAAGGTGGAGTTTGAAGACACTGGACAATGTGGATTGAGTGTTTATTGGAGAAGGTGACTTTTGAGGGATGCTTCTAACTTCCAATATTATGTGGTATAATTCCGGTTTTTGTCAGATCCGGAATTACAACAGACTTTGCCAATTTGATGTCTACCTAAATAGAAGAAATTTGTTTTCGAAGATGGACTTTGCACATTTCTTCTTTGAGCGGGTTTCATCACTTGCAAACCTGACACATTTTGGCTATTGTGACTATGTACTACTGGATTAAAATAAAATCTAAACTATATTATATCTTTCTGTGTGAATCACACAACTGGGGTTACTTTTTTTTTTCATTGGGGCCCATCTTACTAGAGGGGTGTGAAAGTTCAAACCCAAACAATTTTGTATCCTGTAGTTGCTAAGATCTATTTTGGATGATGACCTATAAGCCAATTGTTCTTACTTAGCATATCTTGAACCAGAAATATAGTTGCCCTTTTGACAAGATGTTGAGAGACTGGCCATGTGCAACTGGATGACAGATGAATCTCACCAATCAATCATCAATATGCAAATAGGGGCATTGAGCATTGTCCATGTTTTTCACTGTGATATTTTGGAAAGTGCTTGGAGCTAATCCAATTTCTTGAGAAATCTTGCATCTGGTCTCTTTCATTTTACTCTTGATGGCCTCTTGATAATTGCTTTTCTTTTATTACCAAGCGAGAAGTCTTGGTCCTAACCCCCTCCTTCTCAAATAACATGGTTTTCAGAAACAATGTTTTAAAACTCCAGATTTGACTTACACTGCGATAATGTGTAATTTTACCCATCTTCTATTTCAACCCTACAATTTATTGTTCTTCCATGTTCCATCTGTGATTGCAATTGCTTTGCCCCAATGTCACACCACTCCATCCTTTTGCCACTTAACGAAGCAAAACTGCAGGTGACTCAATGGGTACATAGGGTTGATCTCTCACGGGTAGCAAGGTTGACACAAATAGCTCCATTAGGAGACAATCACTTGCAACTAAAGCAAGGCTGGTTTGAACCACATGTTCATTAACTGAGTTAATGGGAACAAAAGTATAGCCAGATTTACTCACTTTTCTTTCCCAGAAACCTCAGAGGAGCCCTGGCACTTGGACACTGCTTTAACACAGCTCTCACATCAGCTTGCTGGAAAATTAACCCATCTTCAGGGTTAATTAATTAACCTTAAATTAATTTAGGGTTAACGGATTGGTCTTTAAATTAATCAAGCTGGCTGGGTGACCTGCTAAGCTACAAAGACAACAGTAAGATGTCTCCTCTTGAACTAGACCATCTATTTCAGAAATGGTATTTTGAATTGTTTGTTTGTTGTTGTTATTGTTAGTTGCGAAGTCGACCCATTGCAACCCCATGGACAGCCTGGCTACAAATCCACAAGTGCTTCTAACAATAAGAAAATTGGGCAAAGATGGCAGCTGTGCCCTATGTTGTTAGTTGTGAAGTTGTGTCTGATTCATTGCGACCCCATGGACAATGTTCCCCCAGGCCTTCCTGTCTTCCACCATCCTCTGGAGTCCATTTAAGCTCACACCAACTGCTTCAGTGACTCCATCCAGCCGCCTCATTCTCTGTCGTCCCCTTCTTATTTGGCCCTCAATCTTTCCCAGCATTAGGCTCTTCTCCAGTGAGTCCTTCCTTCTCACTAGGTGGCCAAAGTATTTGAGTTTCACCTTCAGGATCTGGTGTTCTAAAGAGCAGTCAGGTTTGATCTCCTCTAGGACTGATCAATTTGATAGCCTTGTAGTCCAAGGGACTCACAGGAGTCATCTCCAGCACTATAGTTCAAATGCCTCCATTCTTTGGCGCTCAGCCTTTCTTATGGTCCAACTTTCACAGCCATACATTGAAACTGGGAAAATCATAGCCTTGACTGTAGGCAGGGTGATGTCTCTGCTTTTTAGTATGCTATCTAGATTTGCCATAGCTTTCCTCCCCAGGAGCAAGAGCTATTTCCCTTAACCTCTGCTTTCTTCAGCCACTTTCCTGAGAAACAGAGAAAAAAGCTTTTTAATTCAAGAATTACAAACAAGACATTTAAGGGATCATCTGGCCTTTCTAGTCTATTTAGGGCTTAGCCCCACATTTGATCTTTGATCTGAGAAGCCGGTTGAGATGATGGATTTATTTTTTTTAGCCGAGAATTGCCTTAATTCACGAACCATTGGAGTGAACTCTCCAGGGTCCTGAAACGACTCAAGCCTTGTTCTATCCACCACTTTCTGTTTGCACAATATGCTTAACTGTCTCAGTTCAAAACTACAGGCTTTGACTTACTCATGTAAGTGATTGGCTTACAAATGTAATGGACCGCAGGAACTATGGAAGTAAGTTATGTTATTGTAAAGTGGATCCTCATGTCACAACCTGATTTTATGACTTTTTTTGTGTGTGTGCTGTCAGTCATTAAATAAACCATTATTTGCTATGGGGCATCTTTTGCCAAAAACTGGAAGTAAACACTGATTTTTCAGCAGAAACATTGTAAATTGTAGTCACATAGCTGTGAATTTTGCAAACAGCCATATATGTGGGTTAATTGCTGAGCACCCAAAATGCAGTCATATGACTGTGGGACTTCAGAATTGGACTTTAAATATATTTTGGGTGGAAGGGCTGTTGTAATTGAGTGATTGCTAAAAAAAACACCGATCATAAGTCAAGGACCACTGTAAGCAGCTCTATTTGACTGGCTCATGAATCTTGGTTAATTTTACCTTTTGGGGGAGGGAGGCATTTAAGAGCGTTGTGTGAAAGCAACCTGTTTAGATTGTTTATGATGTCTCACACAAAGCTGGAAATTGTCATCTGAGCAAAAGTTCATGGTAAGCAATCTCCTATGGACTTCTTCAGAGTCCTCATTTAGGCAAATGACTTGCTTTGGCAGTAAACTAGAAGAAACAGCATGGACCTTTTTTTGGTCTGATTTGGAGAGAAAGGATGATAAATTGACTTCACATAGCATGATAAATTATTTCTCTCCTCAAAAGAAGGGAGGCGAGAGGGACAGGGAAAGAAAACAGCTGCAGAGAGTTAAAATAAGAAATAGGTACATTTGATAGTCACAGGAGAACAGCATGGGTAGAATGACAATGCACGCACAACACTGTCATCATACAAATGCAGCAACTTGCATTACATGTTATGACTCAAGTACATAGTATATGCATGGTGATAGTATTACTTATACACTCTCTATCTGATATTATTCTAGGCTGTTAGTTATCACAGACAGAGTGAATTTTCTGCAATAACTATGTATACATGGGCATTAAAGCAATAAAAATAATAATAAAATTAAAAGTTAAAAAATTACAATGCTGGATATTTCAGCTTTCACAACACAGACATGATAAGAAAACAGCTTACGACCAAACAAATTTTATGTCCAAATAAATAAACTACTATGGTTTCATGGGGGAGGATTCATTCACACAACATAGGAAGAGATTGACTCAGTTCCTATACAAAATGGAACATCTTGCTATCACCATCCCAGTGCGGTCAACCTGGTGCAGTCATCTAATCCATGGGATAATTCTATATAGGATAACTCAACGTGATCAATGTTATCCACCACAGTTTCTTTGACATTATCTCCCTTGACAAAAATGAAAACAATATAGAAGAAACAGTGGTGGGTTGCATTTATTGCGCTAAGTTATTGCAAGTTGGCCATGGTGAGTTATCCTATAGCAAGTTGGCTGTGGTGAGATGGCTGCAGTAAGATGGCTGTGCTGGGTTGGCCATGGTGAGATGGCTATGGAGAAAATTGGCTGAGTAATCCTAGATGTGTTCCTAGGACACACTGCACTATAAACTAGCCAACATCCTTTTATCATAAAATTTTGTATGAAGAAAGGGAAATCTAGGCCACTAACTGCAAAAACCACAGGATGATTTAAGAACTACATAGCAATATGATAGAATTTTTATTCAATTCTTCTCAAACTTGCCATGGTGTAGTCAACATACAACATGCAATGTTTTTAACTTCTTTAATGAAGTCACCAAATATCAGCAAGAACCAGGTCAGAGTTAAAACTAACAAATTAAGTTGGCAAATCAAAAAGATGCCATGTCCTGAGATTCTTTTGTCCACTCCCATTAGCCCAACAGGCTTTCTCGGTCATCCACACAAGTAATCCATTGTTGTTTTTTCTAGATTGGTGAGCACTGTATGAACAATCGAAGCCCTTGTATATGCTTTTGTTTTGACCATTCTGGAGAGCTGCAAAGCAACAGAATAACAGAGTTGGAAGGGACTTTCCAATACCAGACCAATCCTATACCATTTCAGACAAATGTTTATCCAGTCTCTTCATAAAAACTTCCACTCTTGGAGCAGCCACAAGTTCTTAAGGCAGGTCATTCCACTGATTAATTGTTCTAACAGTCAGGAGAATTCTCCTTAATTCTAGGTTGATTCTCTCCTTGGTTACTTTCCATTGCTTCTTGTCCTGCTTTCAGATGCTTTGGAGAATAGCTTGACCCTCTATTCTTTGTGGCAGCACCTCAAATATTGGAAGACTGTTATCAGGTCAACCCTGGTCCTTCTTGTCATTACACTAGACATCCTGCAACTGTTCCTCATATGTTTTATCCTTCAGTCCCCTAATCATCTTTGCTAGTCTTCTCTGCACTCTTTCTAGAGTTTTTATATCATGGTGACCAAAGCTGGGTACAATATTCCAAGTATGGCCTTACCAAGGCCTTATAAAGTGGTATTAACACTTCCACATGATCTTGATTCTATCCCTCTATTAATGCAGCCCAGGACTGCATTGGCAAGTCTAGAAGAGATGGGCAGGTTGGGACTCTATTTCTGTTTCAGTTCTGATACTTAAAAAAAAAACATAAATTAAGATAAGTAACATTAACATGCAAATTAAAGTTCTTCCCCATATCCTTGCTTTCCTGCTTCTTCATTTTCGGCAAAGGTTACCTGGTTTCTCATTCACTCATGAAATTATCAAGCGATTCTTTGCAGGGTTTTTATGGAACCAACATTATCTTCACCTTGGCAATTCTTTCTTAGCCTTTCAGCCAGGGGTGGGTTGCTTCCGGCATTATTATTGGTTTGTCGCGCAAAAGGTTTTGCTCTGCGTGTGTGCACATTTGCCCCTAAAAAGGTCTGTGCATGTGCACAACATTAGAAAAGGGGGGAAATTACATTTTTTCAATGAAGTTTGTTCTGCACATGTGCAGAAAGAAAATCAAGATGGTGCCGCTGAGGATAGAACCAGTTCAGGCATGTGTCCAGCTGAGTTACTACCTACTCCGCTGAACCGGTCTGAACTGGTAGGAATCCATCTCTGCTTTCAGCTAAGAGCAGGGGGCCTCATAGGACTGGCACATAGCAATAGCAATAGCAGTTAGACTTATATACCGCTTCATAGGGCTTTCAGCCCTCTCTAAGCGGTTTACAGAGTCAGCATATTGCCCCCAACAACAATCCGGGTCCTCATTTTACCCACCTCGGAAGGATGGAAGGCTGAGTCAACCCTGAGCCGGTGAGATTTGAACAGCCGAACTGCAGAACTGCAGAACTGCAGAACTGCAGTCAGCTGAAGTAGCCTTCAGCTGTTAAGGTGCTGAAGTAGCCTTCAGCTGTTAAGGTGCTGTTAATCACCCATAAAGCCCTACATGGTAGTGGATCTGGATACTTGAGAGACCGCCTTCTGCCAATTACCTCCCTGCGACCAATAAGATCACACAGATTGGGCCTCCTCCGTATTCCATCGGCCAGCCAGTGTCGGCTGGCAACTACAAGGAGGAGGGCCTTCTCAGTAGTCGCCCCGACCCTTTGGAACGAACTCCCCGTGGAGATTCGTACCCTCACCACCGTCCAGGCCTTCCGCGCAGCCTTGAAGAACTGGCTAGCCCGTCAGGCCTGGGGATGAAGATAGTTGCCCCTCCCGAATGATGAATGCATGTTGGTTACTGTTTTTATTATATGTGTCTTTGTTATTGTCTGTATCTCCCCTTCCCCGATTTTGTGTGAGCCGCCCTGAGTCCCCTCAGGGAAAAGGGCGGCCTACAAATCTCAATAAAATCACAAAAATCACAAATCACAAAAGCCTGCAGTACTGCACTCTAACCACTGCGCCACCTTGGCTCACATGAAGTGTGCCTGTAGGTAATAATAATATTAGAGCATGCTTGAAGTGTGCATTTCCCAGTGTGGAGAGCTGAAGACCCCACTTGCTCCCATTCAGTTCTTCAATGCTTACCTGGGCTCCTAACAATGGCTCATTTGCATTCTATTTCATGGTGACACCATTGTATTTGGCTGAAAGTCTCCAGAGGCTGAAACAGATGCAGCTGATGCAGAATGCAGAGGAAACAATCAGCTGCTTAATGCTCTGGAAAGTCACCTGACACAACCTTGGGAGAAAAAAAAATGATGGCCACGTTCCCTTTCTGGCACAGGCTTTGCAGAAGATGCTTTTCTAACAGCTTTTGAAAGCCGGGCGCTCAACTCAGCGCAGAGCTGAAACCTGTCGATGCCCCAGAAAGTAACGTGGTTGGGCTTTTCGCCTGGAACAAACCTTAACCCTAATCAAACCTTCTGAATAAAAACAGAGTCAGCTCAGTGGATAATCCAATCCAGGGAATATTTTCCACTAAGTGAAAACCAATCAACCCATCAATCAACTTTTATTACAGTCAGAGAGCAGAGACCAGGACAAGTGAAAACGCTCGGTAAATATACAATTAAAAATTCTAGTATGAAATAATGAATAACAACTAAAATCTATGATAAAATCCAGTCTGTCCATTTTACATGGTCTAATTATTCTACAATTTCAATCCATAAACTGTCTGGCTCTTTGTAGGTTCAATGCTAAAAGGGAAAACACTAAGCAGTGCAAAGATTTTGCCGCTTTGGTTATATAACATAACTATGGTGGAGAAGAAATGCTGCAGTTATGGACTGTTCATCCTTAAGCAGCCACTGGAGAAAGGTAATGTCAGAATGGTCAGGATACCTAGCAGTTATTTGCAGAATAAGGTTCTTTCCCCCTAATCTATATCTATCTATCTATATACTGTATATGTAAAATGGGTGTGTATGTTCCAGCATAATTCTGGCACACTTCGAACAATTTCAACCAAACTTGGTACACAGATGATTTACTCTCTGGAAACAAATACTATGGGGGTAAGACACCCCTAACACCCCTCGGGATGAGTATTCTGTTAAGATACAGCCTGTTGTGCCTTAAATGGCTTCTACTGTACTGCCATAAAATGGCTTCTATTGTACAGTGCAGTGGAGTTCCCATAGTAATGGCTTCACAATACTCCACAAGGGGGCTCCCTTTGGTAAGGGGGAAAATCCAACATTAGAAATTATGTTTGGTCCGGACATTTTCCCTCTATAAATAAATATCTGGCCAGGTTATCAACTAGTTTCGGTATAAAAGGAACATCTGAGGGGCATGTGACCCACAGTCTCCACCTCTCCTGAGCTGCAGGAACAGAGTCTTTCCATCAATGGTATCCTTTTATACTTGCCATACAGGAATGGCCGATGGAAGTGCATGGCACCATGCGAAAATGTTTTCCGGTGATTTGCTGACTTCAACCGACTAAGATAGCTGCAGGAGCAACAACACTGCTAATGGTTTCTGGAGTCAGAAACAGCGAAGCTTTTTCTAAGTCCGCCTACCTCTCGATGTCCTCCACCTTTTGTCGCAAGGTTTGTCTTGTTAGGTCACAGTCCATCTTAAGTATTGAGTAACTTCAGACAAGGCTGGTTCCAGGGGTGATATTCAATTACTTTCCCTACCGGTTTGCAATTCTGAGGGTGCTCTTGGCTTTCTGCACATGCGCTTTGATCGTGCATGCAGCTTGCATGTATGCACGCAGCTTGCATGTATGCATGCAGCTTGAAAACGTGCCTAAATAGGATGGCATAGAGCCAGGGTGGATGGGCGGTGGTTCACCTGCGGTTCAGGCGAACCGTTGCAAACCAGCTGAATACAACCTCTGGCTGGTTCCTTTGGAAGACAGAAGAAACGTCTCCCTTAAGCCACCCAGAGTCACTTTGGATGGTGAGATGGGTGGCATGTACAGTCAATGTAATAAATTGTATATTGTGGAATGGGCTGCAAAAGATCCATATGGATTCCTTACAACAGTGATCCTTGCTCTAACACCTCTATTCTTGGCAAGTGCGGTGCTATCATGGAAACTGGCAAAAATGATTGAAGCTAAGGAACGGGAACAAAAAAAAGAAACAAAAACGCCAAGAAAACATTACAAAAGCTAAACGAATAAAGAAGGACTAAGACTTCAATTTCACTGGACCGATTTTTTTTGGCAATGCACTGTTACTGAATGTGTACCTTTTTTCTGTTGTATCCTTACAGAAAGGTGACAGATCTTTTTCCTGGAATAATGTATCCTTCATTTGTGCTATTAAACTTCTGTGGTAATGAACTTTAATTGCTTTTTTCAAGGTTGACTCAGCCTTCCATCCTTCCGAGGTGGGTAAAATGAGGACCCAGACTGTGGGGGCGATATGCTGACTCTGTAAACCGCTTAGAGAGGGCTGAAAGCCCTATGAAGCGGTATATAAGTCTGACTGCTATTGCTATTGCTAAATAAGTACACAAATAAAATAAAGAATGAAGTGAAACCAAATAACAACTCCACGCTTTCAGTAACTAAGATCCCCGTGGCTAACTGGCAGATGGAAACCAGCAATCTAATCTTTACCTCTTGGAGAGAGGGGGGAAACACTCATAGCTTTCCCTCCTGGCCACTGTCATCGAGATTTATGTACATACCTTGGTCTAGTTTCAACTTCCTTTAAACCAGCCTTTAACTACTCCTCTGTCAGTTTGCATACTCTCTTCGCCAGCTGAAATCAGTTTCTATGGCATTGACAGAGCAGCCTATTCAGCAGAGGTGCCAGGCACAAAGGGCCTTGCATTAAAGAAAGCGGCCATTGCCTGATATTGGGGAAATAAATCACAAAGTAATTAAACCACCCCAAAGAAAAGGCTGCATGCAAGAAGCTGGGCTACATCTTGCCTTAATAGAACAGGATTCTTTTTATTCTTCTCCTTACTTTCCAGTTCCTGCCCTTCGTGTTTCACAGAGAGGCATTCTGGGAGCCACCCCAGTGGAAGAGGGACTCACAGTGCAAGGAATCTCGCAGCTATCAGAAAGTCTGTGGCTCACTACTAAAGACCAGTCGCTTAAGAAGGAGAGTGGCAGGAATTGGGCATGTCTAGTCTAGTGAAGAGAAGGACTAGGGGAGACCTGATAGCAGTCTTCCAATATCTATGGGGGCTGCCACAAAGAAGGGAAGTTCTTGTTGAGGGGAAAATAGGAGGAAGAAGGCGTACTGGATAGGATTGCCACCTTGTGTTTGTTTGTAAAAATAATAAAGGTGGGATATAAATAAATGGAGAGCTAGCTGGATAAATAGTAATAGCACTTAGACATATATCGCTTCACAGGGCTTTGCAGCCAGTGGTGGGATTCAAAGCCGTCAAGACCTGGCTATTCCGGCAGGCCTGGGGCTGATGAGTTCCCAGCCCCACTCGAATTGTTGTGACTGTTGTGAGTTTTTTAAAACTGTTCTTTGTAATTTGTTTCTCATTTTGTTTGTTCTTGTATTGTTCCCTTCCCCTTGGTTTGTTAGCCGCCCTGAGTCCCTCTGGGAATAGGGCGGCATACAAGTTTAATAAACCCTTAAACCCTTAAATAATTTAACAACTGGTTCTCTGCCCTAATGACCAGCTGGGTAGGCGTGGCTCAATGGTCATGTGACTGGGTGGGCGTGGCCAACTCAATGTCACTTAGGTCAATGGGCGCTTCACCTTAGCTTTTACAATGTAATAAGGGTTAACCGGAGAGGCAGTTTCTGTAAGCAGGGCAAGAAAGATTAGGCTAGAAACAACACCAGAATGTTTCCTCCCTGCCTTCCTTACAGGATTAGCCCTGGAAAGTGGGGAAAAAAACAAAATGAGATTTCTTCCAACAACCAGTTCCCCGAACTGTTCAGAAAGTTAACAACTGGTTCTCCCGAATAGGTGCGGACTGGCTGAATCCCAGAACTGTTTAAAGCCATCTCTAAATGGTTTACAGAGTCAGCCTATTGCCCCCCAACAATCAGGCTCCTCATTTTACTCACCTCAGAAGGATGGAAGGCTGAGTCAACCTTGAGCCTGGTGAGATTCGAACTGCTAAATTGCAGTCAGCCAGCAGTCAGCAGAAGCAGCCTGCAGTACTGCACTCTAACCACTGTGCCACCTCAGCTCTTTAACTAGATGGATAAATGGATTTTTCTCCCACTTGTATTACTTTATCAGTAATTCAAAGTGGCAAATGTGATCCCTTTTTTTTCTCCATAACAACAGATGACCTCCGTTTACCGGTCCACAATAGAAAGCGTCCTCACTTATTGCATCACGGCACAAGCAGTCTCTTTTATAATCAGGAGAGGATCTTAATAAGCATCAGCTGAGCATAATCATCTTGTATAATTACGCAGTTGTTCTTGCCGCCAAGTAGCCCTTCGACGGCGTGTATCCTGAAACAACTCACAAGTGTTTTCTGGATCACTCCCTCTGATCCAAGGTTCCAGCGCCACCTGGTAGCCAACCAGTCTCTCCATGCCCTGCTTGGAGTCGGAACTCTGTCCAGGGTCCTCCACATCCTCCAGGGCCGACTCATAAGACCCCTCACCGTCGGAGTCTGGTGGCAGCTCCAATGGCTCCTGCCGGGCCACAACACTGGCCTATCAAGCAAAAGCATCTTAATAGGTTTTAGTGCAACTATAGAAGCTGAGAGAGCAACTGAACTCTAGTGGAAAATAAATCTAAATAAGCAAGCTTTTTTTTTTAAAAAAAAATCCATACAAGATTGATTGGTAAAGATATCTTATATTTATCCCTGACTGTAATTTTAAAAGGGCACACCCTGTGGATTGATTGCATAGTTTTTCAATCCACTACTAATCATGTTCATTTAGGAGGAAAAATGGGTTCTGTTTGAATTTTAATATGTTTAATGCAAATTTAATTAATTTGCATCTTGTGCAATAGTCTGCTAAATGAAAACAAAGATCCACCTCTGCATTCACATCAGCTTGAATTTTGCAGCAGCGTTCTTCCTAGATAATGCATACAGGTAGTCCTCAGCTTATGACCACAGTTGGCCCCAGAGGTTTCATTGCGAAGCAAGATGGTTGCTAAGTGAGTCAGGTCCGAATGTTACAATCTTTTTTTGTCGTGATTGTTAAGCAAATCATTGCAGTCGTTAAGTGAATCATGGTGGTTCTTAAGTGAATCCAGTTTTCCCGTTGACTTTGCTTATTGGAAGTCAACTGGGAAGGTTGTGGATGGGGATCACATCATCCTGGGATGCTGCAATTATCACAAACACATTCTGATTGCCAAGGGCCCAATTTTTTAAAAATATATATATATTTTTATTGTTTCCATATAAATATATTGAATACAGTGTAATTGTCCTGACATTCCATTTGCCATGAAACAAAGGTAAAAACAAAATAACATATATACTACTAGTAGCTGGAATATATGCCGAAAATATGTGAGGAGCCTATGCAGGAGAAATTCAGTTCACAATCCATTGGGCCAGTGGTGATCGGTGATTGAAACACATAAGGGAATATCGCTTCCACTGCTTTGAGTCCAGAAGCAGTTCCATAGGTGGAAGGCATAGACATTTTGGTGAGGTACCGATGTTTAGTACTGTAAGGAGCCCCAGGCCACTCCTGAGTGAAAGAGTGGAACCTCTGCCAGTTGTGGACTGAGGTAATGGAATGTGAGGCAACTGGCAGTTGGAACAGACTTCTTTTCATTTGGGGAGGGGGAGTAGAACTCCTTAACATCAGAGCATGTTAATTACTGTATAAGAAATACTAATGATCTGATGGTCATTTCGCGAGCACCTAGAAGCCAAGAGGAACATACATGCCGAATTTCAAGTTTGTAGGTTTTACGGTTCTGGAGATTTCATGATGAGTGAGTGGTACTTGCCTTTTATATAGAGTGATTTTAAACAGTGCTAATGTTATACAGTAATTTCTGACCATCATATTCTAGTCTGTCAACTTATCTATCATTCTAATACCTACATTCTAATCAGGAGTGGGTTCCTGCCAGTTCTAACCTCTTCTATAGAAGAGGTTCCACAAATCTATAGTGCCGTTTAGAACTGGTTCCAGTTCCCTCCCACCCGCCCCTCCGCACATCATCAAGATGAAGAGCGAGAGGAGGAATTCTGGAGTTAAAGTCCACAAGTCTTAAAGCTGTCAAGTTTGAACACCCCTGGGTTTTTTTTCTAAAGAGTTAGGGGTGCAAGGGTCTTGTAACTTGACAGCTTTAAGACTTGTGTGCTTCAGTGCCAGAGTTCCTGAGCCAACATGACTGGAGGAGGAATTCTGGGAGTTGAAGTCCACAAGTCTTAAAGCTGTCAAGTTTGAACACCCCTGGGTTTTTTTTCTAAAGGGTTAGGGGTGCAAGGGTCTTGTAACTTGACAGCTTTAAGACTTGTGTGCTTCAAATGCCAGAGTTTCTGAGCCAACATTTCGGTTGCTGAGCAAGAGCATTGTTAAGTGAGTTTCACCACATTTTACAAGTTGGCCACGCCCACCCAGTCACATGGCCAGCAAGCCACTCCCACTCGGTCACATGGCTGGCAAGCAACTCCCACCCAGTCACATGGCTTGCCAGCAAGCCACTCCCACAAAGCAGGCCACACCTACAGAAGAGGTTCTAAAAAATTTTGAAACCTACCTCTGCTTCTAATACATACATCATATCTCTTTCCATGTCCACCTAACCTGATTCTTTCGCATTCCAACTTCTACCTCGTGTTTCTAACCATTGATAACATCTATTCCATGTAGCATGGTATTCTGTGAGTGTGGGTATGCTGTAATGGTCGTAAGTGCATGGCCTGGTGGTAAGTCACTTCTTTCAATGCCTTTGTCCCTTTAAACAGTTGCTAAATGAATGGTTGTAAGTGGAAGACTATCTGAATTTTTGGAGAAATGAATACAAAAAGACATGCAATGTTTAATTCTATTCTATCCAGACTTTTAACATTTCAAATAACAAAAGCAATAGCACTTAGACTTATATAACATTTCACAGTGCTTTACAGCCCTCTCTAAGCAGTTGACGGAGTCAGCCTATTTCCCCCAACGATCTGGGTCCTCATTTTGCCAACCTCGAAAGGATGGGTCAACCTTGAGCCTGGTGAGATTCGAACTGCTGAACTGCTGGTAGCCGGCAGTCAGCAGAAGCAAGCTGCAGTATTGCATTCTAACCACTGCGCCACTGCGTCTCAAAACATTATGGAAAGAGAAGGCAAAGATTTTAAGGTTGGGAAAAAAAAAACCTTCAGAAATTGATGGTTGAAATAGTTTGATTAATGCTTAAAATACTATTATGATTATAGATATGATTATAATAAATAAAGTCTCCATCAAGTTGAACTTGTTTTCTCAGCAAGAGTTCAGAAATGGTTTGCCATGGCATTCTTGTACGTGTATTAATTCATTCATTTGCTTCTCTGGCTATTCTACAACCCTAAGATATATTCATGGTCCCTCGGCTTTGCTAGAGGGGGAAATAAAATTGTATTAAGGTCATGCTTTAAAATGTTTTTTGTGAACGTGGATTTGTGTTATCGGTTAAATTTGGAAACACATGGGTGAACGTGTCCCTTTCTATGTGCATTTTCAGGTTAAAATTTGCAAACGATGGGACTTTAACTTATACTAAAGTTAAAGCTGTCTCTATTTTTCATATTACTTTGGACTTACTTGAATTAATGTAGGATTAGGATTGAGGTAGGAGGGTTAAGATAAACACTCTAGGTCTGTTATAGATCCAAAAACTATTCTGTCCTTCATTCAATGTAGTTTTAAAAGCATAGAAATGTATGTAAGTATGTATGTGTGTATGTATTTGTATATCCCACCTTTAATATTTTTATAAGGCAGCAAACGTACTGGCGACAGGAAACTCTGTATTGGCGACAGGAAGGGCATCCGGCAAGTAAACTCTCAGCTCCATTCAGTTGCCCAAGACTCCACCCCACAAAGGATTATGGGATCTTAAAAAGAAGACGACGGTGATGATGATGCTAAGAAATAAGATATTAAAGATTGCATCTAAGATAGGCTTGTGTAAGATAATGATGATGATAATATTATTGTTGAGCTAAAATCTAATCTTTAGTTTTTATGTTCTTGTAAGCTGCCTTGAGCCACCATGTGCAGATATAAATTTCCTAAAATAAATAAATAGTTAATGACATGAACCCAGGAGTCTAGTGGGCTTAATACTATGTTGGCTTGTAGCAGAGGTGGGTTCCTACCAGTTTGCACCTATTCGGTAGAACCGGTTCGTCAAATCTACCGAACCGGTTAGAAGAGGTTCCACCAGTGGACCCGGAAAGCAGGCCACACCTACAGAAGAGGTTCCAAAATTTTTTGAAACCCACCACTGGTCCTTGGATATGATTATTCTACACTATCATGCTCATATTTATAAAACTCAGTGCCTCTGTGAAAGGTAAGGATGACTACTGCGCTTGTGGTGCAATCAGAACCTTGCGTGTGTTGAAGTTGTTTTAACACAAACCAAAGATGCCTTTTAAAAAACAAGTTTACATCATATTCTTATGCAGGCCAATGCTGTGTGTGAGGTAATTTAAGGTGGTTCTGACAAGTGTCATCAGCATCTTCATATCTGGTCACATGGGCGGCAAGCCACTCCCATCTGGTCACATGGGTAGCAAGCCACTCCCACAAAGGAGGCCATACCCACAGAGTAGGTTCGAACAATTTTTGAAACCCACCACTGGCTTGTAGCTCTACTTTGCTGCTTCCTAAACTATACTGCAAAGTTAAATGTTTCTCCAGAGTGTTAGCATCTTATCTGACAACAATATTTACAAGGAGACCTTTGTTGCTTGCCAAGTGCAATGCATCTTATATATCCCAATGAAGAAGTCATGAAGAAAGAAACATCGGGTTCTGGATTTACAATCCTTCAAAGCAAGGGTACGTTTGTGGCAGTGGGAGAGGCAAAGAAGGGGAGGGGGGGGGATATGACATGTTGAAAAAAACCCCAGCATTTATTTTTAACCCAGGGACCCAGAAATTACAGTCTGCATTAAAAGCATATAATCAGTGAACAATAAAGGAACAATAGGAATCTCCACTGTTGGAGCCTGAAGGGGTGGGCTCACGACAGGCGCAGTAATTTGCAAGGCTAAAAGCAGCCAAACCTTTTAAAAAGAGCTTGGAAGGTAAAAAAAGATAAAAGAAAAAAGAACTTGGAAGATAATATACAGAAATGGATTTTGCCCGGGGCAGACTTAAGTCATTTTGCCAGTCCACCATCTCTGAGCTTTCTAGGTTTTGGAAATCTTTCTCCTAGCTCAAGAAACGCCACCTGAATAGTTTGACCGGAGCAGGTAGTGAGACGAGAGAGTTTGCTGTGAGTAGGGCTCCTTTTTCTGGCTTTCGAACAATCTCTACAACCGTAGTCATTTCCTTTTTTATTAATTGCTAGGTTCTGTTTGTGGACGGGACTAACAGATAGAATTTCTGCCAAGGATATTCTGTACAATATGAAGAATATTTGCTCACATTTCCTGCTGCTCTGAATGTAAATTACGATTTTAGAGGTAGCTTGTGGGTCTGGTCTCTGAGAATAATCCTTTCATCTGTGCAAAGTTTGAGCTGTGGTGGTGCAGTGGCTAGAAGAAGTATTGCAGCTAACTCTGCTCACTGCTAGGAGTTTGATTCTGACCACTAAAGGTTGACACAGCCTTCCATTCTTCTGAGGGCAGTAAAATGAGGACCCTGATCATTTGGGGCAATATGCTGTCAATATGTTTACAGTTGTTATAGGGCAGGGGTGTCAAACCCTATTTCACTGAAGGCCACATCATTGTTGTTTTTGACCTAGGGGGCCGGGGGTGGGCGTGGCCAGCTCGACATCACTCATGTTGAGGCGCCTGTGGTGGCCTGAGTGTTCTGACAGCGAAAATGAACTCCCGAGCTCCGTTTTCTGCTGCAATCGTCTCCTGCAACTGTCTGCCAGAGAAAACAGCCAGCTCTGTTTCCACTGGCAGAGGCACTGCAGGCCAGTCCTTCGCTGTTTCCAGGGCGGCACCACGGGCCAGATTTAAGCACCCTGCAGGCCGGATCCGGCCCCCGAGCCTTTAGTTTGGCATCCCTATTACAGGGAAAATAGGAGGAGAAAGCTGCATTGGATATGTTGTCGCTTTGATTTATTTGTATAAATAATAAAGGTGTGATACAAAGAAATGAATAAAATAAGAGGGATCGGAAAGAATATTCAGTGAATGCTGAGAGTTAAAAATCTAACTAGGTTTACTTGCCACAGGCTGAACCACTTCAAAGTGGCTGAAGTAGTTTTCAGGCTAAGTTTTCTCTTGAGTGAACAGAAAAGGTCAATTTTACGATGTCTATAAACCGCCCGTCTTCAGCTTCTGAGTGATATAGAAACTAATAAGAAACTGTCAAAACAGACTTAAGCATAAGTCTTGAGCATTAAGAGAATGTGATGGCCATTCATGGCTGTGTATTTTAATTCCGTGATGGCAAACCTATGGCATGTATGCCCGAAATGGTATGCGGAGCCATGTTCAGGTGAGAAGAACAGATTGGCCAGCCATTCAGTTTCTTGATTTAATTATCTTAAATGTCTGCTGTTTCCAGTGGTGGGTTCTGGATCCCTGTGCAACTGGTATGGTGCAACAGGACCCAGCGTCCAGCATATGAACACGCACAGAGTGCGCATGCGTCCTTACCTCTCGCGATGCCTCCGTGAGCCTCCGTGACGCTCCAGCTGCTAGGTGGAACATCGTGCAGGTGCCATACGTGCTGAAGAGCTCAAATACAGGTAAGGAGGACGGGCGGGTGGGTGGGCCCTCCGGAGCACTGTACCGGAATGGTACCCAGTCAGGCCAGATTTAGATGAAAAGAGGCCCTAGGCTATTCCACTTATGAGGCCCTTTCACCTCCCATTTTTAAGTTTGTAAATTGCATGAGAGACAATAAAATACATCATTACTGTGATATATATCAATATATATCAATATATATAGCTGGCATCCCGACGGAGGGCGGCTCTGCTCTGCGGCAAAGGCAGTGAGGCCAGCCGCATCCCCTGCTGTGCTCAGCTGCCTGGCTCGGCCCCCTCGCCCTCACCTGCCTGGCCGCTGGTGGGCTCCACGTCGACGGGGCGGCTACTGGGAGCGGCCATGCCTCTCGCCCGACCACCAGTGCCGGGAACGTGGGCAGGCTCCCCAATTGCCGTGGCGCTGGAACGATCTTAACCAATACATTTTTATGTTTGTTTATTAGTCATATGCGTAGAATTTCTCCTTATTTTCGGTTCAGTGTTTTAGTGTTCACTGTTTTTAGAATAGTGTAATTTTAATTTTGCTAACAATTTGAATGTAGGCCCCTCTTGATCTTGAGGCCCTAGGCTGAAGCCTAGTTAGCCTATAGGAAAATCTGGTCTTGTACCCAGTGCTCCTGGCAGGCACCAGTATGCCAGTACTGGGGAAACTGGCTGTTTCCCATGTTCACAATTCTCCTGAAGCTTTTAGAGACTTACCATTAACATACACCAAGGTGCCCATCTTAGGGAAGGATCTTTCCCTTAAAAAAAACCAACAATCCAAATACTTCAACTTTTGAGTCAGGAACATTCAATCATTTTTCTCCAAGCCCATAACTTTTCTCTTCTTCTATGAATTGAATTATGATGATTAAATTCAAGGTCTTTAATGTTGTCCTGGCTTGCTCTTTTTTTATATATATAACATGGTTTTGTTCTGACTTCCTCAATGTATCAGAAGTTATTAAGCGGTGTCTTTTATTGATTCCAGAAAATATTTTTTTTCTCCTGGAGGATATAATTAATCCTTTATGGGTTAGAACTGCAGGGTCCTGACAGAAGAAAGTCAGCATCAACTGGCAACTTAAATATAAACTGAGATGTTACTTTAGAAATGGGACGTTTGCTGAAAGTTATAGACACTGTCCAGAAAGGACACGGCTCTATCCAAGATGCTTTGCAAAATTAAGTGCGGGAAAAGATCACGAGTGGTGTGGTGGCCTAGTGGCAAAGATACTCCCCTCCCACTTGGAAGAATGAGAGTTCGATCCTAGGTAGAATAGAATAGAATAACAGAGTTGGAAGGGACCTTGAAGGTCTTCTAGTCCAACCCTCTGCTTAGGCAGGAAACCCTACACCACTTCAGACAAATAGTTATCCAACATCTTCTTAAAAATGTCCAGTGTTGGGGTATTCACAATTTCTGAAGGCAAATTGTCCCACTGATTAATTGTTCTAACTGTCAGGAAATTTCTCCTCAGTTCTAAGTTGCTTCTCTCCTTGATTAGTTTCCACTCATTGCTTCTTGTCCTACCCTCAGGTGCTTTGGAGAATAGTTTGACTCCCTCTTCTTTGCGGCAACCCCTGAGATATTGGAAGACTGCTATCCTGTCTCCCCTAGTTCTTTTTTTCATTAAACTATACATACCCAGTTCCCGCAACTGTTCTTCATATATTTTGGCCTCCAGTCCCCTAGTCATCTTTGTTGCTCTTCTCTGCACTCTTTCTAGAGTCTCCACATCTTTTTTAAAAGATGTTTTTTGGGTGGGCCTAGTGGGCCACAACACCTGCCCACTCTTGCTTTATAACAATGTTCTATGACACTGTTTATTTGATTTATATGAAACCTAGAAGTGGGAGCAAGGGGAAACCTCCTCCTTTGTAGATACAGTATGTCAGAGTTCAGTTCTCTTGATTTCAATAGGCATTACTAGGGATGATTGAAGTTTTAAGACAGAGGGAAGGTACTTGGTTAAAAATAGCTGCATTTGATCAAATGTGTCAAAGGAGAACAAGTAAGCTGTTGCCCAAGGTTTCCCTAAAGCTTTGGAAGTGTTTTGAAAGGAATTATTATCAGAAACCTTTAAGCCGCTTTGACTCTCCGGCCTTAGATTCATCTGAGAAATACGGGCCAAAGAATTGATTTTGCCTTAGAGAACATTGAAATCCCACAAAGTTGATCTCCCATGAAACATGGGTTTCTCTGTAATCAGCCAATCTTGAAAGCCTGTGTCTAATCAAAGTAACGTCCTGTAAAGAAAACTTGAACTAGTTTCCAAAAAAAGAAAGTCAAAAGGAAATCTAATATCTCTTTGCAGGTATCTGGTTGAAAGGCCTCATGATTGTTGAATTTCCTGGGCTCTGGGCTCTTCATAATAAGAATTATTCTAATGTACTTCGATGGGCTTAGTGTCCAATGACTGTTTAATAACTGTGCTTAGGTTTTCCATGCTCTAGTGCCATTTCACACAAGCGCTTAATCTGTTCAGGATCTTTCATGACTTAATGTTGAGCAATATTTGATTGTTTGTTTGTTTCCCGCCTTTATTATTTTTATAAATAACTCAAGGTGGCAAACACACATAATACTCCTTTCTCCTATTTCCCCGCAACAACAAGCCCATGAAGGGAATTGGATTGAAAGAGGGCAACTGGCCCAAAGTCACTCAGCTACTTTTCATGCCTAAGGTGGGACTAGAACTCACAATCTCATGACGATTGGCCCCAAGTCACCCAGTCAACTTTCATGTCTAAGATGGCACAAGAATTCACCATCTCCTGATGATTGGCCAAAAGTCACCCAGCTAGCTTGATGTTTAAGGTGGGACTAGAACTCACCATCTGCTGATGATTGGCCCAAAGTCACACAGCTGGTTTTCATGCATAAGGTGGGACTAGAATTTACCATCTCCTGATGATTGGCCCAAAGTCACCCAGCTGGCTTTGATGTTTAAGGTGGGATAGAACTCACCATCTCCTGATGATTGGCCCAAAGTCACCCAGCTGGTTTGCATGTGTAAGGCGGGACTAGAACTCACCATCTCCTGGTGATTGGCCCAAAGTCATCCAAGTGGCTTTTATGTTTAAGGTGGGATTAGAACTCACTATCTCCTGATGATTGGCCCAAAGTCACCCAGCTGGCTTTCATGCCTGTTGGGACTAGAACTTACCATCTCCTGGTGATTGGCCCAATCACCCAGCTGGGCTTTGATGTTTAAGATAGGACTAGAACTCACAGTCTCCTGATAATTGGCCCAAAGTCATCCAGCCAATTTTCACACGTAAGGTATAATGATGTGTAACCCACGGACCTCTGGTTTCCAGCCTGGTGCCTTAAACCTCAAGACCAAATTAGCTCTTTATGTAGCTCTTTTAACCAAAGAAGTGGCGTGTCACCATTAGAAACTCAACAAAGTGCAGAGAAATGCTCTAGTGTATTTCATGGAGGTCAACAGGAATCCATCTAATTCCCCACATAGGCAAGTAAACATGGCAGAAACTCCCGCCATTTTTAGAACTAGAACTAAAGTAGAACTAAAGAAGCCATTAACTGAATTTGAAATCGTCAGCATCATTTCTGGGGACCAAAAGGCCACCAACAGTCCTTTTGGAACCCTTCACGTACTACTACTTCTTCTAAAATTAAATTTTATGACAGAAATTACTTCCAATGATCTTTACAGCAGTTATAAACGCATTTGAGTGTTATTTTCCTGGAGCTTTTCCCGTTCTCAAAGGCTGGTGTCTGAAGGCAGCTGACACAACACAATGCTGTGCCATTGTATTTCTACAAACGCCTACTTTCAAGGAATGGAAGGAAAATATGCTCCTCTCTGTGTCTGTAAAGCTGAAGTGAAATGAAGACTCCGGTTGAAAATGGATACATTATCAGGCTGTCAAAGTACATCAGTGGACAAATAGCATCATGCGTGTCAGGGCGTAAGAAGCTGTGTATTTAAACATTTATTTGATATCTCGCTTTTCTTTAAGAGATCTCGAAGGCTTTAGCTGAAAGCAAAATAAAGGCACAATTAGCAATAAATATTGTGGGGACATCCTAGAGTTGAGCTTCCCATGTATTTTGCCAGGAAATATACATAAGGCCAGCCCAAAAGGCGTGCCCCCTTTTAACAATACCGATGGGCTCCGAATCCAATGGCAAAGTCGGTTTTGTTCTGCGAATTCATGGAGAGCTAACCCTAACCCTAAGTTGAATTTTCCCCAATAGGATTTTTCCATGTATTTTGCCAGGAAATGTACATAAATGTGCCTTAAAAAGTGTGCCCCCTCGTAACCATACCGATGGGCTCAGAATCCATTGACGTTGTCCATTTTGCTCTGCTAATTCATGGAGAGCTAACCCTAACCCTAAATTGAATATTCTGCAAAGGGATTTTCAATTTCAATTTTCAATTTCAATTTCAATTTACTTTATTTGTATGCCGCCCTTTTCCCTGGAGGGACTCAGGGCGGCTCACAGTTCAAGGGAGGGGGAAACAGACAAAGTTACAAAACATAAAGACCATACACAGTTAAAAAGCACAGCAATCATACCATTCGAGTGGGGCAGCAAGTCTTTAGCCCCAGGCCTGTCGGAACAGCCAGGTTTTAAGGGCTATGCGGAAGGCCTGGAGGGTGGTGAGGGTACGAATCTCCACGGGGAGTTCGTTCCAGAGGGTCGGAGCAGCCACAGAGAAGGCCCTCCTCTGGGTAGTCGCCAGTTGACACTGGCCGGCTGATGGAATTCGGAGGAGGCCTAGTCTGTGGGATTTTCCCATGTATTTTGCCAGGAAATGTACATAAATGTGGCTCAAAAGGCGTGCCCCCTCCTAACCATACCGATGGGCTCAGAATCCATTGAAGTTGTCCATTTTGCTCTGTGAATTCATGGAGAGCTAACCCTAACCCTAAGTGGAATTTCCCCCCATGGGATTTTCCCATGTTTTTTGCCAGGAAATGTACATAAGGCCAGCTCAAAAGGTGTGTGATTCCCCCTCAATGCTCTAAGCAGGGCTAATCCTGCTTAATTTCTAAGATGTGCTGCCATCTGCCGCACCTCACAAAGTAACATTAAAATGAATATATGGGAACAGCTGCTGCAGATGCCAGAGAGAGAGGGGGGTGGGAGGGAGGGAAGAGGAGACAGAGAGAGAGGGAGGGAGGGGGAGAGAGAGAGATTGAGAGAGAGAGAGAGTAAATAAGTCACATGAAAATGCCGAGATGGTTAAGGTCATTCCATTTAAGAAGCAGATTTTCTACAAAGGAAATTCCTTTCTAAAATAAGAAAAGAATGGATTTCTTTTCCTAGCTCACAAAATTCCATTGGATAGGATTTTCATTCTGCTGTGATGGGGACACAATAGAACACTGCCAAGGATGATCTCAGAAGATAGATAGGTTTGTATGGGACAAGGCAATTCTTTTTTTTAATTGAAAATTTTAGAAAAAAAAACTTTTACAAATGTTTACCTCCCCCCCTCCCCACCCGAACCCCCCCAACCTTCCCCCCCCCCCCGACTTTCCAGAACCAATACAGGGTATAAATCTTTAACAAAGATGTTCTAAAATAAACTTTTAAAAAGTATCATCTTTCATTTGAGCTTTAACTCCTCTTTGCTAGGCTAAGTCTAAACAGATTATATCATTCCTTGTTTCTTCAGTCATAAACTATCTGGAATTTCTTAGTCCCATATTTATTTTGAGTATAGTCAATCCATCTTCTCCACTCCAGTTTATATCTCTCATTTGAGTGATCCTTGAGATATGCTGATTTTTAGCCATCTCTGCTAGGTTTGTTACTTTTAATGTCCATTCTTGAATAGTAGGCAAATCTTCCTTCTTCCAGTATTGCGCCACCAACAGTCTTGCTGCCGTTATTAAATGCAAAATCAAGTTAATCTCTATAACGGTACAATCAGTAATTATACCTAAGGACAAAGCAATTCTTCATGATGCTGTCTTCAAAATTATGAAGATTTCTAAAGGTCATCCCCCCCTTTTTTATTTTCTCATAAATTGGAACCCATGAAGCTGTGTCAACATAGGAGCATTTGCTCCCTAAAAATGCCCCCTGACTGGGAAGAATAGCCAGGATGGTTCTCACATCCCTGAGAATTAAATTTGGTTTTTGCTACAACTGGTAGTTGGGGGTTCCAGCAAGAGCAGTTGCAGGAACTGGGTATGTCTAGTTTAATGAAAAGAAGAACCAGGGGTGACATTATAGCAGTCTTCCAATATCTCAGGGGCTGCCACAAAAAAGAGGGAATCAAACTATTTTCTAAAGCACCTGAGGGCAGAACAAGAAGCAATGGGTGGAAACTATTCAAAGAGAGAAGTAACCTAGAACTAAGGAGAAATTTCCTGACAGTTAGAACAATTAATCAGTGGGACAACCTGCCTCTAGAAGTTGTGAGTGCTTCATCAATGGAACTTTTAAAGAAGCAACTGGACAACTATTTGTCTGAAATGGTACAGGGTTTTCTGCCTAAGCATGAGGTTGGACTAGAAGACCTCCAAATTTCCATCCAATTCTGTCATTCTGATATTCTGTTCTGTTATTCTGGTAATCTTAAACCAAGGAAAAGAAAGAATGCTAACTGCAAACTCATTTCATATTTCTTTAACAACTCTGCATAAACAAGTTGATTGGATGCTTTTGTAATGGTTGGGGCAGAGAAGGAAAGACAGAAGAAAATGTTAAGATAACAGTCACTCGTGCCCTTGTGACCTCTAGACTGGACTACTGCAACGTGCTCTACATGGGGCAGCCTTTGAAGAGCATTCAGAGATTTCAGCTTGTCCAGAATGCAGCCGCACGAGCGATCGTGGGTGCACCTCGGTTCACCCACGTAACACCTATTCTCCGCGAGCTGCACTGGCTGCCTATTGGTCTTCGGATACGCTTCAAGGCGCTAGTCGTCACTTATAAAGCCCTTCATGGTATTGGACCTGGGTACTTGAGAGACCGCCTGCTGCCAATTACCTCCAATAGACCGATCAGATCCCACAGATTAGGCCTCCTCCGAATTCCATCCGCCGGCCAATGCCGGCTGGCGACTACCCGGAGGAGAGCCTTCTCTGTGGCTGCTCCAACCCTCTGGAAGGAGCTTCCCATGGAGATTTGAACCCTCACCACCCTCCAGGCCTTCCGCAAAGCCCTTAAAACCTGGCTGTTCCGACAGGCCTGGGGCTAAAGAGCTGTTGCCCCCCCCTTGAATGGTATGGTTGTTGTGTGCTTTTAAATTGTGTATTGTTTTGTTTGTCTTTTTATCCCTTATCTGTATCCTCTTCCCTGACTTGGATTGTGAGCCGCCCTGAGTCCCCTCCGGGGAAAAGGGCGGCATATAAGTGCAACAAATTCAATTCAATTCAATTCAATAGGAAAGGAAAATACAAGCATTAAAGTGAAAACATTGAGGTTTGTAACCTAAGATAGATTTGAATCTATTTCTCTAACAGAAACACAGATGGCTTCTCAATTTTGTGAAAATCTGTTAAGATCACCAGAGATGGCCATTGCCTCTGATGTCCCATTTATGAAACACTGATATTCTATGAGAGAAATATGCTTCCTTATTTGGAAGCTGACCTAAAGGATTAGCAACAGAATCCAATCTTTCTTCTGGTTTAGCAGAAGAAGTTTGTCTGGAGTGGCACAGTTTCAGGGGACTGAAATTCCTTGGCTGATTGGGGTCCATAGCATCCACCTTTCTGTCGGAACAAATTCATGATGCACAGAGCAGAGGTCTTGTTTTAAAAAAAAGATATTGATGGCTGTGTCTATCAGCCAGCCATGTAATTCAGACACAGAAAGTGAAAGTTAACAAAGGTTTATCTCTTGCACTTGGGATGCAAGGGACACAATGAATCTGGCAATACCCGAATGCAAATTCTACATACTTCTGCAAATTATGTACCAGCATGCAAAGCAAATAGGAATGGGTAGAGCTTGTGCAATGCCATCATGATTCACATTTCATTACTTTGGCACCAGTCGGGAATAGATGCCCAGTTTCTTTCTTTTTTTTCTTCTGTAAATGTGTTTTTATTTTCCATTTTCATTTTCGTACAGTCACATATATACTGTGCATAACCGGGGCCATATAACATTAAACAATAAACACAGCCATTCCTCTTGTCAACAATACCCCCCAAAATAGAGACCCAATGTACCTCTTCGACCCTCCATACACCCTTTCTTTCGCCCCCCTCCAACTTTCCATCTTCCCTCCATCATTCCCCTCTACCCTACTTCCCCTCCCCCTCTACCACTCCTCTCTCCCGGTACACTCCCTCCCTTCCTTCTCACCCTCCCTCCAATCCTCTCTCCCACCCTCTCTACCCCTCTTTCTTCTATCCCTCTACTCCTCCCTTCGGTGTATTTCTACTATCTATTAATATATTCAGCTTGTCCTATTTTTACAGTGGAATTAAAGAGCAACAGTATACAAGTGCAGTCACGTTGCTTTAAAATTTAACACATACTATATATCCCCCCTCCCCCTCCCCCCTAACAGCCCACCTCCCTTCCCCCCCCGACTTCCCAGAGCCCGTACACGGTATAGGTTTTTAACAAACACAGTCTAAAATATATTAAGACAAAGGAAAATATGGCTAAAATATCAGCATATCTTAAAGACCATTCAAATGAGAGATATAAACGAGACTGGAAAAAATGGATTGACTATATACAAAACAAATACGGGACTAAGAAATTACAGATAGCCTATGCTTAAGATTAGGAATAATCTAAACTGCTCAAAGTTAGTGTAACAGGAAGAACCTGAGTTCAATGCAGAGATGTTATTAACCTCTTTTTTTATTTCCGATGCCCAGTTTCTGATTGGCTCCATAGCAGACATTAATTTCATTTTTTCATACTTAAATGCAAGCAAGCAAGCAAGCAAGCAAGCCACCAACCAACCAACCAACCAACCAACCAACCAACCAACCAACCAATCACAGCCATCCAGTCTCCACAAATGAAGAAAGCTGCTCCTAATATCATCAGAAGAGCTGTCTGTGTTAAAATATTCATGACTGGGAGAGACATGGGAACAAGGTCAGCCAATGAGTAGGCATAACAACTAAGTCAACCAATGGGAGCTTAAACAGATCTGAGTCTGTGCAGAGAATTGAAACAGAACCTTCAGAAAGCAGTCTGCTTCTCTGAGGAGAAGAAGAAAGCAGTCTGTCTGGGCTTGCCTGCTGAAATGTAACTCTCCTGCCTTGTGTTTACTTGGAAGAACCACCTGTTGGTATTGCACATTTATAGTGTGTGTGTGTGTGTATGTTGCATTTGTGCTGATAAATAAATAAAGGGAGACTAGTATAGATCTATTTCAAGCTATTTAGTTCTCATCAGCTAGCCATACCCTTACTGGGAATTGAACCTGGGCTATATTACATATCAGGCAGTTATATTAGCCACTAAGCCACAGGCTCTCTTCCTTTATCAGCTAGGCCAGGGAAATAGGTATGTATTGTGTCACAACCCCTGGTATTCCCAAATATGGGAGGAAGCATACTGCTTCCTTTTTCTGTCTATCGGCTCATCACAAGAGACCATCACGACAGAAAGCCATTATTTTTACTGTTGCCTTTGTTACATTTGTGTTGCATTTGTGCTGATAAATAAATAAAGGGAGACTAGTATAGTAGAACAATGCCAAGCTTGTGAACACTCAAGAGTCCAAATCACTTCTTCCCAATTGTTTTCAAAGCTGCCCTGCCATTTCCCACCAGAATGTTAAACAACATTGATTTCTCCCAAGGGTTTTGACCTTGCTTGAATATCACTATTTTCTACCAGACAGTTGCTAATTCATCAAATTCATTCAGTTTGCCCAGATGACAACTTGGGCAAACAATCCAACAGTAAACAACAACCTAACCAAGGACCCATCAAGACAACTCCCACCAACATTGATAGGGCAAGCCCCTTGTATATAAGCAGAGAGAAAACCCCACTCCCTTCTAACACTGATGATGACTGAGAGCCGAGGTGGCGCAGTGGGTAGAGTGCAGTACTGCGGGCCACTTCAGCTGACTGCTATCTGCAGTTCAGCAGTTCTAATCTCACCGGCTCAAGGTTGACTCAGCCTTCCATCCTTCCGAGGTGGGTGAAATGAGGACCCAGACTGTGGGGGCAATATGCTGACTCTGTAAACCGCTTAGAGAGGGCTGAAAGCCCTATGAAGCGGTATATAAGTCTAACTGCTATTGCTATTGCTACTGCTATGTTACCTAGCTGGGCAATGAAATGTATGCAAGAAAACAACCATGCTCAGAGAGCACCAAGGATATTATGATTCATCATTATTTCACTTTCTTTTATTTACTTGAATTTATTAGTTGACCTGCTCCAATTTTGCTTTCCTAATCAGATGCCCTCCAGATGTATTGGACAGTTCCCATGGTCTGTGCTGGCTGAGGATGATGTGTGCTGTAGTCTGATAGAACATTGGTGAGGAATGTTCCATGCAGTCAAGAGAACCTTTCCGTTTTCCTTCCTTTCCCATCACAGAAGGAACCCAAGTACCTTTCAGTCCTGCACAAAGCAGCAAATTAATCTCTTTCTAAAGCTTACGATAACATTGTTAGAGCTGACATATCAGCTCCTGTCCAGGCAGTTGTAGATTCACTTGGAAACAGCTCTATTTGTTTCACGCCAGTGTTTAATTTTTACTCAGAAGCTGCCAGCACTGAACGGCCTTTATTAAGTGCCAATCTGAAAGCAGTGCCCAAAGCAGATATGCAGGAAGGAGTGGGACCCACTTTTGGGAATGTTAAAAAGCTAAAGTGATGGACACGTACAAGTTTGCAAAGGAAGCATTTGCTAGCTCTAGAGGACGTCTCTTGAGAAGCTTTGCTTGGTCAGTAGACTTCTCTTACATTCTTACTTTTTGTTTATTTTATGAAAAACCACTTTAACGCAGAGACGTGCTTTAAGTATGAGTGGCCATGGGGAGTTCCCACTTCTCATTTATTAATTACTAGCTGATAACCTGGCACTTCCCTGGGATTTATTTATCCCAACCCTCCTTCCATGAATGTCGCCACAATTTCTAATGTTGGATTCCGGCTTGAGCTGGAACCTCAAATTATTTTATTTATTTATTTATTTCCCTTTATTTGTATGCCGCCCTTTTCCCTGGGGGGACTCAGGGCGGCTCACAGTTCAAAAAAAGGGGGGGGGGGGAAAGGACAAACAATTTTCCAACATGAAGACAATACAACATATTAAAAAGAAAACACAACAGTCACACAATTTGGGTGGGGTTAGAATCTTAGCCCCAGGCCAGCCGGGACAGCCAGATCTTTAAAGCGGCGTGGAAGGACTGGAGGGTGGTGAGGGTCCGAATCTCCACGGGGAGTTCGTTCCAGAGGGTCGGAGCAGCCACCGAGAAGGCTCTCCTCCGGGTAGTTGCCAGTCTGCACTGGCTGGATGATGGAATTCGGAGGAGGCCTAATCGATGCGATCGTATCAGTCTAGTGGAGGTAATTGGCAGTAGGCGGTCTCTCAAGTACCCAGGTCCACTACCATGAAGGGCTTTGTAGGTGATAAGTAGCACCTTGAAGCGCACCCGGAGCTCAACAGGCAGCCAGTGCAGCTCGCGGAGGATAGGTGTTACGTGGGTGAAGCGAGGTGCACCCACGATCGCTTGCGTGGCCGCATTCTGGACTAGCTGAAGTTGCCGAATGCTCTTCAAGGGCAGCCCCATGTAGAGCACATTGCAGTATTCCAGTCTAGAGGTCACAAGGGCACAAGTGACTGTTGTGAGGGCCTCCCGGTTCAGGTAGGGACGCAACTGGTGCACCAGGCGAACCTGGGCAAATGCCCCCCTGGTCACAGCTGACAAATGATGTTCGAAGGTCAGCTGTGGGTCCATTCTTCTGACAAGTGGATCCAGAGCATGTGATTGTACCAGATGGGCAGAAACAATTGGAGGTAACAGTCTTATCTGAAAGGAATGGCAATCTTCTGGGAAAAGAAGAGAGGAAGAGGTTGGTGAAGAAGCCAGAGGGGGTATTCAGCAGGTTCTGACCAGTTGTGGAGAACAGGTAGCGGAAATTTTGAGTAATTCAGAGAACCGGTAAATACCACCTCTGACTGGCCCCATCCCAATCTATTCTCTGCCTCCCAGCTGATCAGGAGGGAATGTGGATTTTGCAGCAACCTTCCCCTGGAGTGGGGAGAGAATGGAGATTTTACAGTATCCTTCCCCTGCCACACCTGCCAAGCCACGCCCACAGAACCGGTAGTAACATTTTTTGAATCCCACCATTGGAAGAAGCATGCATTAGGAATTAGGCAATGGTTAAATTTACCCAAGTTTTATCCACGTTGTCTCGGCAGATGGCAGTACTTATTAAACTTGTCTGGGCTTGGATGCCCAATAGGATTGGACTTCACTAATACTTGAATTAAGAGGATTTGCGGATCAAGGGCTTGTAGAAGCTGTCTGCCATGATTGCAATGTCATTTAGCAGTGGCGGCTTAAAGAGTTTCTGCAGACAAAAGGCAGGCCACATGGAAAGGATGAGTAACGTAGTTGGTGGGGTGGGTGTGCAGAAGACTTGTCACAGGAGGTTCTCTCCACTGTTTCTCTTTTCTGGGGTGTATCTTGGGCTGAAGCTTCGAAGGGTCAGGGAAGAGGCCTGTCTTTTGATACCAGTTTCTGTATTGTCATATTCTTTAGCAGTGAAAGGAATCTTGAAGCTGTAGATTTGTTACTCACGTTTTATGCTTTCTCTATGATGGATAGGTAGGAATGATTCACCATGTATTTCTCTCCTTTAGAGCAGAGATGGGTTGCTGCTGGTTCGGACCAGTGCGGGCGTACCGATAGTGGCCTGGAGCAGCTGAAAGCGTACCGGTACGGTGGCTTGTTTGGTCCACCTGCCTGCCCTCGTTCCATAGCTGTATTTATGCCAAAAGGCGCATTGCGCAACACACACAGTGTGCAGTGCCTGTGCAAGCCCCAACAAGCAGCTGGTTGTCGCAGGGGTGGTGGATTACGCATACATGCGCAGCGCACATCAGGCATGTGCAAAAAAAGACTGTGATCAGTGTACCGCTAGTGATGGTAAGAGCAACCCGCCACTGCTTTAGAGGTAATCCCTGTGTCAACCCTGAAGCCATTTTTGTCAGCTTCTGTGTTGCCACACTAGAGCCGAGGTCAGGGAGATAGAGGGATTTTTGTAGCCAAAACAAAATACTTTCTCTTGAGAACCAAGGACATTCTCGTACCTGGTTAGAGGAAGGCGGAGTGATGCCACCCGGTTGTCGCACTACACGATGATTCGACAATGTGACTGATTGTTTTGAGAAAGTAGAAAAACTTTTACTTTTAATGAGGGGTAAACCGCGGGAGTTTCAGAGTCGGTTTTCACCAGATATGTGCCACTTTGCTATTTCCAATAAAAGTAATCTTTGGGGAAACTCGAGTACCGAGAAACTCGGAGTCTCGCTTGCAATGGATTTATTACTTGGAATCCTGACACCCTGTCTTACATTTGTTTCATGACCATTTCATGTTACAACAACACTGAAAAAAAAAGCGACTTATGACGTTTTTTTTCAATTTATGACTGTTGCAGCATCCCCATCGTCTCAGGATCAAAATTCAGATGCTTGGCAATTGGCAATTTATTTATTTTTTCAAAGAATATTTTTTTTTTTATTCTCTTACATACCATTTTAAGTATACATTCACATGTTTGTTACTCTTCTTTACATTTATCATTCATACATTTATTATTTCATCTAATAGGTTATAATATAGTTGTAGTTGTAGTTGTTGTAGTTGCGTTTATTTATAGGCCGCCCTTTTCCCTGAGGGGACTCAGGGCGGCTAACAACTTATGGGAGGGGAAGACGTACAATAACATAAAAATACAATATATAGTTAAGATCAAACAGCATTCATTCAACATTCGGGCGGGGGCAAACTATGGTCTTTACCCCCAGGCCTGGCGGGATAGCCAGATCTTGAGGGCTATGCGGAAGGTCTGAAGGGTGGTGAGGGTACGAATCTCCACGGGGAGATCGTTCCAGAGGGTCGGAGCTGCTACAGAAAAGGCTCTCCTCCGCGTAGTTGCCAGCCGACACTGGCTGGCAGATGGCACTCGGAGGAGGCCTAATCTGTGAGTTTGGTTTGCTTTATTTACCATCCCTTCCTCCTGTTGTAACAACACCTTATTTTCCCTTTCTTTTTTCCCTCCCTCCCTTCTCTATTTTCTTCCTTCCTCCTCTCCTTCCCCTTCCTTCTTCCCTTACCTCTCCCTACTCCTATTCTTCCTCTTCCCCTTTCTACCCTCTCTCCTCCTCTTTCTCTCCCTTCTACCCTCCTCTCCTTACCTCTTTCTTCCTTCCCTCCTCTTCCTCTCGTCTGCTCCTCTCTCCCTTTCTTCTGTTGTTATAGGTGTCTCTTTCAAATCCCATTTCTATCATGATTCTTGAAGAGGTAAGACAGAGAAAGAAATAACATTTAGTGAACCCATGAGTGCAATTCTACTATTTCCTCATCAATAGTCTGAAAGTAGCTTGCCATTGTTTTTTCCATGATGTTTCCAGAGATTTTGTCCTTGTGGAACTCTCTGCAATACCAGGGTTTTCTGGTGATTTCTCAGCCAGGAACAAATGAGGTCCCTGGTTAGCTGTTTTGAGATTGGTCAAGGTCAACTCAATCCTATCATTCAGCTGGTCAAGTAAACTATTTATTTGTTAATCATTGGATGTATATTTTCCTTTTCCTTCAAGGCAGGATTTCCACCCTCCTCTCCTTACCTCTTCCTTCCTCCCCTCCTTTTCCTTTCATTCTCTCTTCCTCCCTCCCTTTCTTTTTCTATTGTTGGTGTATATTTCAAAACCCAGTTTATGTTTCCTTGGGATAGAATTTCCGCCAACCCAAATATAATTTAGCATCATTTCTTATTCCCTTACCTTCACTAGTCTACCCTAGTTATGTTTCCCCCTCCTTTACATCTCACTCTTGAATATATACTTATATATTTAATATTGTCTTTTCTGTTTTCCCCTTCTCCCCACCCCACCCCCCTTTCCATTTAATAGTGCATCATCTTGGTACTTTATCTTCTCCCTACTTTCTTTTCTAGCCTGCTTTCTCTAGCCAATCATAAAATCTTCCCCATGTCTTGAAGTACTCCAATTCCTCTTTATTTAATTGGCTCATATTTATGACGGCTGCAGTGTCCTGTGGTTCTGTGATCCCCTTCTGCAACCTTGTGACAAGCAAAGTCAAAGGGGAAGCCAGATTCTCTTAACAACTGCATTACTAACTAAGAACTGCAGCAAAAATGAAGTGTTAATACCACTTTATAATGCCTTGGTAAGGCCACACTTGGAATAGTGCATTCAATTTTGGTCGCCACGATGTAGAAAAGATATGAAGACTCTAGAAAGTGTGCAGAGAAGAGTAACAAAGAGGATTAAGAGACTGGAGGCTAAAAGATATGAAGAACGGTTGCAGGAACTGGGTATGTCTAGTTTAATGAAAAGAAGGACTAGGGGAGACAGGATAGCAGTATTCCAATATCTCCGGGGTTGCCACAAAGGAGAGGGAGTCAAGCTATTCTCCAAAGCACCTGAGGGTAGAACAAGAAGCAATGGGTGGAAACTAATCAAGGAGAGAAGCAACTTAGAACTAAGGAGAAATTTCCTGACAGTTAGAACAATTAATCAATGGAACAGCTTGCCTCCAGAAGCTGTGAATGCCCCAACACTGGAAGTCTTTAAGAAGATGTTGGATAGCCATTTGTCTGAAACGGTATAGGGTTTCCTGCCTAGAGAGGGGGTTGGAGTAGAAGACCTCCAAGGTCCCTTCCAACTCTGCTATTGTATTGTATTTGTCTATCAATCAGTCAATAGGATCACAGCAGTTTGCAACAATACAATATAAGCCAGTGTTTCTCAACCTTGGCAACTTGAAGATGTCCGGACTTCAACTCCCAGAATTCCCCAGCCAGCATTCGCTGGCTGGGGAATTCTGGGAGTTGAAGTCCGGACATCTTCAAGTTGCCAAGGTTGAGAAACACGGATATAAGCAATCATGTAATTCCCTTAAGAATCTTAGCAAGAAAAGTAATAAAATGGGGCAAAACGTACTTCAGAAATGTCTCACTTACCAATAGACATTTTAGGCTCAATTGTGGTCATAAGTCAAGGAGCACCTATATTTGATTACACTGGTCTCTAACCGTAATATAATTTTAGTTTGATATTTGAGTTAAAATTAGATTACGCAGAAACCAAAAGAAATACCAGCTAAACTGTGATTTTTTTTTTTAAAAGTCCCAGATATAAACTGGTTTTGTGCTGTTGTCAAAAAAAACAACAACTGTGGTTGTGTCCACATAATCACTAGGAGCTATGCATAATTTGAAGGCATCTTCTCTTTTATCTTTCATTCTGTAACATTTAAACGTTCTTCTCGCGGATCTCTGAAACGGGAAAGGTGTTTTGACTCAGCTGTACTAAGGATGAAAAAAGTCACACTCTTCCTCAGAAACACTTTTCAAAGGGTAACTTCACAGTTTTTAAAAGCAAAATAAAATGGCACACAAATGAACTATAAAGTAAAACTTGGCTTAGAAAGATTGTTGTATCTTTCCTACGGGTTGCCTCTGACCTAAATCCACTGTTAGAAAGAAAAACAAAACTAATCTCTATAATTTACTCAGAATAAATCCCCTCAAATGAAGATTGGGCATAATTCCAAGATTCCGAGAAACTGATTAGCTTGTTAATTGGTTATATATGCCATAAAGAAAAGAAACAGAAACACTGCTTTTATACACCCACAGAGTGCATACAATCTTTGGAATAGTTCCAATGGTAATTAATTTCAATATTTACTTTAACATGACTAATCTCTCATCCAGATTACATATATTTAATGTTATCTATACTGTATCTCCTGTACTTTGTGACTTTACAAATGAAAGTTACAATTAGAAATATAAATTCAATGTGGTTTATTTAATAGGACAATACTCCCTCTATCTATCTATCTATCTATCTATCTATCTATCTATCTATCTATCTATCTATCTATCTATCTATCTATCTATCTATCTATCTATCTATCTATCTATCTATCTATCTATCCCTCTATCTGTCTGTCTGTCTGTCCATCCGTCCATCCATCCATTCTCCCCCCCCCCTCTCCCTCTCCCTATCCTTATCCTTATTCCTATCTATATCTATACCATCTTCTTTTGGATTCATTTTTATAGTCATAAAAAAATCCATGTCTCTTTTTCGTTCATATTGTCCCCTAAAATACAGAACTTTGTTATGCAACAATCTTTAATATCCCTTTAAAAATGCAGTTTTTCATTTGAAGTAGTTCCTTTTTACACACATTTCCCAGACGTAGGCATTTAAAATGAATCAACAGAGGCAAATATTCATTTTTGTATGCATCCCATGGCAATTCTCTAATAAGCAAATGGTTATGTATATGGACTTTTGACTAATTCTAGAAGATCCTGATCAAAGTCATTCAATGTCATAAATCTTAAAAATCTGCTTGCCTAGGAAAGCATGGTAGGTTTCTTTCTTTTTTATTAGTATTTTTAGGCCTCCAGAGGTGATTTTATTCTCTTTCTAACATCTTGCCGCATTTCTTGATTTCCTCTCGAATTTGCAAAGACCAGAAAAGACTTCTGCCCACAGTCAGTCAATGGAAGAGGAAGGTGAGGGTGTCATGGAATATGAGAATGATTTTGGAAGTGGGAGGAAGGAGAGAGATGCAACCTAGAGAATGATCAGATAAAAGGTGGAGGAGCCCACAACTGAATAACGGGCAGATAAGGAAACTTAGAAAGGATCTGCCTTAACTCATCAGGCAGTAAAAAGAGAGGAGGGGAGTGTTGTGGTCTGCCAGTGGATCTGGCAGCAGATTCGGACAGTGAGGAGGTTGGGGAGGAACATGGGCTAGTCCTGGAGTCTAGGGAAAGCTCTAACGAGTGCTTTGCATCACAGGCAGAGATGGGGCCAGGGCCATCTGACAGTTATCAGCTGCCTTCAGAGTCAGACATCAGTGGGACAGAAGAACAGCTGGAGCCTGTTCCCAGTGTGTGCATGCACAGAGCTGCCAGGAGAAGGGAACAGCTAAGGAACAAGGGTCGACTCGGGAGTAAAGCCACAGGTGGATGGTGAATGGCCCTTCCCATAGGGAATAAAGAGGAGCAACAGGGGAGGGGAGTTTGCAGGAGACAATTAGCTCAATCCATTAGGGTGAAGATCTGTTCCTCACTTCTTGCCAAGTATTGTCTGCTACAGAGTGGCGTTTGGAAGATATCAGCTTGGCAACTCTCCAAGCCTGATAAAGGTCTTATGAACTCTCACGAAAGACTGTTTGCTGGGACATTGCTGGAAAGGAATTCCCTTTAACCTAAATAAAAGAGTGTTTTTTTTCGGGACGAGGAGTCTGCTTCATGATCTTGGGAGGCCTAGGTCAGAAAAGGAAGATTTGTACTTCAGGTTTGCAAGGTTCTGTTAATGTAGTCGTACACTGAAGTAGAATTAGCTCATCTTGTATTTTCAGTCTGGTCTGTTTGGGGAGGCTGACAGTGGGGAAGAGAGCAAGTCAAATCAACCCAACCATTTACTTTTTGCCCTTACAAGTGTGCAAGGATCCCACTGCTTTGCAAAGGAGCTGTGAGACCTTTTAGCTCCAATCTTCACAGTGAAACACTCCTTGAAAAATCTACACTGCTCTGTTGTACTGTGTTGGAAAGAACATCACCATAAAATAGAAGACCCAACCACACGGATTCCCTTAGCCAATTCATCCTTACTTATTTTGCAATTTATTAGTCTTCAACGACCTGAATTGAATCAGCCCTGCCAAGTGCTTTGATGGGCTTTAAAGATTGAACTGACAATGTTGTTGTTTTTCAGCTAGAATTACCAATGTTTATTGACCATATATTGCTTTAGAAATGCCCCAGAAAGACTCGGCGTTCCTTTTCGGAGTGTATAGTCGTTTTGCAATCAAGTGCTATTGATGAAAACCTACAGATGTCTACTAAAAAAAACCCCCCATTAAAATAAATAGGGTTTAGTTCCTAGTATTTATCAGGTTGCATCTTAATTGTGAGAATCTGATAGATCAATCATCAATGGTGCTACGGTGCTCTTTAAAACTTACAGATGTGGCTAGCACTTTTTAAATAGCAATTCTCTTAGCCTCACAACTGCAACGATACCAAACAATACAAGCTAAACCATAAAAGAAAACATAAAAAGATGCAGAGAAGAAAACATGGAAGAATCAAGAAGAAAGAAAAAGAATAAAGTAAAGCAAAAGAAAAGAAATATACAGCGATGCCTTGGTACTCAACTGGTTTAAAACTCATCAGATCTGGTACTCAATGTATTTTTGATGCAAAAAAAAAATTTGTCCCAGTACTCATCATTTGTTTGGTATTCAACAGATAAGCTAGAACCTGTTGCTGTTGGCTGCTTTGTGATTCACAACATTATTCCTTATGGGGATTTTTTTGGGGGTATTCATCATACCTCCCAGAACCAATGAACAATAAGGACCAAGGCATTACTGCATAAAGCAATATCTTCTCTCTTCATCACAAACAATTTTAGTAATTTATCATCTTCTCTTAAAGTACAATAAGTAATATCTTTTCCTTATACCCCATCTCTTATCTATAAACATATCTTTAAAGCTTTGTCAGTTTAGTCCTAATGGTCAAGAAAACTCATTAAGGTAACAGAGATAACAACTCTAATCAAATAAATTAACTTTCTAGTCCTTCCTCTTGCATCTAACAATCTTAATCTTTAGTTCCTTCAAATAAAGTCCTAGAACTTGATTTCTTTTCATCTTTTCCTTGTTCCTTCTCACAAAAGTATGCATTCTCTTGGTTTGCTATTTGTGGATCCCTTTTAATTATTAAGACATCATCCAGTTTCTTTTATATATCCAATGTAAACGTAGTTTTATGTTACACTGGATGTATTATGTTATGAGAAATATACATTCTCATACAGTCTGAAAGTAATCACATTTAACAGTGATGGCGAACCTTTTCGGCACTGAATGCTGAAATGTGAGCACGCATGAATGCGTGCCAGAAACCAGAAGAGCAGGAAGCTGATTTTCCAGGTTCTGGTGTGCATATGTGCACCCGCCAGCTAGTCTTTGCACATGCATACACATCAGAAACCAGAAGTCCAGGTCACCAGTGCACATATGCGTGCCAGAAAATGGAAGAGCAACCACCTGTCACGCACATGCTCATTGGGGGGCTGCTCTTCTGGTTTTCAGTGCTCTCACATGTTTAAAGACCAGCTGGCCATTGTGCCGGAACTCGTGATGGCTTACCTGCCCAGAGAGAGGGCTCTGCATGCCACTTCTGGCATGCATGACATAGGTTCTCCATCACGGGCATAGAATATGCTTTTGAACTATTAGGTGGACAGAAGCTGAAGTAAGTGATGGAAGCTCACCCCACCACATGGTGCTAGGACTTGAACCCTGGAGCAGGGATTCATCTTCAGCATCATTAAGCCGCACCTCCAGGTCTGTGCAGTCCAAGCTGGATGTGAGAGGGGGAAAGAGGTTCAGGGTAGCCATACTCTAGAATCTCTCAAGATATATCTAATAGCTTAGAAAGTTATAGCTTCAGTTTGGCAAGATTCTGTCCATTAGGTGAAAACTAATAAAGGATTGAACTTGTTTCGATTTTGCTGCCTCTTTGGCCTTGGGTCTGACAGTCCACATCTAATCGAAATAGCAAGCATTTAGGAAGACTCTCGCACGCTTTCTGTGCCACTGCAGCATGAATAAGTATCAAAGTGGTTGCAGGAAATTTTATTCCAATATAACTGTCACCAGCTCTTGGGAATACAGCTAAGCATGTAATGGAAGAGACAGCAGTAGAAAGTGCCACTTGGATACACTACTAGATTCAATTGGCCTCAGCTTTTGTGTCATTATTAGACAGATATTAAGCAAAAGCATGTCACAGATACCATATCCATTGACCTGAAGTTATCTTTAGAATGCAGAGGGCCATTGCAGAAGATGTCCAAATGCATCACATGTTCTGAACTAAATTTTCATTAAACTTAGGCTTAGAAGAGTTAGACTAACTTTATTTGTCACTTTGAATGTATACTTATCAACATACATTAAAATGAAATTTTGTTGCATATAGCTCTCAAAGAGTTGTTGTTAGTTGTGAAGTTGTGTCCGACCCATAGACCATGTTCCTCCAGGCCTTCCTGTCCTCTACCATCTTCTGGAGTCCATTTAAGCTCACACCGACTGTTTCAGTGACTCCATCCGGCCACCACTGCGCCACCTTGAAGAGCCAAGGTGGCGCAGTGGTTAAAAGCAGCACTGCAGGCTACTGCTAGATCAGCAGGTCAGCGGTTCAAATCTCACTGGCTCAGGGTTGACTCAGCCTTCCATCCTTCCGAGGTGGGTGAAATGAGGACCCAGATTGTTGGGGGCAATATGCTGACTCTCTGTAAACCGCTTAGAGAGGCCTGAAAGGCCTATGAAGCGGTATATAAGTCTACTGCTATTGCTATTGCTATTGCTATTGCTCATTCTCTGTCGTCCCCTTCTTCTTTTGTCCTCCATCGTTCCCAGCATTAGGCTCTTCTCCAGTGAGTCCTTCCTTCTCATTAGGTGGCCAAAGTATTTGAGTTTCATCTTCAGGATCTGGCCTTCTAAAGAGCAGTTAGGGTTGATCTCCTCTAGGACTGACCGGTTTGATCGCCTTGCAGTCCAAGAGACTCACAGGAGTCTTCTCCAGCCCCATAGTTCAAATTCTTTGGCACTCAACCTTTCTTTTGGTCCAACGTTTGCAGCCATACATTGCAACTGGAAAAATCATAGCCTTGGTTTACTCAAAGAGTAACTACCTCCATTATATACTACCTAAATCTGACAAAATAAATAAATAAATACAAAATTATGCATAAACCCACATATATTATATGACACAGAAAAACACCAGTCTAGTTCAGATGTATACATGTATATGGCGAGAAAAATGAATATTTCAAGTTTACTAGATGGTAAAAACTTCAACAAAGTTCACAACAATGGGCAATGACATGGCTTCCCTATAATCAATTGTGCAACTTATTGTCCCAAGACGACCTCATTGTCTAATGTCCACCTACCAAAAACTTAGTGCTCCTTTGCTTTACTATCATTATGGCCACCTGTTTTCTCTAAATAACTATGCCAATGTTTCTCAGCCTTAGCTACTTGAAGATATTTAGACTTCACTCGCAGAAGTCCCCAACCAGCCAGGAATTCTGGGAGCTGAACTCCAACACCTTCAAGTAACCAAGGCTGAGAAACACTGATGTATGTCCTGCCAGGAATGAGGAGAGAGGACACTAATCATTCACAGGTCTTAGTCTCTCTCTCACTGGGCAATAAAGCAAGATAAACTCCAAAGGAGAAAGCAAGACAGCGAGTGGAGGCCATGAAAGGGAAGAAGTAGGATATATTGGGCCCATAGTCCACTGGAAACCTTTGGCCAACTTAGATCTAAGACTAAGTGTAGTTGTTGGTTGTAGGAAGATGGGTGCAGCAATTAGATGCAGAGTTAATAAAGGCCTTGATCTTGGGAAATCTGGTTTCCACTACTGCGCTGTTTATCTATGTGGCAACAAAATATATTTGCAATGTCTGGGATGGAAGCAATGCATGGTGGCATCTTACATAGTAATCAGGGAGCAATGAGCCAAGGTGGCACAGTAGTTAGAGTGCAGTACTGCAGGCTACTTCAACTGACTGCTAGCTGCAGTTCAGCAGTTCAAATCTCACCAGGCGCAAGGTTGACTGAGCTTACCATCCTTCTGAGGTTGGTAAAATGAGGACTGAAATTGTTGGAGGCAATGTGCTGACTCTGTAAACCGCTTAGAGCACTATGAAGCAGTATATAAGTCTAAGTGCTGTTACTATTGCTATTGCTAATGAGGTAGCTCATATAATACTGCTCTTGCTAAACTCTACAGGCTATCAATGTGCTGGAAGCAATTCAAGGTTGTAGGTATCACTTCTAAAGCCCTTGCATAGCCTAGAATCAAGCTACCAGTCTCTCATGATCCCTGTGTTCCATTGGGTCTGACAGATCTTCAGGGCCATTCTGTGAAATAGTGTCATTGCTAGGCAATGTGTGTGTGTGTGTGTGTGTGTTGTATTTGTGCTGATAAATAAATAAAGGGAGACTAGTATAGATCTATTTCAAGCTATTTAGCTCTCATCAGCTAGCCATACCCTTACTGGGATTAGAACCTGTGCTGTATTACATATTAGGCAGATGTGTTAACCACTAAGCCACAAGGTTCTCCTCCTTTATCAGCTGAGCCAGGGAAATAGGTATGTATTTAGTGTCACAACCCCTGGTATGCCCAAATATGGGAGGCTCCAGTTATTAGGAGCAACATGCTGGCAAGAACCCAAGTGAAGCCAACTTCGAACCCATGTAATTTACAGCCCAATTATGACCCTGTTTTCCCCCTCTCCCCAGGGTGTGTCATAAATCACATTCTCCAATGGAGCACTTTTGCAGGCTGTAGAGATCACTCCCCTGACTGCTGTAGGTAACCTAGGAGACAGCCTTGAGAAAGATCTGCCTGGAATGTGTTTCTGTTTGTGGCTACCATGCTGTTTCATCAGTTTCCCATCCCCCTCACCTATGGAGCAGGCCAGCGATGCTTTGCGAGTTGACACTATTGGACTCAAAAAGTTGTGTGAGCACTTTGTTTTGCTCAGGAGTGAAGGAACAACATTGTTTCATGGGGGACCTTGGAAGAAGACATCATTCAAGCATTTGTCATTGTGCATCCCTCCCCCACTTTTGAAGATCTGCACAGCTCTTCTGTTCCACCCTCACCGACTCCCACAATTGTGAGAGAATGACAGATTTGTTAAAAGAGCAAAAGAACAAAAGATGATTTAAGCATTTGATGGGTTGATGGTAGAGATTTCTCATTCAGAACTCATAATGCAGAGACTTTTGATCTGAATCCTTGCTTTAGGCACAGTTAGCTCTGATGGGAATGACCCAAAAAGTCCATAGTGTTTGGACAAAAATGTCCAACAAGTCATGTAGTTTCACTGTAGTGGGAGAGAAAAATAACAATAACGAAAACTATTTTGCTCTTCTAATGTGTAGAACTTTACAGAAAACAGCCTTCTCCATTGGAGGTGTCTGCTTTTTTAAAAGCTGAAACATGGTGACCCTATTAGATTGTCCACAGAGAAGAAAAAGGATTAAATTGATTTCTCAGATAACAGGTTGCAACAGCGTTTATATCCTGTAACTTTAAGTGGCATTTGAACAACAGTTCAAAGGAAAATAACAACAGATTCTTCAAATGTAATTAGCTCTCCAAAGCAAATAGGACTTCAAAAACAGAAAAAGAATAGTTAAGTTTTTCTAAAACACCAGTAGAGAGGAGCCATGCTAAGAGAAAGTTCTTTCCCTGGTCCTCACCAATCTAATGACTTTCAAAGGTGGATTAAGAAGGAGACTTCTGGATGTATAGCAGATCCTGAAACAGGAGTGGGCAACTACTGTAGGTCAACTTTATGACTTGTGGAGGTCAACTTCCAGAATTCTGGGAGTTGACATCCACAGGTCATAAAGTTGTCATAGTTGACCACTCCTGTCCTCAAAGTTAGGCAGGATATATACAGATGTTGGTCATGCTTCTCCAGCTGGTCACATTCTAGATATGTCAGTGGGGACTTGATGAAGTTATAACAGACTCCTGAATAACTATCCAACATATCTAGAACATGACTACAGGTAGTCCTTAATTTGAGTGGTCACTTAACAAGTGTTCAAAACTATGACAGACTCTCAAAAGCTACCTATGACGTTTTCTTGAAGTTATGATGGTCACACACAAACACAAACACATATACACAGTCACATGATCACATTTAGGACACTTAACTTTCAATTCAGTTTTATGACTCTTTGCAGGGTCTTGTGGTCATGTGACCATGATTTTTGATATTTTTGGCTAGTTTCTGCCCTTTACTTTCAGTTCCTGGCTAAAAATGCCCATTGGGGGGATGTTAATTTGGCTAACAACCATCATATTCACTTAATGGCTGCCGCAAAAATGTCAAAAAAATCTGGTTATGTGATGCCTTAACTTACAACTACAATGACTTACAACCATAATCCTGGACTCAATTACCATCATAAATTAAGGCCTATCTGTAGTTGGAGAAGGATCACCAGCCCTTAAATTGCACCAGCTTGTGGATTGGAGACAATGGGTGGTGAATTGAAAACTATCAGGTAGGTGGTCTTTCAAACATCCCAAGATTTAAATCTTGGTCTCAGAATTAAAAAAACGTAGTAATACTATTTAAATTCAGATCCGGATAGCCATGAATAGCAGAGATGGTGCTGCTAACTCTAGCTGCTGTGGCCTAGAGGTGGAGGTCTTGCCTCACAGTCAGGAGGTTGTGAGTTTGATCCTAGGTAGAGGCAGATGTAGGGTCTCCTGCTTGGGCAGGGGGTTGGACTAGATGATTTGCCAGGTCCCTTCCAACTCTGTTAATCTGTTAACTCTTCCAGAGGCTGTCATTTATGTTTGAATTTAGAGTCTCCATGCAGGCTGTCCAATTTATCCAACTCTGTTGCTCTGGGCACTGAGTTCCCATTTTGTCCTTCAAAGACTATTTTAAAAGTGCCTTTAAAAAAGGGGGGGGGAACCTAAAAGGAAGCCCTAATGCTGAAACAAAATGTGCAAGGTATACCCAATTACATGAGTATGAATAATGTAGTGCACACATTTTTTCCAATCTATATTGACCTTGGCCTCTTCCCATGGATAAGCACTGATTATATTGCCATTTGCATATTCCAGCCCCATTTTCAAACCAAACACTGTCATTCAGAGGAATTATTTGCAGAACCCTCCTATCCCTTGCATAGTTCATTTCTCTATTCGGGTCCCTTTAATCTCTGCAATGAGTACATTAAAACCTACATTTTGTTTGGCATTCTCAAGGAGTGGAGGGGGAAAAAAACTCTATCTCATTTAGATTCTTCTTCTCTTTTCTTTCCCCCCTTGTAGCATTTACAATCTGTGCAGTGTTGACCAAAGCAGCTGTTTTGGAGACTGTTGGAAATTAAATTAGAGGAAAATGTTACAAGGACAGATGCAGGTGAGATCTGCAACCCGTTTCTGCCATTTGTCTCTCTGTGTGAGTGCCGTTGAATCAGGGGTGACTCCTAGCTATTGTCTCGGTGAGCCTCTGAAGTTACCTTGGCAATATTTTGGATCAGTGCTCTACATGGGGCTGCCCTTGAAGAGTGTTCGAAGACTTCAGCTGGTCCAGAACGCAGCCGCGCGAGCGATTGTGGGTGCACCCAGGTACACCCACGTCACACCTATCCTCCACGAGCTGCACTGGCTACCCATTAGTCTCCGGACCCGCTTCAAGGTGCTGGTTGTTACCTATAAAGCTCTACATGGCATCGGACCAAGGTGGCGCAGTGGTTAAAAGCAGCACTGCAGGCTACTGCTAGATCAGCAGGTCAGCGGTTCAAATCTCACCGGCTCAGGGTTGACTCAGCCTTCCATCCTTCCGAGGTGGGTAAAATGAGGACCCAGATTGTTGGGGGCAATATGCTGACTCTCTGTAAACCGCTTAGAGAGGCCTGAAAGGCCTATGAAGCGGTATATAAGTCTACTGCTATTGCTATTGCTATTGCTATTGCTACCTGAGAGACCGCCTCCTGCCGATTACCTCCCAGAGACCGATTAGATCTCACAGGTTAGGTCTTCTCCGGATTCCATCTGCCAGCCAATGTCAGTTGGCGACTCCCCGGGGGAGAGCCTTCTCTGTCGCAGCTCCAGCCCTCTGGAACGACCACCCCGTGGAGATCCAGACCCTTACTACTCTCCTGGCCTTCCGCAAAGCTGTTAAGTCCTGGCTGCTCCAGCAGGCCGGGGGGCTTTCGAAATATCCAGCCCCACGGAAACTGTGACTGTTGTGTATTTTAAAGTGTTGTTTGGTTTGTTTATCCCCTTCCCTTGTTTATTGTAAGCTGCCCGGAGTCCTTCGGGAGTGGGTGGCATACAAGACCAAGAAACTCAAACTCAAACTCAAACTCAGTGGTGGGTTCCGGTAGTAGCCAGGAGCAGCTGACAGCTTACAGGTATGGTGGCTCTTTTGGTCCACCCACCTGCCCACATTCTATACTGGTTTTTAAAGCAACTGGCCAATTGCGTATGGCGCTCGCACGAGATCTGACAAGCAGCTGGGTGTCGCAGGGACGGTGGAGTGCACATGTGTGTACAGTGCGTGTGCACGAAAGGATGTGTGGCCCCATGAGCATTGTACCGGTAGCGACGGGGAGAGGAACCCACCACTGTTTTGGATGTGGTTTGCCATTGCCTCCTTCCCAGGACTAACTATGTCATGATATTCTGTCTCTCCTTTGTCTTTTATTTTTAACATTAGTCTATCCATTTCTGCACAGACTAAAATCTTCCTTATCATCTCCTCCTCTGAAGGTGTGTTTTCACTCTTCCACTGCTGCACGTACACCATTCTTGCTGCGGTCAGGAGTAGTATCAGGAGTAGTAGTAATACTACAGGTGTAGTATTAAGTATATTATCTCTTTATTATAGCCATCTGGTATAATGCCTAATAGAAGTAAATCTGGCTTGAAGTCTATATGTTGTCTAATCATTTTTTCTAACCACATATAAATTTGTATCCAAAATTTCCTTGCTTTTTTACAGGTCCACCACATGTGGTAGTATGTACCCGGAATTTGCTTACATTTCCAACAATTTGGGAACATATTGCTAAACATTTTGGTCATTCTTGCCGGGGGGCGGGGGGGGGGGCACCTATAGAACAGTTTATAAAAATTCTCTTTATATGATGTGGCCAATGTCAATTTCCGATTTCTCTCCCAAAGTTTTTGCCATTTGTCCAAATCAATATTGTATCCAAATTTTTAGCCCATACAACCATCGTCTCTTTAACCTGTTCTTATAATCTAATAAATATTTGTACAGTATCCTTACCAATCTGTCACCAGTTCCCACTAATAATTTATGTATTTTTGTTACCGTAATTCTCTATAAAAAACCCATGTTTTCACGTCCTTCACGTAACACAATTGTATCTGCAAGTACGACCACCACTCCAGTTCCACCCCTTGGTCTTTTAATTCTAATTTGGTTTTCAATTCACCCTTCTCATTTAGTATATCTTTGTAAGAAACATTTTTTTCTATGTTTATAAGATTTGGGTGGATCAATGCTTCTAAGGTAGAGAGCCAGACTGGTATTTTCCTATAGTTTTGTTGTTCAATTTTATCCCACACTGCTAACAGTGTGTTTCTTAGGTAATGCCTTTGAAAGTATCAATGTGCCATGTTTCTCCCGTACCAGAGAAACGCATGCCACCCTCGTTGCTTACCTACCTTGGAGTTCTACTTTCAATGGGTGCATTACTCAGAACGCTCACACTAAGTGCTATTGTTAGTGCTATTTCCAAATCTCAGTCTTTAAGAGAGGTGGCCCATCTGCTGATGTTCAAACTTGGAATCGTGCCATGAACGTATGTACCGATAACTGAATGTTCCTCAGAAAAATGATGAGTGAAAGCCAAGATTCATTTCTGCAGAGATATTGGGAGTTTGACAGAGAATTTTATAGACTTTATTGTCTATGGATGATATTTACTTCATACTTGGAGATACCGTATTCAGAGTACAGTTTCTTTGCTTTAAATTTAGCCAAGTGGTACCATATTATGGTTTTGCTGAGTGCATCATTTTATTCTCTGCTATGATATAAGGTATTATTAGTTGAGCCATTAGATTTCATTTTCTCTTTCCTCCTGTGTGTGTGTGTGTGTGTGTGTGTGTGTGCGTGTGTGTGCATATGTGCGTGCATGCAATATTGATTGGGTCTAAAAGACTTGTTCAACAAATGTGAATAAAATGAGTTGTGGATTTTAGATATGGGCACAGCAGCGAAAAAACTGCTTTACCCAAAACCTATTACAGTGTGACACATTGAGAAATTTATTGAATTTACACTGTTCTAAGAAGTACTAGTTAGTAAAGAAATTACTCATAGAGTGAATTCAACCATCATCCGTACATTTTTCATGGGCATCTTGGGTATAATACATTACACCCAAACAAATAAATTGATTAAGACTTAATAGAATGGGCTGCTTTCCACATACTAAGACATAACAGATTCTAATACAATAGAGAACCTACTTTCTCCCTTTAGTCCAGTGGTTTTAATGAACCCAGCCACATAATTTAGTCAGAATGGTCACACAATTGGCAACTCCAAATCTCATCTAACAAATGCTCTGTCCTTCACATTGGCAACAAAAATCAGAACACTAAATACAAGCTGGGCAGATACAACCTCGTAGACAACCCTCACTCTGTCAAGGACCTGGGAGTACTCATCTCAAATGATCTAAGCCCCAGAGCTCACTGTAACAGCATTGCCAAAAAGGCATTAAGAGTTGTTAACCTAATCTTGTGAAGCTTCTTCTCCGGTAACATTATACTGCAAACAAGGGCATACAAAACCTTTGCCAGACCAATTCTCGAATACAGCTCGTCTGCCTGGAATCCACACTGTTTATCGGACATTAATACAATTGAGTGGGTCCAGAAGTATTTCACCAGAAGACTACTCCACTCATCTGCTCACAATAGAATCCCTTACACCACCAGGCTGGAAATTTTGGGCTTGGACTATCTGGAACTGCACCACCTGCGGTCAGACCTAAGCATAGTACACAAAATTGTCTGCTACAACATCCTACCTGTCAATGACTACTTCAGCTTCAACCTCAATAATACATAGACACACAATAGATACAAACTCAAGGTAAACTGCTCCAAACTTGATTGTAGAAAATATGACTTCAGCAACAGAGTGGTCAATGCCTGGAATGCTCTACCTGACTCCGTTGTTTCATCCCCAAACCCCCACAGCTTCAACCTGAAACTATCTACTGTGGACCTCACCCCATTCCTAAGAGGTCCATAAATGCAGTGTGAGTAAGTGCACCAGCATGCCTACTGTCCCTGTCCTACTTTCCCCATTTATTTGTATTCATTTCTTTCGTTCATGTCCATGTTTATATTTACACCTGTTATCTTGTATACATTCGACAAACTAGATAAATAAAAATAAATAAATAAAATATTTTATATCCAGAAAGTTAAAAGACAAGTCTTGTTTACATTGCTGAAAGATTTGCCTTAAGGAAGCAGAAGGAACAGGGTGTGGGGTTAAAATTTCCTGGCTCTCACAATCTGCTATTACAGCCCACTCTGTCCTCCAGCGCATTTTGACTGCTAAATACAGAGGCCCATCTTGTCTCTCAAACAGTAGGCATGGCTCAGAGGCTCACAATTGCTATTCATACCCACACATGTCTGTGCAAAGTACTATAATTTCACTACTGCCTTCTGTTTCAAAGCAGCTGTGGAAAGTAGAAGTTGAAATACTCTAAGACTCTGTGTGGTTCATCAGCCTAATAAATATATAGCGTGGGAACCTATATGAAGAAACTGATCTTCATATATCTTCATAACCTGACTTAGGTGGCTTAGTGGCTAAGACACTGAGCTTGTCGATTAAAAAAAAGCTTGGCAGTTTGGCGGTTCGAATCCGTAGTACAGGTCTCCTGCGTGAGCAGGGAGTTGGACTAGATGACCTCCAAGGTCCCTTCCAACTCTGTTACTCTTTACTGTTTATCTTCCAAGAGTTACCCATTCCTGTTTTTCAGCAGCAGGAACCAGCAAAAATCCATTGGAAAAGGAACTTGGAAGATGCACTTTGGCAATAACTGGAGAGCCACAATGGATGCAACTCTGAAATTAGCCACACATTTCTAGTATTTAAATTGGTCTGCAGTCCTGTTGGATGACTATAAATCCAGGGGTGGGCTGCTGGGGGTTTGCACAGGTTCGGGCGATCCTCTAACTAGGATTCTGCCCAGTTTGGTGAACCCCCCCAACTGCCGCCCCTGGCTGGCCCCTCCCCTCCCACCCCACCCCGCCATTCCCACCTCGCCCCTCCCAGGAGTCTCCACGCGGCTCATTCATCATGCCAGGTAAGTGCATGGCCCACACGGAGGCTCAGGGAGGGGGGGGGGGAAATGAGCCTACTGAAAGTTTCTAAAGTCCGCAAATGGGCCTGTTTCAGGCCTCTGGATCCCAGAAGAAGCAGTTTTCACCCTCCCGGAGGCTCAAGGAAAACCTCCGGAGCCAGGGGAGGGTGAAACACCCCCCCCAGTTGTGGTGCAGGAGGCAGACTAGACCACGCCCACCATGGCCACACCCTCTCAGCAATGAGGCAACAAACCCATTGCTGCAATTTTTGAAGCCCACCCCTGTATAAATCACAACGCTACCTCTGACAAATCTGTTTTTGATCTTAAAGGATAGTGTTTAAAAAAGCATGAATTTATGATGGTGTTTTTAACTGAGCTTTTAATAAGAACAAGGCCCTTTGACTTACCTCAGGAGAGGCCAAAGAGGAGGAAGTTGAAATATTTTGTTGTGCATTAACCCTTTTAACTGGGTTTTACTGGGTTTTCCACTTTCTTCCCGGAAGTGTGGTTATATTATTTCATTAATTCTGTTCCAGGTATGTATGATCTTAATTTGTTAGCCCAACGGATTAAAATTAGTTTTATCTGGCAGTCTTTGAATATGCACTCATGTACATGTGTGGCTCACCCTTGCTTGAATGTGAATATTTAAATGAGGAGGTAATATATTGAAGCAGAAAACTAAGATTCTGATTTAGAATGATAGAATAACAGAGTTGGAAGGGACCTTGGAGATCTTCTAGTCCAACCCCCCACTTAGGCAGGAAACCCTACACCACACAACCCTACACAAATGGTTATCCAACATCTTAAAAACATCCAGTATTGGAGCATTCACAAGTTCTGGAGGCAAGTTGTTCCACTGATTAATTGTTCTAACTGTCAGCAAATTTCTCCTTAGTTCTCAGCTGCTTCTCTCCTTGATTAGTTTCCATCCATTGCTTCTTGTCCTGCCCTCAGGTGCTTTGGAGAATAGCTTAACCCCCTCTTCTTTGTGGCAGTCCCTGAGATTTCATTTTATTATGTGAGTGTACAGTAATATATAAGTAGAATGGATGGATTGATATGAGGTTGGGAGAGATGTTGCTGCTGCAAAGATAAATCATGAGGTAATTAATTTGGCCCTACCACATTTCAGTTTTGGTACAATAGTTCGAATCTCACAAGGCTAAAGGTTGACTCAGCCTTCTATCCTTCCGAGGTGGGTAAAATGAGGACCCAGATTGTTAATGGCAATATGCTGACTCTGTAAACTGCGTCGAGAGGGCTGTAAAGCTCTGTGAAGTGGTATATAAGTCTAGATCCTATTGCTATAATACCCTTAGCAGAGCAAGTGAAGATAAAACTAAATATACAGGTCTCAAAGGTGCTTTTTCAAAAATCTGGACTGTTTCTTTTCCCTTGGGGAAGAAGATATTTCACTTGTCATCCACGAAGCTTTGTCAGTTCTACATCAGAACTCTTGGATGAGAAGTGAAATGTCTTCTTCTTCTTCAAGGGAAAAGAAACAGTCCAGTTGCCTTTTGAAAAAGCCCCTTTGGGACAATTATGACCTGGATGACTTACAATCTCTACAGATGTAAACATATAGGGTTAAAAAGGTTCAGATTCAATGTAGACAATTGTCTATTAGAGGCATCACTTCCCCCCACTCCAAATCTTGAACTCTCTTCCTTAAACATAGTTGAGATCATTTTGGCTACAAAGCTTTGTTAAAATATTCATGACTGGGAGAGACATGGGAACAAGGTCAGCCAATGAATAGGAATAGCAACTAAGTCAGCCAATGGGAGCTCAAACAGATCTGAGACTGTGCAGAGAATTGAAACAGAAAGTTAAGAAGAAAGCAGTCTGCTGCTCTGAGAAGTAAACTAGCAGTCTGCCTGGGCTTGTCTGCTGAAATGAAACTAACTGCTTGTGTTTGCCTGTAACTCTCCTGCCTTGTGTTCACTTGGAATCTATTTATCTATTCTTATGTATATAAAGAAGTTAATGAATCCTGCTGCATCAGTTAACTGTGTGCGCTTCTGGATTTGAATGTATGCAACAAACCCTGACAAGCTTGCTGAAAACAGGAGAATTATGAAAGCTCGTTGGGATTTTTGTGTCTAGGAAGGATGGCTGCGATGGTCTGGTGCTCCCAGGAGATTTAACGGTGTACAAATTGAGCAATGATTTCTCATTTTGAACATGTTCACCTTGGCTTCTTTCTGTTTAAAGTACAACTATACTACATTGAAAGATGGTAAGCAGAGACTCCCTTTCTCAATCTATTGCCCTCCAAGCACGTTGGAATTGTGGGAAGACATATCCATCTGCTTCAGTTCCAAGCTGGGAGAAAGACACTAGAAACATGGAGGCTGATTGGAAAGATGGTTTAATGATGAAGCAGAACAACATGGTGTTGAGAGTGGGGTGTTTTTTTGAGGGTGAATGACTGGCCCAAGGTCACACCACTATCTTGTGCCAAAGGCAGAACTAGAATGCCAAATCTCCCAGTTTCCAGTCTGTTACTTTAATACCAACCCGGCTCTGTAAAATTATATATATATATATATATAGACAGATAGATAGATAGATAGAGATAGAGATAGAGATAGAGATAGAGAGACAGAGACAGAGACAGAGACAGAGACAGAGACATAGACATAGACATAGACATAGACATAGACATAGACATAGACATAGACATAGATATAGATATAGATATAGATATAGATATAGATATATGTTCTGACCCCCCTTCTCCGTCCAGGAAATGAAAGCCAAAAGCCACGTAACTAAAAAGGTTTCTTTTAATCAGTCCAAGCTCTTGTTGGCTGCAAGCCCAAATAAACAAAGATAATAGCTCTATAACTCATAACAAAATGCAAACCCGGCTTCTCTTATCTCAAAACCACTTATCCAAATTGGCTTCTCTCGGTTTGTGAACGCGAACAAGAACAATCACTAGAACAGGTACGGAACGTTGACTTCTGCAACCAGGGCATGGCACCAGCAGTCTCTTTATACTCAGGAGAGGATCCCAATGAGCAACAGCTGCTCGCCATCATCTCCTGTAAGTACTCAGTTGTTCCTTCTGTCGAGTAACCCTTCGACGGGGTGCATCCAGCAACAACTCCTAAGTGTTTCCCTGAACACTCCCTCTGATCCAATGCTCTTCCGCCACCTGGTGGCCAACAGCTCCTGCCGGGCCACAACAGATATAGATATAGATATACTGTATTTTTCAGAGTGTACGGTGCACCTTTTCCCCTCAAAAGTGAGGCTGAAAATCTTGGTGCATCTTATACACTGAATACAGCATTTTTTGCCTCCCAAAACCCTATCCCCTTCACCAAAATGACCATGCATTGCCTTTAGGAGGCTTACAGAGTGCTCCTGGGGGTTGCGGAGGACAAAAATGAGCAAAAACGAGGCCATTTTTGCTCAATTTTGCCCCCCCCAGGAGTACTCTATAAGCCTCCTAAAGGCTATTCATGCCTTTTTTTGAAAAATAAATGGGCTCATTTTCACAAAAAAGGAGCCATTTTTGGGATGACTGCCGAGTGCAAAAACTTTTTTTTAAAATTTGCCTCTTCAAAATCTTGGTGTGTCTTATACTCCGGTGCATCTCATACTCCGAAAAATACCGTAGATATAGATACATAAACCTGGGGAAGAGATATATAAATAAAACTGCATCATACAATTTACTTGTCAAAGAATCAAATCAAATCGTTATTATTACAGTTACAAGGCTGAAATAAAACACAGTGAAGCAAGACGAATGAGCACACAACGGTAGAAATAAAAAAGACGTAATAATATAAAATAAAGAAAGAAAGAACAGAAGGTAAGAATTATTACCGTTCTTCAATAACAAGGAGAGACAGATGGCACATATAGAGGTTGGTTGGGAATCGAGCAGCTCTGGAGGATGTATCTGAATCCTGGTTGGATAGAAGGAGTGACAGAAATCATCCTGTTTCCTGGGAATTTTGGTTTGATAGAAGATGTCAGTCATCCAGGATCCTCTGCAAAAGACAGAAAGAGCAAAAAAGAAGCAAGTGGCTGTAAGATTTTGCTCAGCTACCGCCACCAGGGCATACGGACCGACGTAAAGGAATATTTTTGTAACATACTTTGGGAAGTTATCATCCAGCCCTCTCCCAGAAAAATGAAATAGCCTAGGAAATATTGAAAAGGCAGAATATTTCTCTGGATATGAAAAGAAACATATTTTAAAAGACAGAATAGTTGCCTACAGCTTCCTGCCCATCCCCACTTTGTCAATGGGCCATTGAGAAGGCCAGGCTAGTCCACTTTACATAATAAAGACTTCTCCACTGCGGCCCCAGGGGGGATGGAAGTAAAGGCATGATAATGTTGGAACTTTACTCAACTCTCCACATGGCATCTGAGAACTCATCCATACCTGGATTCAAAACACAGCCTAGAGAGTAGCCCCTGCATGGCCCTATGGGAGTCTGACAACCAATCAGAATACATTTCTTACACAGGAACAGGAAACAGAGAGGTGGGACTAAACAGGTTATAAAAAACCTAGCAAGCCCCTTCCTCAGCTCTCTCTTCTTCTCCACCATCATTGAAGCATGTGATCACCTTTTCTGTTCAGGGCTCAAGCCATGTGGCCCTATCCAACAATAAACCATCTTTCCAAGCAGCCTCCATGTCTCCAGTGTCTTATTCCCCAGTTGGAGCTGGACCCAGAAGGACATTTCTTTCAACAGTACCAACAAAGCCAACTGAACCAACTGAAGGGAATTTGCACAGCCTGATTAAAGTAAAGTCTTCAGAAGGGACCCTCCCTAAATCTCTAGAAAAGTAAAAGTAGGGGAGAGTGGAAGTGCTTTCAGACTTGCAAGAGTCTGTTGCGATAATCTTACAATAAAAGTAATATTAGGACTTATGGTTTTGGTTTTTGGTCTGGCCTACCTTGGCAATCTGACATCAAGAGCATCCCACGATGTGAATCCAAAGACCCAGAGAGATTGCGAAGAACAACATTCTTGGGGGTGGGGTGGGGTGCCCAAACCTTTCTTTGATTTATCCTCTCTCCACTTTACAAGTGAATTGGTAAGTAAATAAAATAGATGTTGACAATTAGGGATTAACTTTGCATGAGGCCACAAGATGTTTAAATCAAAATGAAATTTCTTACTCTTCCCCCCCCCCCCAAGAGGGCAAAAACAGTGTTCATTTGCATGACGGAACATTGCAGTGTTCATTTGCATAAATATGTGCATAGAGGCAGCGTTAGAGGCAATATAATTTAAATCGATATATAAATCTGTTTCACCATTGTGGGAAACACCAATTATCGCTGCTTCTGTTCAGTTCATTATCTAGTGGTTTGCAATTGCTTTCCTTCCTTCCTTCCTTCCTTCCTTCCTTCCTTCCTTCCTTCCTTCCTTCCTTCCTTCCTTCCTTCCTTCCTTTTGCAAAGGTTTCCCTTCCAAAGGCTAATTGTTTAGCTTCTGAACTATCCTTCCTCTGGAGTGGGAATGGAGATTTTGCAGTATCCTTCCCCTGGAGTGGGAGGGAATGGGAATTCTACAGCATCCTTTCCCTGGAGTGGGGTGGGAATGGAGATTTTACAATAGAGTGGAGAGGGAATGGAGATTTTACAATATCCTTCTTCTGAAGCGGGCTGGGAATGGAGATTTTGCAGTATCCTTCCCCTGGAGTGGGGAGGGAATGAAGATTTTACAGTATCCTTCCCCTGGAGCAGGGAGGGAATGGAGATTTTATAGTATCCTTCCCCTGGAGTGGGGAGGGAATGGAGATTTTACAGTATCCTTCCCCTGGAGTGGGGAGGGAATGGAGATTTTGCAGTATCCTTCCCCTGGAGTGTGGTGGGAATGGAGATTTTAAAGTATCCTTCTTCTGGAGCAGGGAGGGAATGGAGATTTTACAGTATCCTTCCCCTGGAGTGGGGAGGGAATGGAGATTTTCGTGACCCGTCAAAACCGCGGAGGACAAAATCACGCTCGACGAAAGCGCGCATTTGACGTCATCACAGCGCAATGAAAAAAATTAAAAATGGAAATAAAATTAAAATTAAAGCAAGCCGATTCACATAAAGGTAAGGGTTAGGTTTAGGGTTAGGGTTAGGTTAAGGGTTAGGGTTAGGTTTAGCGTTAGGTTAAGGGTTAGCGTTAGGTTTAGCGTTAGGTTAAGGGTTACGTTTAGGGTTAGATTTAGGGTTAGGTTTAGGGTTAGGTTTAGGGTTAGGTTTCGGGGGGTTAGGGTTTATTTTTACATTTTTCGATCACAGCATGATGTTTTTGTTGCGCTGTGATGACGTTAAATGCACGCTTTCGTCGAGCGCGATTTTGTCCTCCGCGGTTTTGTGGTGAACCGAGATTTTACAGATTTTATGTCCACCATAAACGCGAGACGCCTGGCCTGTTGGACACAGCAGTGGAGACGTTGCTTCTTGCCGCTGCCGCGCTCTTGCCTCACCAACCATAATCCTCACCACACATCACTGACAAACACACACACACACACATATACACACTCTTTCGCAGATTTATTTTCTGTCTATTATTGTCCATTGCTGCATCTAGGCATTTGTCTCGTGATCACTAACTGAGATTTAATAACAAAACAGAGTTGTACGTGACATGTCTTCAATGCGTGAATACATCTTGCCTTGAAATTCCCCAGTCTCTGCAACTTAAAGCTTCATTTAAAGGTGAAATAGTACTTGGAAAAATTAGGACTCTGCCACATTCTAAATTATAATTGCTAAGGGAGCAAAATAAAATCTCCCAGTGTTATACCTGAAATCAGTCTTGAAGCAAAATATCTTCAACTCAATCCCCTCGGAGATGATTCAAGAGACTATCCATGACTGATAATATCTAAAGCTGCTGAGAAAACAGGAGTGAGAAAAATGGAATAATATTCCTCTTATCCCTTTCTCAATACAAGTCGATTATTAAGGCAACTGAAGACAGAATCAAAACCAAATCCCAATTCAAATGGATATAGAACTGCAGTTTGTCCTTGACTTATGACCACAATTGAGTCTTTGAGTTTTGTTCACTTTTCACCCATTGGCTCTTCTCCTACCCTTAGGTGTTTTGGAGAACAGCTTGACTCCCTCTTCTTTGTGTCAGCCCTTGAGATGGTTCTGACCTAGGCTTCCCAAGAGCATGAAGCAAATTCCTTGTACTGACAAAAACCTCTTTTATTAATTTACTGTGAATTCTGCTATTCACATCCATTAAAGTCTTTTGAGGGAGGATTTACAGTTACAGCCCTTAAATGGCTTGGAGAGCTCACCGGCTGATATCTGCAAAACTTGCGAAGGAGTCTTGGAGTGTCACGAGCCAATTAACTAATCATCTCCTGTAAACTCCACTCCCCTTTCGCTCCTCTTTTCTTTCCTATGAGAGGGGCCATTCATCGTCCACCTGGAGCCTTACTCCCAAGTCCACTCCTGTTCTTTAGCTGTTCCCTTCATCTGGCAACTCTGCACATGTGCACACTGGGAACAGGTTCCAGCTGTTCACCTGTCTCACTGATGTCTGATTCAGAAGGCAGCTGCTAATTGGCATACAGCTTTGGCCCCCTCTCTGCCTCGGACACAGAGTCCTCATCAGAGCCTTCCCCAGACTCCAGCACTGGCCCATGTTCCTCCCCAACCTCCACACTGCCCGAATCTTCTGCCAGTTCTGCTGGCTCCTGGCGGGCCAAAACAGAGATATTGGAACACTGCTGTCATGTCTCCCTTAGTCCTTCTTTTCATTAAACTAAACATACCCAGTTTCTGCAACCGTTCTTCATATGTTTTAGCCTTCAGTCCCCTAATCATGTTTGTTGCTCTTCTCTGCACTCTTTCTAGAATCTCAGAGTTATGCTGGAACACACACACACACACAGGCACACACACACAAACACACACACTACCCGAGGGGTGTTAGCGGTGTCTTACCTCCACAATATTTGTTTCCAGAGAGTAAGTCATCTGTGTACCAGGTGTCAGGCCTGCAATCATATTCCTTTTAGGATCTTTGGCCTGCCACACTCTCTCTCTCTTTCTTTACTATGCGGTTTCATTAGTGGGGAATTGGGAGGGGGGTAGGAGTAGAATGTGTTTGTTTTCAAAATAAAAAAAAATTCCTTTCTAGAAATCAAGGTCATTCTTTGTCTCTGCACCTCTTCATCTGACCGGAACTAGATGGGTGGAAATGCCAACGTGGCAGAGGAAGATTGGACCATGTGATAGACTTGTGGATGTGGGGGCAAGTTCATGAACTTTCAACTGGGTGGAAACCCAGGAAGCCTTCAGATTTGGGTTTCCACAGATGTGCCAACAAGTCTGTCTTATTAAATTGGAACTTTGATGAAAGTTATGTCTTGAGCTCTGATTTAATTCTGGATGATATTCGGAATTCTGACATAAGGTTCAGTTAAAATTGCTATGTGTGTGTGTAGTGAGAGAGGGGGAAGGAGGAGGGAGAGAGAGAGTGGGGGAGATTTCCAGTGTCCAATTGAAGACCTATAACATTCCCCAATAGATTATTCCAAACCTATATTTTGTGACAGGTTGCTTTGATACCATGACTTTAGCAACTTTTTTATGACCCATTCAATCAGGAGCTATGTTCCAGTGTGATGACGTCACTGGTCTCACAGGATGACCTCTATAAACCAGATTAGAGCTGGGACCATATTTTGTCTCATCATTTTGTATGAGCCAGTAGCCTTATTCGAGGGAGGTCAATGTAATTTTTGTGTTTTGACCTGGCCCTGTACAAATAAAATGGAGCAAATATTAGTGGGTGGAAATCAATTCCCAACCAAACTCTTAAGAATTTAGATCGGGAGTGTTCCTCCCCCTCCCTTCTGTAGAAAATTAATCAGCCAAGTCTTTTTCAGCACAGCTTTGGAAAGTTGCCACGTCTTCAAAGAATGGCTGTTGAAATAAGCTTCCTTCTGAGCATCATTTAAGAGCTGAAAAGAAAAAGGCCAAGGGGGAAATGGTGGGAGGCTGGGCAAACCATTCATGAAAAGAGCTACATGAACATAAAGCTAAAGTAAATAATTAATGCACCAACATAGAAGCCATCCCCCAGTCGGAATAATAAACATGTTTCTGTTTAATTTGTTATTTGCTGGCCCTGAAAAGATCAACAGTACAGAGAATGGGTATTTATTTCTTGGCAGTTATCAAGTTCTATTTGATGCTAAAAATAATGTTTTTTTCAAACATAGAATCAATAGAGATCTGCCACTTGTTATTAGTTTCCACATATCCTGCTACTCTCTCATTTTATTCATGCCAGTGATGTATTATTGGACAGCTAGCTGAGCAAAAAAAAATACACATTCTTTTAAAAAACTAATTTAACGTGGATTCAAATTTTTCCAGATTGTTAGTAAGGAATAAAGTCCAGTCTTGAAATGTAAACTAAACCTGTTGGGCTGCCTAGGACATTATCAATGCATGATTTAAATAAAATGCACAGGAGAGGGATGTGGTGGCTCAGTGGCTAAGACACTGAGCTTGTTGATCAGAAAGGTTGGAGATTCAGCGGTTCGAATTGCCTACGTAATGGAGTGAGTTCCTGTTACTTGTCACAGCTTCTGCCAACCAAAAGCATGTAAAAATGAAAGTAAAAAATAGCAACCACCTTTGGTAAGAAGGTGCACCTTTGGCATTTGGTCATGCCGGCTACATGACCATGGAGACATCTTTGGACAGCGCTGGCTCTTCAGCTTTGAAACGGAGATGAGCACCGCCCCCTAGAGTCAGGAACAACTAAGAACATATGTGCGAGGGGAACCTTTCCCTTACCTTTAAAATACACAAGACAGTTTGGGGGAATATTATGTTGAATGGCTAAAACTTACTTCCAGAAGGGATCTTGTATAAGTCATTTTGGGAACAGACATCCATCTTCTGCTGTTTACCAATTCTTTGAACAATGATTCATCAAGATTTCCCCAATTTTTATTTTGATATGCATCGTCTTAGTTTTCAAGACAATCTCAGCAAGGAAAAAGAAAGAAGAATGTTCATCTCACCATCACTATGGTAAAATCTTTTATCTGGGCTTAATTCTTATAATGAAATCAGCGGAAAAAAAAGAACTGTTGTTTTCTTGATTATACTGCTGTGGAATCCTGGGGCGTACAGAGCTCCAAATTATATTTTTAAGTACATAAATGGCACCTGCTCTTCTCAGCCTGCTTCGCCCCTCCTGAGCTCTCATAAAGACCCACCTTCGTACCCCCAAGTTACGTGTCTGAACTCTCAGTATGTAGGCATTAAATAATGTTGTTGGATGCAGAATTTGTGCCTAAAGGAATTCTCTCCCACTGCTTAAAGTGCTGCCTTTGAGTAAAGAAGCATCTTTTGCAGCCTCTCAATAATATTTTTTTTCCAATGAAAGGTAGAGAGCCATGGAAAACCTTCCAGTTTGCTGAATTCGGGAAGGGGGAGGTGGTTGGTCTCATGAGTAATGAGGTTTTGTCCCTCTCTGACTTTGGCAGGAGTCTAAACTGACACTCCTTAACCACATCTAGTTCCAAAAACTAATTACACCTGGGACCTCAAAAGAATCAGAATTTACAGCACAGTTGGATGAAGTAAGCAAATCTCGGCCCACAAATAGGCTTCTGAGGTGTTTGAGGTAATGCACCTACAATCAATTTCTAATTTGAGGAGAGAATGGGGAACTGGGTTAACTCTTAGTTCTCCTTCTGCATGGCTGAAGCAGGGTGGCCTTAAATTCTGCCTTCCAAACCTGCACAAATCAATTGCCCAAGAAATCTTACATTTAGACAAGAAAAACCAAAAGTACACATATAGACTGAGTGAAACCAGGTTCAGTAGCAGTGACTGTGAGAGGGATCTTGGATTAGTGGGCAACCAGCTAAATATGAGCCAGCAGTGTGCAGTGGCAGCCAAAAAAGCCAATGCAATCCTAAATTGCATTAGCAGAGGGATACAATCAAGATCAAGTGAGGTACTAATATTAAGGTGACCAGACGTCCCGCATTTGGCGGGACAGGCACGCTTTCTCATAATTTTTCCCACGTCCCGGGCCATTCCCAAAAGATCCCGCTTAATTTTGGCGCCTTCTTCGATCGCTCGCTCCCCCGCCCATCTGCTGCCGCTTGCATGGGCGGGGTAGCGTAGCGAGTGAGCAGGTGAATGGCGGTGGGATCGCCAGCCGGGAGCCGCCAGAAGCCTTCCTGCCCACGACCGGCTGCACTGCAACTGACTCACCCCGGGTGGGCTGGGAGGCTTTGGGCATCCGGGCGGGAAGAGCTGAGAGCGGATGGTGGTGGGATCGCCGCCTGGGAGCCGCTATTCACATGATATATAAAGGACAATAATGATCTTAATGTATAAGAGTAGGATGATTTGAATACTTTGGTATAATTGTATGTAGTGACCATTTTATATTAGAAAGATCTTCGTATATTAAACGGATCAATGCTGATTAGTGACACTAATATATATATATAAGATTTTTACAACCCCTGGTAAGCCCCAATTATGGGAGGAAGCTAACTGCTTCCATCATCTGTCCTTCGGCTCGTCACAAGAGTCCATCACGACAGAAACCCAATATTTTTACTGTTGCCTTTGTTATATTTGTGTTTCTTTCAAGCTAAATAGCTTAAAATAGATCTATACTAGTCTCCCTTTATTTATTTATCAGCACAAATAAAAAAACAAACACAAATATAACAAAGGCAACAGTAAAAATATTGGGTTTCTGTCATGATGGACTCTTGTGACGAGCCGAAGGACAGATGATGGAAGCAGTTAGCTTCCTCCCATAATTGGGGCTTACCAGGGGTTGTAAAAATCTAATAGATACCTTTCACCCTGGCTTCGCTGATAACAGGATAAGAGCCTGTGGCCTAATGGCTAAGATCTCTGCCTAGTGTGCCTAGTATGCCATATAGCCCAGGTTCAAATCCCAGTAAGGGTATGGCTAGCTGATGAGAGCTAAATAGCTTGAAATAGATCTATACTAGTCTCCCTTTATTTATTTATCAGCACAAATAAAAAAACAAACACAAATACACAAATACACAAATACACAAATACACACACACACACACACACACATATGAATTGAAATACTTAACCACTATATGGATTAATAATTAATAATGGAAAACTATTCTTGGAACTCTGGATGATTGGTGACGTTATGGTCAATTGAAAATATGAATGTATATTATAAATTTTGTTCTAATCTTTGCTTTTTCTGCTTAGAGACAGGTGATACTATAATACTTTAAAGACTCATCGTTATTTGATAGATAATTATGAATTTAATGAAATAAGGATTGTTACAAATGAAAGAATATTAATGGTAATTTGAACACATAATGCTCAATGACAGTGAAATATCCAGTTATGTTTAATGCAAAACCAGTGATGTTAATCCTAAGCTTAAGAATTGATGCACAAAAACCTGTAACCAAACGACATGCTTGATGAAATGGAGGAAAGTTGTTCTTTTTTCTTCTCTTGCTTTGTTTTGCATGTGTTGTTTTGTTTAAAAAGAATAAAAATATATTTTTTAAAAAATGCTATTTTATTTTGGGGAAGGGGTGAGAAAACCCCAACAGTCTCCTTCAAAAGTCATGCTGAACCCCTTCCAGACTTTCTAAAAAATGAAGCAAAACAAAGCATACACCCTAGCTCATGACAGCATTTTTATGCTCTACCTGATTTCACATGAATGCTTTTGATCAGATCTTGGTTCTTCTGAGAGTCATTTCACTGATAGCAGTGTTCCAATATTTGAGAGGCTGCCACCAAAACGAAGGGGCCAACCTATTCTTCAAAGCACCTGAAAGCAAGACAAGAAACAAGGAATGGAAACTAATCAAGGGGAGAAGCAGCCTAGGAGGAATGTTCTGGCAGTTAGAACAATCAATTAGTGGAATGACTTGCCTCCAGAAATTGTAGGTGCTCCAAAACTGGAGGCTTTTAAGGGATTAGACAACAATTTGAAATGGCAGAGGACAGTAATGGCTAACCTTTTAGCCATTGTGTGCCAAAAGTGGGGGGGGAGTGCAGGGGGGTTGTGTGTGGGTGTGCCCACATCCATAATTCTATGCACGTGCCCACCCACCCATGCATGTGGGCACAACATCCCCCTGCACACATGCACGCATGACCCCTGTCCTCCCTCTGCTTTTTGCCTGTGATGGACCTGTTCTTTGCCCTCCGCAGGCTCCAGAGGCTTTCTAGGAGCCTGGGGAGGGTGAAAACAGCCTTCCCCACTCCCCTGGAGGCCCTCCGGAGGCTTCAGAAGGCTTCCTTGAAGCCTCTGGAGAGCGAAAAACTATAGGCAACCCAGAAGTCACGTAGGACTGTTCTTCGCCCTCCAGAGGCTACAGGAAAGCCTCCAGAGGGTGAAAAATGGCTGAAAATGAAGGCTGAAATCAGCTGGCCAGCACACACATGCCCTAGATTAGGGCATGTGTCATAGATTCACCCTCACGGGCATAGGATTTCCTGCTTTAGCAGGGGGTTGGACTAGAAGGCCTCCAAGCTCTCTTTCAACTGTGTAATTCTGCCTCTATGGAATCACCGAAATTACAGAGCTAAACGTTTATGATTTCTGATGTTCCACACAGCCCTTCATGCCTGGGGAGCATTAGATCAAGTAATTCCTTCTGAAGGGGGTGATGTTTTTGGAGAGGCGGCTGTCATCGTTGAAAGGACCTCGTAATTTCCCAGGGAGAAAATGATCCAACCACAAAGTCCCACTGTTAATTTCCCCCCCAAGCTGCAGAGGTCCAGAAGATAGAATACAATTGCCATTCAATGCTCACGTTCTCCACCCTCCGGCAGCTATTCTGTTTGTAGCTTCTCATTTGCAAGATGATGGAGATTAACCCAGCTTGGATTTCATCTTCCACTGATTAAAAGGAAGGAGGAAGGAGGCAAGATAATGCCATCCCAGAGAGGATGTCAATTTTAATTGAGATGAGTCATTTGAAATTATTAGTCCATCTCTTATTTTAATCCCTTTCTTTTGCTATTAATCTCACCAGAATGGTACAAATAAGCAGTTATGTTTCCAATTTTTACGATTACAGCCTGGCTACAAATCCACAAGTGCTTCTAACAATAAGAAAATTGGGCAAAGATGGCAGCTGTGCCCTATGTTGTTAGTTGTGAATTTGTGTCTGACCCTTCGCGACCCCATGGACAATGTTCCTCCAGGCCTTCCTGTCTTCCATCATTCTCTGGAATCCATTTAAGCTCACACCAACTGCTTTAGTGACTCCATCCAGCCACCTTATTCTCTGTCATTCCCTTCCCTTTTGCCCTGAATCTTTCCCAGCATGAGGCTCTTCTCCAGGGAGTCCTTCCTTCTCATTAGGTGGCCAAAGTACTTGAGTTTCATCTTTAGGATCTGGCCTCCTAAAGAGAAGTCCGGGTTGATCTCCTCTAGGATTGACCAATTGGATTGCCTTGCAGTCCAAGGGACTTGCAGGCGTCTTCTCCAGCACCACAGTTCAAAGGCCTCAATTCTTTGCGCCCTATGAGATCATCCAAAGAAGGGAATCTTCAGGAATAGTATTTTCAAGAGAAGACCAGGTTGGTCATACAAATGGATCTCACATCGAGAAACGTGAGCTCTAATTAAAAGATGACTCAAAGGCTGCTTCTTGCAATAGGAATAACATACCCAAAGTTCAAACCAATTAAAACCTGTTAGGCCATCAGTAATTAAACAGCACCTGTCTCCAAACTGATACCTTCTGGATACCAATTGTCATATGTAAGACTTCTTGAGAAGGAGAACCATTTGGCTGGCAATAATGAGCTCATGGAAAGGTCAAGTATGTGTATCAGGTGAGGCCAGTGATTGAGCAAGGGTGACATTCTAAACATCCATCAAGGTTAGGAATACATATATTTGCTCCCTGACTTGGAAATCAGTTGAAACTTGCAGGGAATTGTGTCAAATGGTTGAAAACACTCAAGAGGAGAAAAACCATAAAGACTTAAAAAAACAGCTGTGCTGGATCAGGCAGCAGATCCATCAACTCCACCCTTCGGTGTCACCAAGCGGTCCATTTCATGCTTTGAGAAGCTGATAAACATGGACTGGGTGACAACAACGGTCGGAAGGATGTAAGCCATGCAACCTATGATTCAACAAAAGGAGTAAACAATCCTCAATTTTAGCTGCCATCGATAGCCTGCTGCTCCACGAATCTGTGAAGTCTCCTTTGAAAATCATCCAGTGGCTGCCATTAGCTCAGCTGTTGGGGGTAAACTACACACTGTGGATTGCACTGTATGATAGAAGTATTTATTGGACCCAATTTTTTTGCATTTAGCTTTGACAGATGACCTTGAGATCTAGCACTGTGAGAGAGTCAGATAGATCTTTCTCTATCCTTCTCTTTCTCTTCCCCCACTCTCTTCTTGATTCCAACAAAATCGTTCTAATTACTTGGGCCTTTCCTTGTAGGAGGCAAACATTGTGATGGGTAGCCATAGGTTGTCATACCCTGTGCTGTAATTGCCTTCCCTGTTGGGAATCGTGGGGCTTCTTAGAATTGTAGAGATGAAGAGAGGTGATTTTGGCCATCAGAAATAACCTACCCTGCTCAGGAATGCAAATTATAATATTCTCAGCGGATGCCTATCTAACTTTGTTGGATCGGTTGCAGGGGTGGATTTCAACCGGTTCGCGGCGGTCCCCGTGAACCGGTTGGTTGGCGAACCCGGAAGTAAGTAACTTCCGGGAACGGCGAAGGGCCCACCCGCCCGCCCGCGCTCCTTACCCAGTTTTGATGAGTTCTGCGCTTCCACGCATGCGCAGGACGCATACAGCGCCTGCGCGATCCTCCAGGAGCAGCTGGAGCATCGCACAGACGCTAGTACGCATGCGTGCACTGCGCGCGTGCACAAGGACGCCGCCGGCGCCGTTCCAACCGAACCGGTTGGAACGGGGCGAGAACCCTACCCCTGATCGGTTGGTATGCAATATAAAAAGCAGAGAGGGGAGCTATCCCTTCTCTGGGCAACTGGTTCTATGACTAAATCGCTCTGTTAAGAGCTTTTGTCTAGCATTCAACCAGAATCTGCCTTCCTCTAATCTGTATTTATCCTTCTGTGTCCTGAACTCTGGAACAATGCTTCTTCTACATGTGACATCTTCTCATTTTTTTCTCAATCTTCTCAAGGTTAAACCAGCTCGTCTCTTTCTAATCACTCTTCAGTGATTTGAAAGATGACTTTCTGGCCATCCTTGTTGCTGTTCTTTGATCCTATTCCAGGTTCTATGGACCTTTAAAAAAAAAAGATTAACAGTTCTGTCTTGTGGCTGCATTAAAGCACTTTCCTCAGTCTTTGAGAATGAGGAAAAAGTATGGATTCATACTTTGCACTGACCTCATTGTTTAAGCTCTCATCTGCACGGGGAGGGTTGTCCTTGACAGTATGGCAGATGAAAGGAAATTGTCATTGATTTCCCTAGCTTGTTTTGTTCCTCCCACCAAACGCAAACAGCTGGTAAGGAAAGTAAAAGTTCTCCCAATCATGCTCCCTAATGTTAAAAAAAAACATCCAGTGTTGGAGCGTCCACAACTTCTGGAGGTAAATTGTTCCACTGATTGATTGTTCTAATTGTCAGGAAATTTCTCCTTAGCTCTAAGTTGCTTCTCTCCTTGATTACTTTTCACCCATTGATTCTTGTCCTACCCTCAGGTGTTTTGGAGAATAGCTTGACTCCCTCTTCTTTGTGGCAGCCCCTGAGATGGTTCTGACCTAGGCTTCCCAAGAGCATGAAGCAAACTCCTTGTCCTTACAAAAAGCTCTTTTATTAATTTACTGTGAATTCTGCTATTCACGTCCATCAAAATCTTTTGAGGGAGGATTTACAGTCACAGACCTTATCTGGCTTGGATAGCTGACAGGCTGATATCTGCAAAACTTGCAAAGGAGTCTAGGAAAGTCACGAGCCAATTAAGCAAACTAACTGTCTCCTGCAAACTCCACTCCCCTTTCGCTCCTCTTTTCTTTCCTATGAGAGGGGCCATTCATCATCCACCTGTGGCCTTACTCCCAAGTTGACTCCTGTTCTTTAGTTGTTCCTTTCGTCTGGCAACTCTGTGCATGCGCACACTGGGAACAGGCTCCACCTGTTCATCTGCCTCACTGATGTCTGACTCCGAAGGCAGCTGATAACTGGCATACGCCTCTGGCCCCCTCTCTGCTTCTCACACAGAGCCCTCATCAGAGCCTTCCCCAGACTCCAGGACTGGCCCATGTTCCTCCCCAACCTCCACACTGCCCGAATCTTCTGTCAGTTCTGCTGGCTGCTGGCAGGCCGAAACAGAGATATTGGAACACTGCTATCATGTCTCCCCTAGTCCTTCTTGTCATTAAATTAAACATACCCAGTTCCTGCAACCGTTCTTCATATGTTTTAGCTTTCAGTCCCCTAATCATATTTGTTGCTCTTCTCTGCATTCTTTCTAGAATCTCAACATCCTTTTTTTTGTAATGTTACAACCAAAACTGAATGCAGTATTCTGAGTGTGGCCTTACCAAGGCATTATAAAGTGGTATTAACATGTTATGTGGAACAAGGCTTAGGAGAGATGAGTTTTGAAACAGATGGCTACTGCTAGATTTTGTCATCTCTTAGAACTTCCTTTGTCCAAGGACTTTGCTCAGAGATGTTTGGTCTTCCAAGAGATCATGGCAGGAGTGTCTGCAAGGGGGTCAAAAGCCAAGGACATAAACATGGGATCAAACCTCTTCCCCCCTTTTATGTGCATCATATGAAAAAAGGGAGTGGGGCTGTGGTGAAATTCAATTTGTTTTACTACTGGTTCTGTGAGTGTGGCTTGGTGGGCGTGGCAGGGGAAGGATACTGCAAAATCTCCATTCCCATCCCACTCTGGGGCCAGTCAGAGATGGCATTTGCCAGTTCTCCCAACTACTGGAAATTTCGACTACTGGTTCTCTGAACTACTCAACATTTCTGCTACCGGTTCCCCAGATCCTATTAGAACCTGCTGGATTTCACCTGGGGTGGGGTCACCAGGGACGTGCAGTCACTAGAGGCAGGGGAGGCGTGGCCTCACCAGTCATGAGGAAAAGGAAAGAATTTTAAAGAATTTTTTAAAAATAATTAAAGCCAAGATAGTTGCTACCAGATTCTAAGTCACAGTGACTTGGAACCGTGCTTAGTATTAACTATAGGAGGAGGCCAGAGAACTGGGGGCCTCTTTTGCATAAGGAATTTTTCGCCTTTTAAGAGTTAACCAAGGGTTAAAAAGCGAAGAATTCCTTATGTAAATGAGGCAGGCAAATGAGGCTTTTTAGAGTTCTCTGGGAGCAACTAGCTCAGTCTGACTCAGAGCTCTGGCCTTTCATGAGGGCAGAGTTGAAATCCTCTCTGAAACAGCTGGAAAAGGGCGTGTGTGGGGAGAGGGGAGGAATTCAAAAAGTTTGATTGCATGCAGAACCCACGTTGCCTTTTCAAACACACACACACACATACACACACACACACACACACAACACACACACACACACAGAGCTGGATAAACGTATATAAGCCCAGCTTCATTGAAAAGGCAACGTGATTCACCTGCAATGAAAGGCTCCGATCAGAAGGCAGCAGGGGTATGGCAGAGGAGATGCTTTCAAGCCTTTGGAAAATATATCCAATCCAACTTCTGTGTTTGTTTGAGAGTGAGTGAGTGAGAGAGGGATCCAAGTTCTCTGTGTCCGTGTGTCTGTTTGAGAGAGGGAGGAAGGAGGGGGAGGGAGAAGAAAAGAAAAAGAATGGGAAAACTTATTTTGCAAGGGGGAAAAATGCTGTTGCTTTAAATCGGAACTGAGCATGCCTGGCTGTGGAATTCTGGGAGTTGAAGTCCACAAGTCTAAAAAGCTGCCTCACCAGCCATAAAACTCACCGCACGTCACTGGGGGTCACCTAATTGTGGCAGCCATCTTGAACTTTTGGCCCCCTCTCTGTGGACATTCCTGGATCCTATTCTCAGCGGAAAGTTGGGCTTTCTTTTGAACATGGACTTAATGCTATTCTGGGACAGTGATAAACCCTCTTTGGTTTGCTCATTCACCACAGTCATTGAGTTGCTTTCAAGTGTAAATCTATCTGCTTCAAGCTCATCAATATCGTTAGATCCATCAGAACTTTATTTATTTTTTACTTTACCTCAAATACATCTTATTTTAAATTGTTTGGAAAGGCTTCAACCAGAGACTAGTTCTGTCAATAGGATTTAAGAATTATCTACTGAAGCCTCAGCTTCAGTTGACTAATAATCCCAAGGAATTATATTTTTATGTCCACTGCTGGTTTGACACATCCTTTTATAAAAAATCCAAGATGATTGAAATGTTGTGGTACGTCTAAAGCAGCCAGCATAGGAATTGCTGTCTGGGGAAATTTGGGAGCACTAGTTCAGGCTTCTTAAAATTGCCATGGTTGAGAAACCTCCCTCTTCTCACCTCCCTGCCCCCCCCCCCACCAGACACCCTCTGGAGGCCTCAGGAGCTCCCCTGAAGCCTCCAGGGGGCAAAAAACGGACCTATGGGGAACCCGGAAGTTCGGGAATGATGACATCCAGTTTGTCCGTAGGGACGATTTTCGACCACCGGAGCCTTCAGGGGCGAAAAATGGACCTATGGACAAACTGGAAGTTACTTCTGGGTTCCCCGTAGGGCCGATTTTCGACCTTCGGAACCTTCAGGGGCCTTCAGGAAGTTTCCCTGAAGGCTCTGGAGGGCAAAAACCAGCCCTATGAGCAAACCGGAAGTAACTTCCAGTTTGTCGATAGGGCCATATTTGACCTCTGGAGGCTTCAGGGGCCTTCAGAAGGCTTCCCTGAAGGCTCTGGAGGTAAAAAAAACACGGCCCTATGAGCCAATTGGAAGTGACTGCCGGTTTGTCTGTAGGTCCATTTTTCACCTCCTGAAGGCTCCAGAGGTCAAAAATCGGTCCCATGGACAAACCAGAAGTCACCATTCCTGAGGGTGAAAAACGGCACTAGAAGCAAACTAGAAGTGACTTCCGGTTTGTCTGTAGGCTGTTTTTCGCATTTTGGGGCCTTCAGGGAAGCCTCCTGAAGGCTCTGGAGAGCAAAAAACGGTCGTACGAGCAAACGGGAACTCTGTTCCCGAACTTCCAGTTTCCCTGTAGGGTCGATTTTTTTGTGCATTTTTGCCCATGTGCAAAGCAATTTTAGTTGTATTGCACATGCGCACATGCAGCATGCCCCTGAGCAATAGTGTCTGCCAGAACCCACCACTGCTCCAGTCTCCTAATCATCTTTGTTGCTCTTCTCTGCACTCTTTCCAGAATCTCAACATCTTTATAATATTGTGGCAACCGAAACTAGATGCAGTATTCCAAGTGTGGCCTTACCAAGGGATTATAAAGTGGTATTAACACTTCATGTGATCTTGATTCTCTTCCTCTATTAATGCAGTCTAGGATTGCATTGGCTTTTTTGGCAGCTGCACCAGGCTGCTGGCTCATATTTAAGTGATTGTCCACTAGGACTCCAAGGTTCCCCTTGCAAACTTTATTCTGATGAATGGTAATGCTGCTAGGTTCATATTACCTTTGTTCAGAACTCTATGAAGCATTTTCAGGTTTAGACCTTACTACTAGTATAATGTGGAGTAATGCCCAAGAGTAGTTGCCAATTATTATTTTTATTTTTTTTAATTTTTAAAAAAGATTTTATTGGTAAAAAGAAAATACAACATCCATAACTTGTAAAAAACAATACAACTACATTTTGAGATATTCCCATACTATCAAATCATTATAAGCATCAAAGGTTAGGTATCTTATTCCTTCCCTCCCTCTTCTCTTCCCTCATTTCTTCTTTTCCATACCCTTTTCTTCCCTCCCCCCTTCCTTCCTTATCCCCTGCCTTCCCTCCTTTCTTTTCTCCTTTCCTCCTTTCCTTCCCCCTCCAATTATTTTTCATCTGCAAAAGGATCAATTGAAGACCTTAATAAAATTATCCTTAAACATGATTACTGATGTTACTCAACCATTAAAGTTGGCTTAGAAATCTGGTGGCTGGATTCATACTACATATGTGGTAAGCCAAAATTTTGAAACCACGCCTGTTTAACACCAGTGTAGAGTCAGTTTGAAGGAGGGCACCTCCACATACCCTTCTTATCCAGCTTTTCAGATATCTCACTTTATGCTGAGGATATGGTCTCGTGGCACTTCCACATTTCACACAGTCTGCTGCCAAGATAGATGGAAGTGGGTGTGAAGTGCTTTGGCTTGAAAGTAGCGTTTTCTCTGAGAAAAACAGAAAATATGTCCATGGAAGAATTGCCTTTGGAGATCAGCAGGCTCCAATTGCTTGTCCTAGCAAAATTTATTTGTTCAGGGAAATATTGACCTTAGTGAAGACTTTCCATGTTCTTCTAATTGGTAAACTCCTGGTGGGGGAATTAGTAGAGCTTTGCCTAAATCGATTAAGCAACAGGTACTATTTTGCAATGTTGGAATAAACTTTGACAACCATAGAAATTGCTCTGCTTGCAAAGTAGTATTGAACTGTGCAGTTTGGGGCTGGCTGAAATGAGTTTCAGGACTTAGAGGAAGAAGAAAGAAGAGGGATCAGGGTGCCCGCTTTCTAGCATACCAGGTGAATCAGATGCTGTTCTATCCATCCGTCCGTCCGTCCATCCATCCATCCATCCATCCATCCATCCGTCCGTCCGTCCATCCATCCATCCATCCATCCATCCATCCATCCATCCATCCATCCATCCATCCATCTCCCCATGGAGATTCGTACCCTCACCACCATCCAGGCCTTCCGCACAGCCCTCAAGAACTGGCTAGCCCGTCAGGCCTGGGGATAAGTCTACTTTCGCCCCTCCCGAATGCCGAGTGAATGTTGAGTTTTATTGTTTAATTTACTTTTGTTCACATTTCTTTTTGTATTGTCCTACACTCCCTTCCCCTTTGATTGTAAGCCGCCCTGAGTCCCCCCAGGGAAAAGGGCGGCCTATAAATGTGCAATAAATACTCAAAAAAAAAATCCATTTATCTATCTATCCATCTGTCGGTGTATGTATGTGTGTACACATTTGTTTTCTGAGGTTTTCGCGGGTGTTAATATGTAGGTCTTTGGTTATTCGGGTTTTTCCCCGCGCAAAATTGGAAGTGTCTTGGCAACGTTTCGACGAAGTCTCATTCGTCATCTTCAGGCTTGTTTACTCGGCTTCGTGCTTCCAGGAGCAATGTGAGATCTCAGCTGTTTCTTCCTTTTAACTGCCAGTGGGGGGGTTGAGCTGATTGGGTGGGAGCTTGGCTGTGTTCTGAATGGGTGGAGGTGTGTTCTGATTGGTTGGGGGTTTGTGCTCGGCTTAGTCTGAGTTGCCGGGGGATTTGAGCTGGTGAGCTGCGTTGCTGTTGTTGGGCTTTGTGTTTGTGGCCGTGCCAGCTCTTCTTGGTGGGTGTCAATCTGCTGCATGTATGGATTGGAGGGGTTTAAAGTGGCTAATGGTGCAGTTGCGGTCTGGCTTCTGGTCCTTGGTCGTGCCTCATCATCAGTGTGGGTTTGAGTCTGCTTTCTGCGTGGATCTATGTGTGTGTGTGTATGTGTGTGTGTGTGTATCTCCATCCATTCGTCCATCCATCCATTCATTCACATATCTATTCATCAATCTGTCTATCCATCCATCCGTCCATCCTTCCTTCCTTCCATCCATCCATATATCCATTCATCCATCTGTCTGTCTGCGTGTCTTCGTGTCTGCGTGTCTGTCCATCCATCCATCCATCTGTCCATCCGTCTGTCCATCCTTCCATCCATCCATCCATCCATCCATCCATCTATCCATCCATCCATCCATCCATCCATCTATCCATTCATCCATTTGTCTGTCTTCCCCCCTCTCTCTGTGTGTCTGTCTGTGTGCCCGTCCATCCATCCATCCATCCATCCATCCATCCATCCATCCATCTATCCACTAATCTGTCTGTGTGTCTGTCCGTCCATCTGTCTGTCCGTCCATCCATCCATCCATCCATCCATCCATCCATCCATCCATCCATCCATCCATCCATCCAAAGACTCAGGGTATATACTAAGTTAGTGTGTGCATAAATATCCACCATCTTATTATTGCATGTTCAAGTGTGAAGGAGGCACCACTGATGTCACTCCATAAATAGAACTTTCATTTTTCAAAGGCAACATGAATTTCAAATTGAAAGATGGGCTACAGCTATGAAGATCTAGCTTAAAAGCTGCACATTTGGACATATACCTCAATGGAGACTTTGGGAACGGCATTAAGAAAATACGTAATACGCCTTGTGTTCCCTTCAGCCTGGTTGAAATAAAAATTACCATGCATACATTTTGTCTTAAACTCAGTACTGTTCCATACCGTGAGACCAGTTTCAGATCATCTCTGAAAAAATAACACAAGATAATTTATTTGGTGTTTTATTTGTTATATCCAATTTTATGATAGATTTGTGGTAGAAAGAAATTGAAATTTTTACCACATTATAAAATAAAATGGCTGAGACAAGAGAATAATTCACAGGTTTAGGTAGAAAAAGCAATCAGAATTTACTGGTAAAAGACACAGTGGTAAAACTATGACATTTTGATTAGTTTCCTCACAGAACACTTTTGCACTATGCAAAAGCATAGTAATATTAACTTCCAGACAGCCTGTGAATCGATGCCCCTAGTGAGTAGAGATAATCTCATGGTTTCATTTCTCTATGTGTTAAGCTGTCTTTTTCAATTTGGATTTTTGAGGCAGCTTTGTTGATATTTTCTTTATATCAGTTGGCCACACCATGTCCTATTCTTTCAGGTTTGCTCTCTTATTCTTCTCCCAAGTCTTAAAAAATAATTCTCTGACTTGCAAGCAGATAGTTTGATAAACTTTTTATCTCTCTAGCTCAGGGTTTTCCAACCTTGGCACCTCAAGATGCATAGACTTCAACTCTGTGCTGGCTGGGAAATTCTGGGAGTTCAAGTCTACGCAACTTAAGTTGCCAAGATTGAGAATTTCTACTGTAACTCCTCCTCCTCCTCCTCCTCCTCCTCCTCCTCCTCCTCCTCCTCCTCCTCCTCCTCCTCCTCCTCCTCCTCCTCACTTTCTCTTTCTCCTTCTCCTTCTCCTCCTCCCCATATATACTTGGTATATACAAATGACTTACTCTCTGGAAACAAATACTGTGAGAGTAAGACATCCATAACACTCCTCAGGGTGTGTGTGTGTGTGTGTGTCCATGTGTGTCCACGTATGTGTGTGTTCCAGCATAACTCTGGAATGCCTGGGCCACTGAAAAGAAAAGGACCAAATTATATCTATAGTGTCAAGTCACAGTACCTTTGAGTGATAGTGTGCATTTTGGATTCAAGTTCTGTTAAGATACAGCCTGTTGTGCCTTAAAATGGCTTCTACTGTACAGCACAGTGGAGCTGCCATGGAAACGGCTTCACAGTACTCCACAAGGCAGCTCTCTCTAATACAGGATGGGATGAATACGTACCCGGGCTATGCCAGGTTATCAGCTAGTATACAAATAAAAGCTCATGTGTGCACATAGAAGGTACTATGCTGTGTATACAAAAGATTCTTGACTTATAACCACAATTGGGACTGGAATTTTAGCCACTTAGAATGCAGTTGTTAAGAGAGTCATCATGTGACCAGACCCGATATTATGACCATTATTTATTGTGGCCATTAAGTGAATCACCATGGTTACTTGGAAAATCCCATTGTTGTTAAATGGATTTAGTTTGAGTTTGCTTGTGCAAAGCTGGCTGAGAAGATTGCGAATTGTGATCACATAAGTGCAAGACACCACGATCATCTTAAATTCAAGTTAGCAATGGTGCACTGATTGTAAATTATTTTTTACTATGCTGGACTATAGTAATGATTAAGATGTTGAATTAAGGTTGGAAGACCCACCTTCAAAGTCAATTTTGGAACACATTAATTGACTTTGGGCCAATCATTTGGTCTTAGTCCAAAACTTACTCGACAGTAGAAAGAAATGATAAAGGGAAAGCTAGATATACTTGCTTTGAGGTCCTGAAAAAACCAGGTTATAAATGTAACTAATATAATTTAATACTCTCTGTCTCTAGCTAGGTGTCATTCCAGATTTTACACCTAGTTGTTTCCAACTCTAGTGGGAAGTGCTCATCTGTTTCAATGCCATTGAGTCACTGTTATCTGAAGACATTTTTGTGGACATGTAGCCAGTGCTTTACCTCCCCACCAAAGGGTTACCTATTTATCTACTTGCATTTGCATCAGAGGTGGGTTGCTACTGGTTCACACCAGTTTGGGTGGAAATTGGGAGTGGGTTGCTGAACCAGTAGGCCAGTGGTGGGTTTCAAAAATTGTTCGAACCTACTCTGTGGGTGTGGCCTCCTTTGTGGGAGTGGCTTGCTGCCCATGTGACTGGATGGGAGTGGCTTGCCGCCCCTGTGACCGGATATGAAGATGCCGACGACACTTGTCAGAACCACCTTAAATTACCTCACACACAGCACTGGCATGCATAAGAATATGATGTAAACTTGCTTTTTAAAAGGCATCTTTGGTTTGCGTTAAAACAACTTCAACACACTCAATGTTCTGATTGCACCACAAACGCAGTAGTCATCCTTACCTTTCACAGAGGCACTGAGTTTTATAAATATGAGCATGATAGTGTAGAATAATCATATCCAAGGACCAGTGGTGGGTTTCAAAATTTTTGGAACATCTTCTGTAGGTGTGGCCTGCTTTCTGGGTCCACTGGTGGGACCTCTTCTAACTGGTTCAGTAGATTTGACAAACCGGTTCTACCGAATAGGTGCGAACTGGTAGGAACCACCTCTGCAGTAAGCATAGCAGACCAGTGTCCCGGTCTCCGCTGCCATTGCTGGCTTCACGCAGTGGCAAAGTGCATGTGAAGTGAACCGGCAACAACGCCGGCATCAACCCACCCCTGATTTGCATGCTTTCAAACTGCTAGGTGGTCAAGAGTTGGGACAGGAACGGGAGCTCTACTAGCCATGAACTTCAACATATTCATATTTCCTACTTAGATTCTGATGTTGGGTTGGAAGGGCATCCTCTTTACATGGGTATGGAGATCCTCAGTCATCCAGGTCATGCTTGTCTCAGAGGTGCTTTTTCAAGAGGCAACTGGACTTTCTGGTTTTTCTTTGAAGACATTTTGCTTCTCATCCAAGAAGCTTCTTCAGCTCTGAATGGTTGGTGGGGAATGGAAGGATTTATATTCCTTGCAGACAGCTGGTTACTTGCATCCTTTTAGAGAGTCACTGAGGCCACTTGGAGGTTTGTCTGTGTCCTCAGGGTCACCTCAGTAGTGTAAATGAGTGTGGAGACCTTTTGGAACTGTTGAAAGGACTATGTTGTAAACCAGAGATAGATAGAATTAAAGACTTAGAAGAACTTTATTGACACTTTGAATGTACACTGATCACCATACATTAAAATGAAATTTTGTTGCATACATCTCTCAAAGGGTCATAGGTCTTCCTCTCTGTTGAGAGAAGGCTGTTCAATTTCCACACAGATGGCCTCTTTGACCCCTCTTTCAAACCAGTATCCCTCTCTGTCCAAAATGTGGACTTTGCTATCTCCAAAAGGTTGGTCTTTGTCTTTTAAATGCAGATGAATTGCTGAATCTTGTCCTAATGGGTTTGTTCTTTGCGCCATGCATTTATGAAGCGGTTGTTTTGTTTCCCCAATGTACAGTTCTGCATATGGCTCACTGCATTGTACCGCATACACCACATCACTCAGTTTGTGTTTGGGTATTTTATCCTTGCATTGGAGAAGCTTCTGCCTTAGTGTATTCTTGGGTTTAAAATGCGCACAGTTGCCTGAAGATCTTCCTGAGCTTTTCAGATGTTTCAGATTTCAGATTTAGTTTATTTGTATGCCGCCCTTCTCCGGGAGGGACTCAGGGCGGCGAACAACTCAAAAGGGGGAAAAGGGAACCTAAAACACAATACATGTAATTAAACATGATGAACCGGGGACTGGAAGCCGTTAAAGACTGGATGAGAGCAAACAAGCTGATACTCAACCCAGACAAGACCGAGTGGCTGTTGTGTTTCCCTCCCAAAAATTTGACCACCATACCATCACTCAGGCTGGGGGGACAAAATTTAAACCCCTCAGAAAGGGCCCGCAACTTGGGAGTCCTCCTGGATTCACAGCTAACTTTTGACCACCATCTCTCAGCTGTGACCAGGGGGGCATTTGCCCAGGTTCGCCTGGTGCGCCAGTTGCGGCCCTACCTGAATCGGGAGGCCCTCACAACAGTCACTCGAGCCCTTGTGATCTCTAGGCTGGAATACTGTAATGTGCTCTACATGGGGCTGCCCTTGAAGAGCATCCGAAGACTACAGCTAGTCCAGAATGCGGCCGCGCGAGTGATCGTGGGCGCACCACGGTTCGCCCACATAACACCGATCCTCCGTGAGCTGCACTGGCTACCTGTTGGTCTCCGGGTGCACTTCAAGGTCCTACTCACCACCTATAAAGCGCTCCATGGTAGTGGATCTGGCTATTTGAGAGACCGCCTTCTGCCAATTACCTCCCTGCGTCCCATCAGATCGCATAGAGTTGGCCTCCTCCGTATTCCATCCGCCAGTCAGTGCCGACTGGCGACTACTCGGAGGAGAGCCTTCTCTGTTGCGGCTCCGACACTATGGAACAATCTCCCCGTGGAGATTCGTACCCTCACCACCGTCCAGGCCTTCCGCACAGCCCTCAAGAACTGGCTAACCCGTCAGGCCTGGGGATAATCTTATTTCGCCCCTCCCGAATGCTGAGTGAATGTTGAGTTTTATTGTCTAATTTACTTTGTGCACATTTCTTTTTTCGTATTGTCCTACACTCCCCTTCCTTTTTGATTGTAAGCCGCCCTGAGTCCCCTCAGGGAAAAGGGCGGCCTATAAATAAATAAAACAAACAAACAAACAAAACAAAATATACAAGAATCATACAGCCATACAAGTCGAGAGGGGAAGGGAACTCATCAACCCCAGGCCTGCCGGCACAGCCAGGTTTTAATGGCTTTCCGGAAGGCCTGGAGAGAGGTGAGGGTCCGAATCTCCGCGGGGAGTTCATTCCAAAGGGCCGGAGCTGCTACAGAGAAGGCCCTCCCCAGGGTGGTAGCCAGGTGGCATTGGCTGGTGGACGGAACCCGGAGGAGGCCGACCCTGTGTGATCTAACGGGTCTTTGGGAGGTAATTGGCAGCAGGCGGTCTCTCAAGATATTCCTGCAGCAAATGACAACATTGCTTCGTTCCTTTTTATCTATATCACTCTGCTGAGTTTGGAAAAAAAAAATCTCCATGATGGAATCTGAGATTTTATTGCTTTAGCAATTCACTTATTCGCTGGGTTTTAGTGCTGTTCCAGCTGCTGCTAATTCTAAAGAAAATGCACAAACAATTCTTTTTTCTTTGTTAGTGGATGGCAAAGTAAAGGTTACTATAACCCAAGGAGAAGCAGAGCAACAAAGGCAATTGAGGTTACTAACTTTGCAAAATGTTGGGCGAGTGATGGAGAAGATCTCAAAGCAACATTTATTTGAGGTGTGGTGAGCCAGTGTCAAGAGAAGTTAAGCATTATGTGAAACAGGGCCTTCCAAGAAGGAAGCAAGGATATTTATTTCTTGGACCGAAACTTTGCTACAGTATATGAGCTGGGTGGGAGATCAACTTAAGGAAACCATAAAACAAAAATTTATAGCACTAAGTTGGGTAGCCCATCCCCACCCCTGGTGTTTACAGCAAAGTTTACCATCTCCTGAGATTAACAATTGCTGTAGCTATTACAGAATAAAATAAGAGCATAAAGCTTAGAGAGGAGACATGAGTGACCCCTTTGAACTAATGATTTATTTTGCCAGCTTGCTGCAAAACCATCTGCCTTTCCATTGACCCTTTTCATTTTTTATTGCTGTGGGATGTTTCAACCTGGCCTTGCTATTCTCGGAGAAAAAAAAAAGATTTTATTCCTTTCTCCTTGTTAACACAGTTGTTTATGGATCAAATCGTTCAGCTCCATTTATTCTTTACAATACCATAAACTCTTTCCTGAACAACTGTTTACTGCTTTACAAAATTATCGGAATAAGGGGGGAAGAGGAGGTATACTTGAACCCTTAGATCTTTTTAGGATACAGAGAGTTGTTTGGAATTAGTGCTGGATGGAAAAATTATCCCATATTTTCCCTCCCATACTTCTAATTCAATCTGATGGAAGAAAATGGATTTTCAAGGAAATTCGGATAGGTAAGGTGAGGTGTACTTGCACTTACATACTAATGAAGTAATACTGTGGCATGTATGAATGTCCTGTATTTCATTATCTTCTTTCTAAAGATCTGCAGCTTCCCATGGACTTCCACACTTCAGTTCAAGTCAAGAGAAGATATCAAGAAGGAATAACTCCTGTTGAACCTTTTCAGATTGGGAACTATTGGCAGCCAAGGAGGCCACAGAGAGATAATCCTGGGAGAAGGATACTGCAAAATCTTTATTCCCACCCCAATCCTGGGGGAAGGATATTGCAAAACTTCCATTCCCACCCCAATCCTGGGAGAAGGATGCTGCAAAATCTCCATTCCCACCCCAATCCTGGGGGAAGGATATTGCAAAACTTCCATTCCCACCCCAATCCTGGGAGAAGGATACTGCAAAATCTCCATTCCCACCCCAATCCTGGGGGAAGGATGCTGCAAAATCTCCATTCCCACCCCAATCCTGGGGGAAGGATATTGCAAAATCTCCATTCCCACCCCAATCCTGGGGGAAGGATATTGCAAAACCTCCATTCCCACCCCAATCCTGGGAGAAGGATACTGCAAAATCTTCATTCCCACCCCAATCCTGGGGGAAGGATACTGCAAAACCTCCATTCCCACCCCAATCCTGGGAGAAGGATACTGCAAAATCTTTATTCCCACCCCAATCCTGGGGGAAGGATATTGCAAAACCTCCATTCCCACCCCAATCCTGGGAGAAGGATATTGCAAAACCTCCATTCCCACCCCAATCCTGGGAGAAGGATATTGCAAAACCTCCATTCCCACCCCAATCCTGGGGTAAGGATATTGCAAAATCTCCATTCCCACCCCAATCCTAGGAGAAGGATACTGCAAAATCTCCATTCCCACCCCAATCCTGGGGTAAGGATATTGCAAAATCTCCATTCCCACCCCAATCCTGGGAGAAGGATACTGCAAAATCTTCATTCCCACCCCACTCTGGGGCCAGCCAGAGGTGATATTTGCCGGTTCTTCGAACTACTCAAAATTTCCGCTACCAATTCTCCAGAAGCTGTCAGAACCTGCTGAATTTCACCCTGCTTCCCCCCACCTTTGCTAAACCAGATGTGGGCGTGGCCAGTGCATGATGCAACTGGCTCACGGGTTGCAAGTTTGACATCCCTGCTCTAACCCCACACTCATACTGATGATGTTACGTAGTTGGATAATGAAACATCTGCAAGCAAACAACCAAGCTCAGAGAGTACCAAGGATTCCCTAGTTCGACTCTGAGCTACATACATTCTCTTATTGAAACGGCTCCTTCCCATGCCATGATTTTTTATTATGACATTTGCTTCCATTAAAGCAAATGACAGGATATTTTTGAACCTATAAATTCCATTGTTTTTGCACTTCCCCTCTACACTGTGATGGGATTTTAAGAGAGTTGTTTTAAAAAAACAAGTCAAAGATAGACTGCTGTTTGTGAAGTCTAAGGTTTAGTATAATCGGTTTATTTAGCTTTAAATAAACTTTCATGAATTGTAAAAGTTATACACGCCTTGAAAATGATGATTTTAGTAAAAAAAAAAGGGGGGGGTTGAATAGAAGTTTCCACTACAAAACTGCGGAGGACAAAATCGTGCTCGACGAAAGCGCGCATTTGACGTCATCACAGCGCGACGAAAACATCGCACTGTGATCGAAAAATGTAAAAATAAAGCGAAAACCTTACCCTAACCCCCCCAAACCTAACCCTAAACCTAACCCTAAACCTAACCCTTAACCTAACCCTAAATCTAACCCTAAACGTAACCCTTAACCTAACGCTAAACCTAACGCTAACCCTTAACCTAACGCTAAACGTAACCCTAACGCTCTAAACCTAACCCTAACCCTTAACCTAACCCTAACCCTAACCCTTACCTTTATGTGAATCGGCTTGCTTTAATTTTATTTCAATTTTTAATTTTTTTCATCGCGCTGTGATGACGTCAAATGTGCGCTTTCGTCGAGCGCGATTTTGTCCTCCGCGGTTTTGACGGGTCACGGAATAGAAGAGGAAAAACTAAGCCTGTGGAGATAAACACAGATTTTTCATCATCATACATTGGATTTATGCTTTTTACAGCATCTTTGTAACTGTAAAGTATTTATAGCTTCTATCACCTCTACATTACAATGGACACTAGTGAATAATGCTCCTAATTCTTATATATCTAACATTTCAGACATAATGAATTTGGCTTCTTCGGTATTCAAGAATAGTCTTTAGTTTTCTGGGCCAACTTTAAGGCGGAAAAAAAAAATGACTTGGGCTTGGAATTTCTTCTTCTTCTATTTTTGGTTCCCTTCAAGTCATTCTTGACTATGGCAACTATATGGACAATTCCCTACAGCTTTCTTGACATCAGGATTGGTTTGCTGCTACTTTCTTCCAAGAGCTGACAAAACACAATTAGCCCCAAGTCCACCCAGATGTGCTTGTGACTAAAGCAGAACTACAACTCTTAACCTACTTTTGTGAGCAACCATATCTGACTTATAGAAGCAATGCATTAAATCAGTGTTTCCAAGCCTTGGCAACTTTAAGATGTGTGGACTTCAACTCCTAGGATTCCCCAGCCAGCTTGCTGGTTGGGGAATTCTGGAAGCTGAAGTCCACACATCTTAGAAATGTCAAGGTTGAGATACACTGCATTAAATGATTGCAGCCTTGGCAATATTTCTTTCACACCATGTTTTTTTCACATCCTCGAGGCTACTAATTAGACCTGGATGGTGTAAGCAGTTGATGTCAAGAAGAACTGAGCTGGCAATAGCTAGGAGTACTGTGCTTTAACAAAAGTGAGAAATCTCGTCACTCCATAGCTGGGTATATTCTTGTTTATATTCTGCCTCTTATGAGAAAGTAGTAGTTTTGGGTCACACTGTTATTGTCCTGTCTTGAATTGTTGGTGGTTCTTTGTTTTGGATTACAAGATGCTGGAGGGATCCAAAAGAACTTCAGTTGTTCAGAATCCAGAGGTAACTGCAAGATAAATGATAAAACAAATCAAAATGATGGCTCAAACAGTGTCATCAAAGCGCTATTATTTATCCGCAAGACATAATTAATTGCCTATACATTCTGCATTGACTATTCATATTTGGTGCTAATGTTTGAATAGCCTAATTCTAATTAGTCCAGACTGGGACGTGGTGGCTCAGTGGCTAAGATGCTGAGCTTGTCAATCAGAAAGGTTGGAAGTTTGGCAGTTCAAATCCCTAGTGCCCCCTAATGGAGTGAGCTCCCATTATTTGTCCCAGCTTCTGCCAACCTAGCAATTTGAAAGCACATAAAAATGCAAGTAGAAAAATAGGAACGACCTTTGGTTGGAAGGTAACAGCATTCCATGCACCTTCGGCATTTATCATGCTGGCCAAATGACCACGGAGATGTTTTCAGACAGCGCTGGCTCTTCGGCTTTGAAATGGAGATGAGCACTGCCCCCTAGAGTCAGGAGTGACTAGCACATATGTGCAAAGGGAACCTTTACCTTAACTAGTCCAGAATTTAGCATATTTTCTGCATGCTAGTACTGGAACTTGGATTGACTTCTGGCTAAATCCTGAACTCCAAATGATACAACTAAAATCACTCCCTGATTTTTCAAGGAACAGGATTTTTAGAGAATTCTTTTAAGATATAGCTGGCTTGGCTGTCTAGTCACGAATTTATTTTACTGGATTCAGTGTTAACATCATTGAGCTTTTTTTCTGATCTGTGTTGTACTTCGGTGAAGGGAAGTAACAAAAAAATAACACCTGGCGATATTGTTTTCAACTTCTTTGATTAAACATTGTAGCATTTGACTAAGGAAATGTAGTAACAGCTGCCCATCAGTTAAATGTTATCATCTCCTGGGGGGCTTGCAGGCTCAGTTCTTTTCTAAAGCATCAGGTCCTCAAGAGCCTTGAAGTTGAATGTCTCAACCAAACTGCACAAGATGATTTGGTTTTAATTTCGTTTCTGTGACTACATCAGGGTCAATTGAAGTCCAAAACACGTGGGTCTTTTGGGGGCAAGAGGAAATGAGATACAAATGTGAGCAGTATGCTATGACAGCTTTTTCTTATTATTACTTAATTAAATGGGCTTCTGCTGACTTCTCTAACTGTGAGGGGCATCTATTAAAAAAAAAGACTGAAGCCAGGACCTCTTCTAAGAAAGAAATTCAGGAGTGAGTTTTAAGGGATGAGACGTGAGCTCTGTAATTTTTAGTACAGCGGCCACCAGCATTGTTTCTTAAAGAATTTTAAGACCCTGAAACCCTCCAGACGCCCTTCCAAAAAAGCTTCACGTTTTACAGTTGCCCCACTTGGAATAGCTGGTCCATCAGTTGATGACAATCTGCTTCTCATTTCCTAAATAATACGCTTGAAAATAGAATTGCTTAAATTTTGTCATTTGAATGCCAAATTTGATGGCTCAATCTCAGGAGAACTAGAGGTTGAAAATTGTCTGGGCAATGTATGTGGCTATGAGTTGCCCTCCTCCAGGGGAAGAATTACCTTCGCTGTTAAGAAAATATTTTCCTAGATCTTAAAAAAAGTGTTTTTATAGAAGGTTTTTTAATAAAAAAAATAAGGCTCTTCCAAAGAGCATCTGCCAGGACTTCAGCAGTTTGATTCTAACCGATTCAAGGTTGACTCAGCCTTCCATCCTTCCAAGGTCAGTAAAACAAGGACCCAGATTGTTGGGGGCAATATGCTGACTCTGTAAACCACTTAGAGAGGGCTGTAAAGCACTGTAAGCGGTATATAAGTCTAAATGCTATTGCTATTTGAGCTTTTCAAATGAGTCAGTTTAGACATCTTGCTGCAATCCAGTTGTTTTCAGAGTGCTTCTCCGATTGTCTGCAATTTGTCTATATGTAGTCAAGTTTCATTATTCGTGTGCCCAATGACACGACCCTAGGCAGCATGGTATCTATTATGTCCTCAAAAGGAAGACATGACTGCAATTATTCCCATTGCAAAAATGCCACAATTGTGTACTGGATGTACAATTCAGTGGTGGGTTTCAAAAACTGTTCGAACCTACTCTGTGGGTGTGGCCTCCTTTGTGGGAGTGGCTTGCCGTCCATGTGACCGGATGGGAGTGGCTTGCTGCCCATGTGACCGGATATGAAGATGCCGACGACACTTGTCAGAACCACCTTAAATGACCTCACACACAGCACTGGCATGCATGAGAATATGATGTAAACTTGTTTTTTAAAAGGCATCTTTGGTTTGCGTTAAAACAACTTCAACACGCGCAATGTTCTGATTGCACCACAAACGCAGTAGTCATCCTTACCTTTCACAGAGGCACTGAGTTTTATAAATATGAGCATGACAGTGTAGAATAATCATATCCAAGGACCAGTGGTGGGTTTCAAAAATTTTTGGAACCTCTTCTGTAGGTGTGGCCTGCTTTCTGGGTCCACTGGTGGAACCTCTTCTAACCGCTTCGGTAGATTTGACGAACCGGTTCTACCGAATAGGTGCGAACTGGTAGGAGTTGGAGTTGGAGTTGGAGTTTATTCAATTTGTAGGCCCCCCTATTCCCCGAAGGGACTCAGGGCGGCTGAACAAAAGCCAAGGGAGGGGAAATTACAAAAAGTAAGACAGAAACAATCAGACAATACGAACAACTTAAAAGCACAACAGACACAGCAAATTCAAGTAGGGGGGGGACTCAACCCCAGGCTTGTGGGACAGCCAGGTCTTCATGGCCGTCTGGAAGGCCTGAAGGGTGGAGAGGGTCCGAATCTCCACGGGGAGCTCGTTCCAAAGGGCCGGAGCAGCCACAGAGAAGGCTCTCTCCCGAGTAATCGCCAGCTGACATTGGCTGGCAGATGGAATACGGAGGAGGCCTAATCTGTGGGATCGAATGGGTCTGTGGGAGGTAATCGGTAGGAACCCACCTCTGCTACAATTTCTGATGAATGTATGCTAAATTGCAGTGCTTGCCTGATGATGTCATCAAAAATGTGTTGTCATCTGATTCCTTTTCAAACCATCATCCAGCACCATCCTTTGCCTACAAAGAGGGAGACATCTGAATCCCACAGAAGCTTGATATTTTTTTGGGGACTGTCTGCCATGCGGAGACGTAACAGCTGCCAAGGGGTGGCTATTGTTGTTTTAGCTCATCCAGGAGCATATTTACTTAGTGCAATAGAGAACATTGCAAACACCATCTCTAACATAATGAGAGTCTGAGGAGCTGTAAGTCACGATTCAGAAATAGAATTTCAATGAAACAAATGTTTGGATAGATAACAAGCTATCGTGGTAAAATCAGCTTTCCATTTACTCTTTTTATTAAAGATTAAGGGCTTATCTCCATGCTTTCCTAAACATGGCACAAAGACGTCTTGCTAGCTATTTGTTAGAGACATATTCTTATGATAGTAGTTCTCTTTCATCTCCGGCCCATTGTGGAAATGACCTGAAGTCAACTTTAGCTGTTATAATTTTATAGATACTCTAGACCCGTGATGGAGCGCATAGCCATATCTGCTGGCACGCAAGCCATTAGCTCCAGCACGCATGCGCAAACAGCTAATTTTTGGCCTTCCGGAGGGCTGGGGGAGTCGTTCTCGCCCTCCTTAGGCTTTAGAAAAGCCTCTGGAGGCTGGGGAAGGCAAAAAACAGGCCCAATGGGCCTACTGGAGGTTTGGAAATGATCCAAAAAACGGGCCCAATGAATGGGCCAACCAGAAATCCGGAAAATAACTTCCGGTCACTGCTCTAGACTTACTTATATCTTATGCCTACTTGTTCTGACCCCCCTTCTTCGCTCGTTCACAAATGACAGTCAGACAGAACTTCAAAGGAAATATCTTTATCAGTCCTGGCTCAAGCTGGCTGCGAGCCCAAAAATAAACGTAGATAAAGTCTCTGGCAAAAAGTTACACAGCAAAAGCGAAAACAAAAAGCTCTTACAGCAAACCAGGTTTACAGAAAGCAAATCACTTATCCAAGTGCCTCTTTGAATCGGGTTTACAGAAAGCAAATCACTTATCCAAGTGCCTCTTTGAATCTCGAAACGATGAACCACACACGACGAGTGACGAACCATGAACGTTGACTTCTGCCACTAAGGCGTGGCACCATCCGTCTTTTATCTGCAGAAGATGACCCTAATGAGCAACAGCTGCTCATTATTCCTGCATCCCGACACAACTCACAGCAAGTTGCTGCCGAGTCACAACACCTACTCTAAACTACAGCATAAAGCTATCTAAAGCTGGCCTTGTTTTCAGACTGCCTGGACAAGACCCTAAAGATTAATTGGCAAAGTTTTTCAGAAGTGGTTGGCCATTGGGTCTTTCTTCCTAGGTCTGAGCGAGAGCGACTGGCCCAAGATCAACTAGTTGGTTTTGTGTGAGATGAAATTAGAACGCACAGTCTCCTGGTTTCCAATGTGATGTCTTAACACTCCACCAAACTGGTTCTTGCATCTAATGGTACTCATAATGATCATTTCTTGCTGGATTCCAATCTGATATTAGGGATCAGATAGGTGTCTCTTAACATTGTCTTCATCTCATCTTCCACAAGATTGCAGCACTTCTAGATTTATAATATATATTTGTTTGTATTGAATTTACTGGAGATAAAGGGTTAGAAACAAGTGTCCATTAAATTTGTCTAGTGGTTAAAATTCTGGGATTGTCAACTGAAAGATTGGTAGTTCAAGACCCAAGCACTGCATGACAGGTTGAGCTCCTGTCCTTGCCCCAGCTCCTGCCCACCTAGCAGTTTGAAAACATGCAAATGCAAGTAGGTTAATAGGTACCACTTTGGTGGGAAGGTAACAGTGCTCAACCACGGAAGTGTCTTCAGACACCCCTGGCTCCCTTTGCTAAGAAACAGAGATGAACCACCCTATAGACTCAGACATGACTGGAAAGGGAAAGCTGAGCTTGTCGATTAGAAAGATCAGCAGTTCGAATCCCTAGTGCCGCATAATGGAATGAGCTCCCATTACTTGTCCCAGCTTCTGCTAACCTAGCAGTTCGAAAGCACGTAAAAATGCAAGTAGAAAAATAGGAGCCACCTTTGGTGGGAAGGTAACAGTGTTCAGTGTGCCTTCATCATTTAGTCATGCTGGCCACCTGACCACAGAGACGTCTTCGGATAGCACTGGGTCTTTGGCTTAGAAACGGAGATGAGCACCACCCCTTAGAGTCAGGAACGACTAGCACACATGTGAGAGGGGAACCTTTACCTTTACCTATATATTAAAATATTCTTAATGGTGGGGTCCTCAGTGGTCTCTGAGCCTGGTTGTCTTCTTGCAGACTTTTCATTACCTGATGATTTTACCTATTTTGATAACGAAGCATCTGCAAGAAAACAAATTCAGAGAGCACCAAGGACCCCATAATTCAATCCTGTTCTCCAAGTATACTCCTAAAATGTGCAAACATTGTCCAGATTGAAGCAGTCAGATTGCAGACTCATCCATAACACCTGAGGTCCATAAAATCAAAGTTGTAATATCATCCAGATTGTGTCGTTCAAACTTCGTAAAGGTTCAGGAAGCCAAATCAGGGATGCTCCGATTAAAATGTGACCCAGTTTTGTTTTTTGTCTCCCTGAGATCTGCATCCCATGTAGAAGAAGGTACTAAGTGTTATTCAGTTGTTCCATCACCTGATTTGGGGGGAAATACAGAGTAGCAGCACATCTATAATCTGGTGCTTTATCTACTTCATCTCATTAAAGTGCAATTATGTTTTCTCAGACATCTAATGGAAAAAGATTGCCTTTTCTTTTTTTGTTCTTTTCCTCTTGGCCGGCAAAGTGTTTAGTCATTATAAACCTTTTCATGTTTTGCCTGCCAAGCAGGATGAACAGGTATTGATAAGGCTCTCATTTTCTGCTTCACTTGAGGCTCGTACCAAACATATTTCACTCTCCATTAACCTTCTGGATGGGGACGCCCGGCAAAGAGGTTCATGGGAATGGCCCACGCTTTGGCCTGTGTATTTTGCAGGACGAACCGAGCTCATCAAGAGGGTGGCATAAAGAGAATTGGGAATGTTTTCGCTCATTGTGTGCTCGTCCAAAGCCATTTCCTTCTTTGTGTCCATCCGCGGCCTAATTGGCAGTTCCACATTCCTAATAGGTAGTCTGGAAATTAGAATTCTCCACTGCTGCAATCGAAGGCTAATTCTGGACCCCGGTTTAATTTATTTCTTAAAAGCTCCCTTCTTTCCCATTTGCTTTTTCATAACCCTGCACAGACCATAAAAATGGTATAATAAACATACCATATTTTTCGGAGCATAAGACGCACCAGAGTATAAGATGTACCAAGGTTTTAAGAGGCATTTTTTTAAAAAAAGTCTTTACACTCTGCAAACCTCCCAAAAACGGCCCGTTTTTCACAAAAATTGGCCCATTTGGCATGAATAGCCCTTAGGAGGCTTGTTGAGTGTTGGGGGGGGGGCAAAATGAGCAAAAATGGCCCATATTTTGCAAAAACGGGCCCATTTTTTGTCAAATAAAGGGCATTAGAAAGCTTATATAGTGCTTCTGGAGGCTGGGTGGGGGGCAAATTTGAACAAAAATCAGTCCATTTTTTGCTAATTCCTGCCCTCCCCAGCCCTCAGGAGCTCTCTGAAAGCCTCCTACAAGCTATGCATGGCCATTTTGGTGAAGGGGCGAGGCAAAAAAATATGTATTCAATGTATAAGACGCACCCAGATTTTCATCCTCTTTTGAGGGAAAAAGATGTGTCTTATACTCTGAAAAATATGGTAATCAAAAATAAAACATGACGGAAAACAAAGAGAGGAAATCATTGGCACAATGGAGCAAAAAATGCTTCATCATTTTGGGCTATATATATTTCTTCAACCCTGCTCACATCTTTGAATGCTTCTTCAAAAGTAGACACACAGCCATACCATCCTTGCCACAGAGGAAACAAACTCCCAGGGTGCTGTTAGTACCAAATAAGCATTAACCGATTTTCATCCGGCTTTATCTCTGCCGTGCTAAGCATAAAGGTAAATGTAAAAGTGCTAGTCATTCCTGACTCTAGGGGATGGTGCTCATCTCCATTTCAAGGCCAAAGAGCCAGCGCTGTCTGAAGACATCTCCATGGTCATGTGGCCGGCATGACTAAACGCCGAAGGTGCACGGGATGTTGTTACCTTCCCACAAAGGTGGTTCCTATTTTTCTACTTGCATTTTTTACGTGCTTTCGAACTGCTAGGTTGGCAGAAGCTGGGACAAGTAACAGGAGTTCACTCCATTACGCGGCCCTAGGGATTCGAACCGCCAAACCGCCGACCTTTCGGATCAACAACCTCAGCATCTTAGCCACTGAAAGTATTGAAATAAAGTATTGAAATTTTAGCAGAAGAATCCTAGTTTGGTTGACCTGGAGCAGAATCAAGACACTCCTATCTCCTGCCACACATCCTTTGAGGACTTCCTTATTTCTCTGTATCTCTGGATGCTTCCTATGGCTCCAGCACTTCTGATACACTGATAAATTTCCCAGCCTAGTGAAGTGAAGGTGGAGCAAAGCGAAGCACCATGGAACTTCACTCTTTAGACGCTGGGAGGTAGAATGCATGTGAAGCAGCTTCAAAGCTTCCCCTGAGCTATGATTGAAAGCTATCACCCCTCTGAAATCTTGCCCAGTTCTACTACTCCCTCAAAACCACCACATAGTAGGAGTCTAGTCCAAAGAGATTTCCAAAAAGAGGTCTCATAACTCTTTAAAACTGAGCGATAAGACCTTTCTCCAATCTCCACAAGGAATATTTTTAGTTTGCAAGTCACCAATTCTCACATTCATCATCCTTCTCTCTTTTGAGCTTGTATGTTTATCACAACAGCAGAGGCAATGCCTAGACAACCATGCTTAATCATAAACAAACTAGATGATCAGGCAATCTTAGTTCTTTGGATATCAAAGGATATCACACAGAGCTGTGCGCTAAACCAGGAAGGAAAAAATGCAGGAAGAAGTGAATGGTAGATCTCTTCTACTCATATATAGTTTTATCTGAAGTGAAGCTTTTTATTTCTTTCCTTCCTTCCTCCCTCCTTCCCTCCCTCCCTCCCTCTTTTCCTCCCTCCCTCCCTCTTTTCCTCCCTCCCTCCTTCCTTTCTTCCTTCCATTTCCCAAGGGTGCTTTTTTCTAAGCTTCAGAAACTGAACAGTTCTGACTGAACTGAAGAAACTTCTTGGATGAGAAGCAAAACATCTTTAAGGAAAAACAAAGGAAGAAAGCACCTTTGGGACAACCATGACCTGGATGATTGAGTATCTCCATAGACATCCTCCCTTCCTTGTTTTCCTGGTTTTAAAGTCCTTCTGGTGGTTATTTTATGATTGAATGATTCTTATTAACTCCTTTACTGGGGAAGATGAGAAATGAATGAATGAAGCACAGTTCTGTGATTTCTTAGGGAAATGAGAATGGAGCTGTGATGAAAACATTATTCGCACCTGCAGAGTTTTCATTCCCCCCCCCCAAAAAATGGGAATCACACTCAATATATAAATGGGGAGAAACTTCAGCACTCTTAAAATATCTACACAGTCTATTTTACAAGCAACAGGCTACAGTATTGCATATTCTCACAAGTTAGGAAAGGTGGGTTCTAAATTCATAAAACAGGGAAAACGGTTGCTGAGAATGAGAATAGGAATAATATCTGAAATACAACAATTCTGGGGTGTGTTGTTTTCAGAACATGGTACTCTTAGTAGTAAGTGTTCAGATGTACCGTGTCTGGGTAACTATACATCCAAGTATTAATTTGACCCATGATAAAAAGTAAAAGTAGAACAGTGGTGGGATTCCGCCAGCTCGCACCTATCTGGGAGAACCGGTTGTTAACTTTCTAAGCAGTTCAGAGAACCAGTTGTTGGAAGAAATCTCCTTTTGTTTTTTTCCCACTTTCCAGGGCAAATCCTATAAGGAAATCAGGAAGGAAACATTCTGGTGTTGTTTCTAGCCTAATCTGTATTGCTCTGCTTAGAGAAACTGCCTCTCCGGTTAACCCTTACTACTTTGTAACAGCTAAGGTGAAGCGCCCATCGACCTGAGTGATGTTGAGTTGGCCACGCCCACACAGTCACATGACCACCGAACCACGCCTACCCAGCTGGTCATTAGGGCAGAGAACCGGTTGTTAAATTATTTGAACCCCACCACTGAAGTAAAAGTACTTATGAACATTTTGGATACGTCTAATATAATCTGTTATTATAAATTGGACAAATTCTTTAGAGAAATTCACCTGGTGCCAGCTTGTTTATATCTTAGGTACCTGGCAAAGCTTTTCTGAAAACACAACCAGGATTCTGTGTGTGTGTGTGTGTGTGTGTGTGTGTGTGTGTGTGTGTGTGTGTGTGTGTGAAATCAATGCCTGAACAGCGTGGCACCTGGGTGCCACCCATTCCAGTACAAACAAAACTAATCAAATTAAACATGATTACACATTCAATCAATTTATAAAATTCCCATAACAATACACATGTATATTTGTCAACCAGGATTGTATGTAACATCTAGCTCTTACCTCTGTTTTTTCCCTCTGATTTGCATGCTGGTTTGGTTGAATTGTTTTACAATTCAATCCAAACCTTTATTGTCAGAGTACAACATGTGTACAATGAGATTTGCTGAGCCTCCCTTCATGTAACCCCACCCCCAACACAATACAACTCACAGTGAAAGACACAAAATCCCCAACCTACTGAATCCTGCTAAACAAACACCTAGTCCTATTCAGGGTGGGTTCCTGCCGGCATTACTACCAGTTTGTTGCCTGCAAATTTTTGCACATGCACACTTGCTCTGCTTCCAAACATGCCAAACATGCTCCACGTGTATGTGCATCTGCACTTAAAAAGGTCTGCGCATGCACACACTATTTTAAAAAGGAAAAAAAAAATACATTTTTCAATGAAGATTGTTCTGCGCATGTGCAGAACAGAAAATAAAGATGGCGGCACCCAGGATAGAACCGGTCAGTGGTGGGATACGACCAGTACACCCTGGTACGGGCGTACCAGTGCCTGCTGGGAGCACCAGGTACCATTCTGGTACGGTGCTCCGGAGGGCCCACCCACCCGCCAGCTCTCCTTACCGCTATTTGAGCCGATCGGAGCATTTGCGCATGCGCACGGAGCATATGGCCCCTGTGTGTTGCTCCGCTGAGCAGCTGGAGCATCGCGGGCAGTAGGTACACCTGTGCATGCTGTGTGTGTGCTGCACACATGCACATGGTGGGTGCCCAGCTGCGTTGCACCGTACCAGTTGCACCGGGATCTGGAACCCACCAGTGGAAATGCTGCAGCCAAATGTCTGGCTGAGTTATTACCTATTCAGCCAAACTGGACAGAACCAGTAGGAACCCACCTCTGGTCCTATTGCACCATGTGAACTTCTTGCACATCATGTTGGCCCCGCAAGTCAATCATACTATGTTGTTGTGGAGTTACTTTTCATTCAGGAGTTTGACAGCCGACGGGTAAATACTGTTCTTCAGCCTCTTTGTGCAGCTGACTATGCTTCTATATCTCCTCCCAGATGGTAGGAGAATAAAGAAGGGCTGACCAGAGTGTGAGTTGTCCCTGCGGATTTTCCTTGCTCTTCTAAGGCAGTGAGCCCTAGCGATGTCATCTAGTGGTGTCAGATGTTTTGTGCTGTGCTCACCACTCTCTGCAGCGTCTTTCTATCCGCCGCTGTCAAGCCAACATACCACACCTTGGATATTTGGAGCTCTCTGAAAGCTTCAGCTAGATGGTCGTATGAAGATGACTTGAATACATTCTTATACATTTGGGCAATTGTAGGATTCATAAGCAATAGAACCAGAGACTTATGCAGATGTGCAATCTTCCTTGATAATGGAAAATAAAGATAAATAGGAATTCATTAGTAAGATGAGAGCAAGGGAGTGTGAACTATATTCAGGAACTTATAAGAAAATAGCACCAGATCCAATAGCCATTGATAATCGTATCCTTTATGAATTATCCAATTCCACCCTAAAGTCATCTACATTGAATTTAATAGACCATGCACTTATCTAGTACTGTGTAATGTAATATCGTTATTAATTTCTTATGTGCATCACTATGCAAAGATGAGCTGGCTGCTTCAATAACTCTTTCTTTATTAAAGCTCACTCTCTGAGCTGCTTGAGCTAAGACACATAGAGATTCTACCACGGTGGTGGAACATGTATAGCCCTTAGCTTATTATTATTTTTATTTGGGTATTAAATATCCTTTATTACACGTGACATTTCACAAATCCAGGCACTCTCTAGGCCAGACCAGTCTGATTGAAGCAAGATTGCTGCATCATGTGTTTTCAGACCAGCCTTTCTGCTCAGACTTGGCCACTTGAAGAGGTATGGACTTCAAATCCCAGAATTCTCAAGCCAGCATGGCTGGCTGGGACATTTTGGGAGTTGAAGTCTGCACATCTTCAATTGGTCAAGGTTGAGAGACACTGCTTTAGATCATCTCTCAGAGATGCAGAGATTAGGTAAGGTAAAGGCAAAGGTAAATGTAAAGTGTCCCTCGCATGTATGTGCTAGTCGTTCCTGACTCTAGGGGGCGATGCTCATCTCTGTTTCAAAGCCGAAGAGCTAGCACTTTCTGAAGACGTCTCCCTGGTCATGTGGCCAGCATGACTAAACGCTGAAGGTGGATGGATTGCTGTTACCTTCCCACCAAAGGTGGTTCCTATTTTTCTACTTGCATTTTTACATTCTTTCGAACTGCTAGGTTGGCAGAAGCTGGGACAAGCAACAGGAGCTCACTCCATTATGCGGCACAAGGGATTCAAACTGCCAAACATCCGAACTTCTGATCGACAAGCTCAGTGTCTTAGCCACTGAGCCACTGGGTCCCATAGAGATTAGGTGGAGGGATGCGATGATCTGAGGGTGTTCATTGGATTGAAGCTAGGTTGGGTACCCATTTGGCCATAAAAATGTGTTTGGGAGACATAATGTATCATCTGCTTCATTCTTGGGTCTCTCCCTAGGGTTGATATCAGATCTTTCTTAGGATGGAATTTTCCTTGATGACCATAGCAGTGTTAGGAAAAAGAGGGCCATTAATGGTATCGGTCATTCTTCTCCTGTATTGTTTTCATTTTAGATTTGATTTATTTTTCAAGCTCACTTCAGGAAGGAAAAAAAGCTGAATAAGAAAAAAAAGAGGAGTCTTTAAACAGCTCCTAAAGTAGATAGATTGTGAAGTCGTAGCCAGATGCTTTAGGAGTTGCTGAAACCGAATTAGCCCAGCTTTTATTTTAGGTCAGCACAAAAGAGCTTGTAGCAAGCCAAACATTTCCTTAATTCACCTTCTGCAGCTGGCTGTGTGTTCAGCAACTCCTTTGGGCAGAGTTTGTCCAATTGCAAAGGGCCCCATGTAGATCATGTCACCATGGGGTTGCTGCGATGGTCATAAGTCCAAGGACTGGTTATAAATCACCTTTTTTTTCAGTGTGGTTGTAACTTTGAATGAATGTTAATGAATGGATGTAAATTGAGGATTCTCTGTAGTGGTGGGATTCAAGTAATTTAACAAGAGGTTCTCTGTCCTAATGACCAGCTGGGTAGGTGTGGCTTGGTGGTCACGCGATTGGGTGGGTGTGGCCAACTCAATGTCACTCACATCAATGGGTGCTTCGCCTTAGCTGTTACAATGTCTAAGGGTTAACCGGAAGGGCAGTTTCTGTAAGCAGGGCAATAAAGATTAGGCTAGAAACAATTCCAGAATGTTTCCTTCCTGCCTTCCTTACAGGATTAGCCCTGTAAAGTGGGGGAAAAACAAAATGAGATTTCTTCCAACCACCGGTTCTCCGAACTGCTTAGAAAGTTACCAACTGGTTCTCCCGGTGTGAACCGGCTGAATCCCACCACTGAGTCTCTGTATTGGTCTCTCTCTTTTTTTAATGCGACTGAAAGATAGAAGCCAGACAATCATAGGACTGTCAGACTGGCTGAGACATTGGTTAAGTAAGCCTTGCCCCGTTTTACCACCTTTCTTGCCACAGTTGTTAATCGAAGCACTGCAGGTGTTAAGTCAATAAGATGGTTGTTACGTGAACTTGGCTTTCCTATTGACTTTGCTTTTCAGAAGATTGCAAAAGGTGATCGCGTGACCCTGGGACCCGGCAGCCATCATAAATATTAGACATTTGCCAAGTGTCTGAATTTTGATCACCTGACCCTGGAGACGCTGCAATGGTCGTAAGTTTGAAAAGTGAACATAAGTAACTTTTTTCAGTGCCATTGTAACTTCAAATGGTGACTAAATGAATGGTTGTAAGTCAAGAACTACCTGTTGTGGTCTTGCCTGCCAGCAGCCAAATCAGAGGAGGAGGCGTGGGGGTCAGGGTCAGCATCAAGGCAACCTGAGAGCTCCGAAGGGGGAGAGGGAATGGAGCTAGGAGAGAGGGGGGGGCAGAGCCTGGGCTGTCCGTTAGCCCTCATATGGAGAGTCACCAGCCCCCAGGTCTGGACGTGACTGATGAGGAAGAGGAGGAACAGCTGGGTCCAGTGCTGATGTGTGGATGCACAGAAGGCAGAGGAGAGGAGAGCAGTGGAAATCCATGGGCTGATCCTTGGGAAGGAAGAGCCACTGCTGCTAGCGAATCCCCACCCAAGCTCTGGGGATAAAAGGCAGGGGGCAGAGATGAATAGATGTGGCAGACAACTATTCATCTCCCTGTTGGACAGACTTGTTAGTCTGCAGAGAGGGATAAACTTTTTGGTGGTACTCCTAATAAAGGAATAATGGATTTAACTACAGAGGGTTGGTTGTGATTGGGGAGCTGGATCAGAACACTGTCTCTATTTCCACATAAATGTAGTCCTCATGATTTTCAGGCTAGTCAAAAACATCTTTGCATGACCCCCATTGGCTATATTTACTTAGTCTTCTGTTTTTTTTAAAAATATGGGCCAATATCACACTACTGTAGCCAGTATTTGTCAAACAGCTCTTGCCTTTTTTCAGAATTTCCCAAAAACCATTTCCCAGTGATAGCTTCGTGTTGCTGAGAAGCTTGGCTGATGCCGTATCATCCATCAGCTGCAGTTCGATAAGTCTTATGACCTCATTCAGTCTCCCCTAATTTTCCAGATCAGAAAGTTAACTGAACCACCGTCCCCTAAATTGGAAATCTTTTGAGTGATGAATTGTTAGTAGACTCCCTCCTGCCGGGGTTTTTCTTTCTTTCTTTCCCCCAAGTAAGAAGAGAAAGAATGAATAGGCAAGGAAGTCTCCTATTTAGATCGATACTCTCATTAACTTTATTTAATTCATTCAATTTGATTGATTTATTAGCGGGAGAATGAGGTCAGAGTGAAGTCCCGTCCGATTCACTGAACTCCGCAGCTGTTCTATAGATAGATTCTTGGCTTCAGGGAGTAAAAAACCTACTTTCTCAGCATGGTTAATTGGATTTCAGGGCACCCAAAGAGAAAGTCTTTCGTCCTGACAAAATGTATAGGTTAGAAAATTGAAAATGGTGTCTCAATCTCACCATTCAATTGTTAGTCTGATTACAGAAGCCACAGGGGTTCGCCTTTAAATTTGGGAGAGGCAGGTTCACATCTTAAATGGGCAAATAGAGTGATTGGGTGAGGTGGGCTGATAATGTTTTTAGCTTTCTTGTCACAAATGTTTTATTACTCATGTGGGCTTATTTTTATTATTACCCTGTTTCCCTGAAAATAACACCTCCCTGGATAATAAGCCCAATCGGGCTTTTGAGCACATCCGCTAAAATAGGCCCTCCCCCAAAAATAAGCCATCCCCAAAAATATTGCAATATGGCAGCAGCCATGGGGTGTCCACAATCTCTGCCTCCTGCACCACAAAAATAATAAAACCTTCCCAAAAATAAGGCCAAGTGCTTATTTGGGGGGGGGGTGTCAAAAGAAAATAAGACCTTGTCTTAATTTTGGGAAAACATGGTATTATTATTATTTTTTGAAATTTGTATTCATTTCTTATTAAAATATTGGACACAGTGCGACCATCCTGGCGTTATCTCCACCATACCACTAAAATATAAAATCAATAACATGCAAGTAACATTGTCTTCAGACATTACTAATTATATATTATTATTCTACCCAATAAACTCATTTATATTTACATATATTACATCACATTCCGTGTTCACAAATCCTAGCTATTTTTTGTTTCAACTCCCACTTCTCGTTTCCAACCATTGGTAAAACCTATTCCATATATCATGATATTCTGACTCTCCTGTTTTTTAATTCTAGCATCAATTTATCCATTTCTGTGCAAACAAATAGTTTCTTTGTTATCTCCCTTTCTTAAGGTATATTTTCATTTTTCCATTGTTGAGCGTATACCATTCTCACTGCTATTATAATGTGTAATATTAAGTATCTAACAAAATGAAATTCAATGGTGAAGAAAGTAAGATTCTACATTTAGGCAAGAAAAACAAAATGCACAGGTACAGCATAGGTGGTACCTTGCTCAATAGTAGTAACTGTGAGAGGGATCTTGGAGTCCTAGTGGACAACCATTTAAATATGAGCCAGCCATGTGCAGCAGCTGCAAAAAAAATCCAATACAATTCTAGGCTGCATAAACAGAGGGATAGAATCAAGATCACATGAAGTGTGATCCAAGGTGGCACAGTGGTTAAATGCAGCACTGCAGGCTACTGCTAGATCAGCAGGTCAGCGGTTCAAATCTCACCGGCTCAGGGTTGACTCAGCCTTCCATCCTTCCGAGGTGGGTAAAATGAGGACCCAGATTGTTGGGGGCAATATGCTGACTCTCTGTAAACCGCTTAGAGAGGCCTGAAAGGCCTATGAAGCGGTATATAAGTCTACTGCTATTGCTTTAAAAAAAAGTGTTAATACCACTTTATAATGCCTTGGTAAGGCCACACTTGGAATACTGCATTCAGTTTTGGTCGCCACGATGTAGAAAAGATGTGGAGACTCTAGAAAGAGTGCAGAGAAGAGCAACAAAGATGATTAGGGGACTGGAGGCTAAAACATGAAGAATGGTTGCAGGAACTGGGTATGTCTAGTTTAATGAAAAGAAGGACTAGGGGAGACAGGATAGCAGTGTTCCAATATCTCAGGGTTGGCACAAAGAAGAGGGAGTCAAACTATTCTCCAAGGCACCTGAGCGTAGAACAAGAAGCAATGAGTGGAAACTAATCAAGGAGTGAAGCAACTTAGAAATGAGGGGAAATTTCCTGACAGTTAGAACAATTAATCAGTGGGACAGCTTTCCTCCAGAAGTTATGAATGTCCCAACACTGAAAGTCTTTAAGAAGATGTTGGATAGCCATTTGTCTGAAATGGTATAGGGTTTCCTGCCTGGGTAGGGGGTTGGACTAGAAGACCTCCAAGGTCCCTTCCAACTCTGCTATTGTATTGTATATTGACCCTTTACTATAGTCTTCTGTTATGATTCCTAGTAAAAATCTGGTTTAAATACTAACCTTTGTCCAATCATTTCTTCTAACCACATCTGGATTATTATTTTGAGGAGGAGGAGGATGTGAGAGCAAGTGTCCTGAGCTTAGACATGTAAAACTGAGTTGGTATATCTAGAATACGGTCCAGTATTTGCAATGATCAGACCTCTCATCCACGCAATGGTCTATTAATTATTTAACAGATTAGTTTAGTGGCCTTTAATGAAAGACCCTTCACTGAAAGCAATCAATCTAACCTATTAAAAATAAAGCCCCAAAGGCTGTTTCCCCTGTTTTGAGTTTTCCCCATATCCTTCAGTTTCCTGAATCATGATTTGCAAATGGACGAAACGGCGAGAAGAAAATCACATCGACTCAAGATTCGGTATGAGGAAAACCTTTCTCTCTTGAGTCACAAAGTGGCTCCTGCTTATTCATCACTGCAGGTAAATATCACAAGTCAGGTAAATATATTTCTAAGCAGTGGCTGGCAATCTATCAAAGGGAGAGGAAGGGAGAATGCTTACTTGGGCCACTGAGTTTATTCATTTTGGAGGGTGAAAAAAAATAACATGGAGACAGCAGGGGTGTAATTATTTTCTGGCACTTGAGCAATATGAGGAACTTAATTAGTTTTGGTCGCCACAATGTAAAAAAGATGTGGGGACTCTAGAAAAAGTGCAGAGAAGAGCAACAAAGATGTTTAGGGGACTGGAGGCTAAAACATATGAAGAATGGTTGCAGGAACTGGGTATGTCTAGTTTAAGAGAAAGAAGGATTAGGGGTGACATGATAGCAGTGTTCCAATATCTCAGGGGTTGCCACAAAGAAGAGGGAGTCAAACTATTCTCCAAAGCACCTGAGGGTAGGACAAGAAGCAATGGGTGGAAACTAAACAAGGAGAGAAGCAACATAGAACTAAGGAGAAATTTCCTGACAGTTAGAAGAATTAATCAGTGGAACAACTTGCCTCCAGAAGAAAGGAAGGAAGATTCTTGCTTTTTTGTGACACAACCAACCCAAATCAGAACCATTTCTGTAGCTCTAGCAACAGGTGGTTCAGCTAAAATCAAATCTTTATCATGGTCCTTGACCAGCACCAGATGAATACCACAGATATCTTCAACTTGCTGAAATACCAAGAAAAAAAATATTGTTTTGCTTGAGTATTGAACTTGACTCTTAGAAGTCTGCCAGTGATTTCATAAATAATACAAAGCAACTGAGTTATTTTGCAATTGTACTATTTATATTTTATGAGACAATTTCATTCCTATTCTTCTTACAAAAGTTTGTTTAAAAGTATGCATCACGCATCCTTTGATGATAAATGAACCTGTGTTATACAATGCCCCCTAATAAGGGTTTTTTTTTAAAAAATATATATCTTCACCATATATCTTTTCAAATTATAGAATTATGCATCAGGCAGATGTTTAAGTGGAGTTCCAAACTTACATTTCTCAGAGGTTATGCTTCTCTTTTAAATGTAAATTTCCAAAATGGATGTTATTTTCCCCCCTCAAAATCACTTTTAATAATACATACATAAGCTCCCAATATATGCTGCTTTCAGAAATATTGGCTCTTTTTGGAATGCGTGTTTCAAAAACATATTGATATTTGCTAAGGGGAGAGACTGTAAGTTATTGACTGTAGAAAGATGAATGTTATGGGCCTTCTATTCCATAATGCAGGATGTATTTCCTGAGCTCTGCAAATCTACTTCAGTCAAAATCAGTGGTTTTCATTTACACCCTTTCCTTGCTTATTCTTCTTGGTTACTTGTAAGTGCAAAAAAGTACAAAAGAAGGGGAGCTTGCTGAAAGAGTTTCCGCTGCACACTAGCCCCTATCCCTCTGACTGGATTTTGTTTTGAGTAGATTGCACAGTCTTTTTCCAGAGCCAACCACAATTTGAACTGGGGATCCAGCCTTCTCCCAACTTCATGCATGAATATAGCTTTCAGTCCCTGAATGTTTACCATTCTCCCAATAAAGAATACTATGCTATAACTAAAAGGTAAAGGTTCCCCTCACACATATGTGCTAGTCATTCCTGACTTTAGGGGGGGGGTGCTCATCACCATTTCAAAGCTGAAGATGTCTCTGTGATCACGTGGCCAGCCGAAGTCGCATGGAACACTGTTACCTTCCCACCAAAGGTGATCCTTATTTTTCTATTTGCATTTTTACATGCTTTCGAACTGCTAGGTTGGCAGAAACTGGGACAAGTAATGGGAGCTCACTCCATTACGCGGCGCTAGGGATTCAAACTGCTGACCTTTCTGATCAATGAGCTCAGTGTTTTAGCCACTGAGCCACCGCGTCCCTGTATGCTATATCTACTGTCTATCTAATGCAGAGTTGGGATTTCTTGAATTAAATACAATAGTGAGACAGATATGTATACAGAATCCTCATGAAGATAAATACCTAAATTATGTTTAAATTTGATCATGACAAAAACATAAATACATCTCCTCCTCCTCCTCCTCCTCCTCCTCCTCCTCCTCCTCCTCTTTCTCCTCCTCCTCCTTTTCCTTGAGTTGCTTATATCCAGTAGCACCATGCTTTATGGGAATGATATGCTACTGAAGACATCTGTACCAATCTCTTGTTTACCATGCGGTGTTAACTGCTGTTAACATTGCATAAATCCTCATATAGTTCATGTTACCATTTAATCATAGGCACAATGCTGCATGGATTTATTGTATGCCTGTCCTGTAAATCTCCCTGTGTGGTACATTGCTACTAAGCCCGGCGGGTGTGATGGCGAGAGCGAAAAGCAAACACAACCCAGTGAGAAATTCATGACGCAGAATTCCTTTGCCCATTGGATGTCAAGATTCAGTGTTGGATACGAATCAAAGAAAGGTCTACTACATCTCCAACAGGCAAAAAAAAAAAAAAGTTGTTTTACGTGAATCAGTATTTTCTCTCCTTTGTCTCTTACTTCCCAGGATAGGCCCAGGATACCTGCGAGACCACCTACTGCCACCGGTAGCCTCCCACCATCCAGTGCGATCCCACAGAGTTGGCCTCCTCAGGGTGCCGTCGGCCAGACAGTGTCGGCTAGTGACCCCAGGGGGAGAGCCTTCTCTGTGGGAGCACCTTCCCTCTGGAATGAGCTGCCCCAGAGCTTCGTATAATCCCCAACCTCCGGTCCTTCCGACGCACCCTAAAAAGGTGGCTTATGTACTGTATGCATGTATGTATGTATACTGTAATTTTTGGACTATAAGACGCACTGGTGTATAAGACACACCAAGATTTCAAAGAGGTAAGTAAGAAAAATAGTTTTTGTCCTCCCAGGCACCCAGCAGCACTTTACAGGCTTCAGCAGGGCTTGGAGGAGGCAAAAACGCAAAAAACCCAGTCAGAACCTGCTGAATACCACCTCTGAATTGGATCCTAATTTGTCATTAGATTTCACACACAGGCAATCAGACAGGCAAAATTGCAACAACACTTATGAACTATCAGGAAGTACAAGTACTCCTCAACTTATGACCACAACTGGGTAAGATATTCCAGACTGTAGCAACTCTGTCAAAGTGAGGGAAGAAAGGAAGTAGGGAGGAGGAGGAGAGAGGAAGACGAAAGTGATGGATAAGGTACAAATATGGTGTGTGGAGAGCAGAAGAGTCTATAAGTATAATCTTTATTGTCATTGTACTTAAATACAACGAAATTGGTTGTACAATTGTTTTTGGGAGTTGATGGTAAGACAAATTGATGTAAACATTTAATTATACAATATGATGTTGGCTATGTAATAGTATACATGTGGTTATATGTTATGAAAATGAAAAAAATAAAAAACTAATATATATATATATAAACAACTCTGTTAAAGTTTTGGCAGCCTCAGATAAAAATCAACACAGTGGATTTCTGTAGAGGGAAAACAAGATGAAAACAGGGATATAAGCATCCCACCCAGGAAAACCCCTAACCCAATGAAGAACCTGCCCTTCCAACTGGAGGGGGAGAGATTCTGAAAACGTGTATGTTGCTCACACCAAGATTGTGGCTTCAAATATTTCTAAAAACAGGAGCCTTTCCCACCTCCTTTTATGCATAATACCTGTCTTGTGGTCAGAACAGGACTTACAATGACGTCCCCCCACCTCTCCCTTATGAGACTTTACACCAAGATTAGTGTTAAGTACTTGACAGAGATGGTATTACCTGTATATGGATGCAATACACATTCTCATTACCCTGGGCTCTCTCTCCGCTAAGAAGGGAGGCCAATGAATTCAACCAAGGTCAGTGCAAGACTTCCAATTACATCTTTGCCTTGATAGAGAGGCAGAAATGAAAGCTGGCACGCTGTGAAGCGAAGCCTGGGATTATGCTGAACAAATCAGAATGCTGCATTTTAATCAGCCCGGAATAAGCCTGGGCTGTATGAAGATGATGATTATCGCCACACAGTCATTGCTGCCCAGTTTCACTTACAATGAAAGTAAAAAAAAACCTTGGATTTGCAAAGACTGCTAATTCCTGGAATGCTGCCACATACATTTCTAACATGGAGTTAGGGCATTGGCAGCAAATATACCCCTTGAACCCAAGAGAAAATTGGCTGTTTTGCATTCTGGAGGGAGGGGGGAGGAGGAAGGAAGGAAGGAAGGAAGGAAGGAAAGAAGGAAGGAAGGAAGGAAGGAAAGAAGGAAGAGTATCTGGGGACTGAACATGTATAATGACATGCTTGGTCATCAGAAATGTTGGCAGTTTGACGGTTCGAATCCCTAGCGCTGTGTAACGGAGGGAGCTCCTGCTACTTGTTCCCAGCTTCTGCCAAAAATACAAGTAAAAAAATAGGGACCTATTTGGCTTTGAAACAGAGATGAGCACTGTCCCCTAGAGTCGGGAACGACTAGTACATATGTGCGAGGGAAACCTTTAACTTTACTTAAGTAAGAAACCTAAGTAAGTTTGGAGTATAAAACATATGAAGAACCATTGCAGGAATTGGGTATTTCTATTCTAGTGAAATGAAGGACTAGGGGAGACATGATAGCAGTGTTCCAATATCTCAGGTGCTGCCACAAAGAAGAAGGGAGCCAAGCTATTCTCCAAAGCACCTGAGGGTAGGATTAGAAGCAATGGATGGTCCCATCCTTCTGAAACATGTCCCCCCCTCCAAATCTATATTGATATGGCTGCAGGAATTGATGTAATATCTACAGAAATATTATAACCTATGAAAGAAGTTTCAATAAACATTCTAATCAAAACATGCCAGCAACTGTAAAGAACGAAAGAGTGGCCCATAGTGAACCCTCACATAGTAACCTTAATTTCACAGCCCACGTAACTCATTTTCAAAGCTGGTAGTTCTTTCGCTGGCATGACAATTATTTTTCCTTGTTGCATTCCATTTTCAGAGAGCTATTCTACTAATGGAGAGAGAGGTAAGATTGAAGGTAAAAAAATATATATATTTCCGAATATGTCTAGGTGTGAACATAACATCTATCTGCAAATTCTTAAAGCAACTATATATTTATCCAATCCCAGGTAGAAATACATTTGGCTTAAGAGGTTGAAGATAGCAGCTGAAAAATAATAAACAGACAGATATACAGCATATGGATAGGTGTACAACTTTAAGGAAAAATGCAAGCATTGTTATCATCCATAGTCAATGTTTCTACCCCCAAATACCGTGTTTACCCCAAAATAAGATAGGGTCTTATTTTCTTTTGACCCCCAAAATAAGTACTTGGCCTTATTTTCGGGAGGTCTTATTATTTTTGAGGTGCAGGAGGCAGCGAGCATGGTCACCTAATGGCTGCTGCTGTATTGCAATATTTTCAGGGGAGGGCTTATTTTAGCACATGCGCTCAAATAAGCCTTGGGCTTATTATCCAGGGAGGTCTTATTTTCAGGGAAATGGGATATATCTGCATAGACTAAGGAAGCGGTGTCAAACTTGCAATAGCACATCATCACATGATGTATTGCAACTTCCCCCACTGGGCGTGGCCAGTGCATGACGCATTTGGGCTGCAGGCCGTGAGTTTGACACCTGGACTAAAGTAATCTACTAGAAAAAGTATGTTAATATAGAGGGTGATCAGCTGTGAACACATTTATTCCTTCACTGTCGGGTTCTTTAGTTTGTTGCTGTGTTAGTTTTCAGCCAGATCAAATTCTTGCATTTTAAATGTCACTCTTCCAATGAAAGATTTATTTTGGTTTACAATGTTTCACAAAATAAATTCTTTTTGGCCACCAAAGACGATTCAGATAATTTTCTCATGTTGCACTGATTTATATTTATGCATTGTTTAGTGAATAGGGATAGGGAGATCCTGTTCCAAGATTTCAGATGATAATTGAGTTAAATCTGAAGTTTTCAGTTCAGATCAATGTCCATGGATATCTGAAGCCCAGAAAAATAAAAATGTCGGGAACCAATCAGGAGCAAGGATTTCTTTAAAGTGTGCTTTTAAAGAAAGAAAGAGATCCAGTTTTGTTTTATAGCTTACTTTCGATCAGAGCTCTTCTCCACAACTAAGTCAGAAAAGAAGCTGCAATTCCTAGAGATCAGGATTATGCAACAGGCAATGGACTCAAAAAGAAAGCTGGGTATGGATTAGAATTTGATTTGTTTTGATTGTGATTTGAGCTGTGGAATGTTGTGTGTGTGTGTGTGTGTGTGTATGTATTTCTGTTGGAGAACAAGAATAAAGAGTGTAAACTGGAGCCACGTTCTTCAAAAGTCATTGCTCATTTCTTCTAATTTGTTCTCCATTTTCCTCCTCCTTTTTCTTCTAGTTCTTCTAGTTCTTTAATTTGTGTAAAGATAAAGGTTCCCCTCACATATACGTGCTAGCTGTTCCTGACTCTAGGGGGGGGGTGATCATCTCCGTTTCAAAGCCAAAGAGCCGGTACTGTCCGAAGACGTCTCTATGGTCATGTGGCTGGCATGACTAAATGCCGAAGATGCATAGAATGCTGTTACCTTCCCACCAAAGGTGGTTCCTATTTCTTCTACTTGCAGTTTTGCATGCTTTCGAACTGCTAGGTTGGCAGAAGCCGAGACAAGTAATAGGAGCTCACTCCATTACGCCGTGCTAAGGATTCAAACTGCTGAACTGCCAACCTTTCTGATCGAAATGCTCAGTGTCTTAGCCACTGAGCTACCACATACTTTGTGTACATATGAATTATTTGCTGAAGTGCCTGGAATAATTTGATTTCTATAAGACTTATATATGGCATTGAAAATCTATTACTATTGTTATTATTTACTCCTCTTAAGTAAACTATTTATCTCCTCTTGAGTAAACCAGGACAGAGAGGGTTTTCTCTGGGGAAAAAGTAGCCAGAGACAGAATTGTTGAGGTGACTTTTCACAGGAGTCATGGAGACAATTCAATAGGATCATAAGTGGAGAATATAGACCTTTCCTGGGATACAACAGGCACCAATGTACTTTATCCCATGCATCAATGCACACACCCACCTTATTGCAATTAGAAACTATGAGCTGTGAACCAATAGCACAATTAATGATGAAACACTGGTGATTTCCCAATATATGTGAAAACCTTTGATCTCAAATCCTTTACTGCTTAACTAAAATAAAAGCAGGTAGAAAGAGGTGAACACAATGCTGACTCAACTGTATACAACATACTGCACATTCTTTCCCCCCCCAATTTATATAGGTTTTTCTCCCACTGCCATTACTCTTCCCAGTGCCCCCAACCAATATAATTGATGATATTAGGAAAGCACCACAATTTCAAGGATCCAAAGACATCATATTTATTTCCACAATCGAAACTCAGTAGTAGTGAGACAAATGGACACAAAATTTCCAAGTTTGAAAAGAACTCTCAAAGGACTCTCAGTTTTGGGGGAAAGGTTGTATGCTTCTCAGACTTAGCCAATGTGCCCTCTCCTGCCTCACTCAACATCATTTTGAGGCTGGAACATTTCTGAAAACATGAGAACAATGCCAGAATATTTAATGGTTGAACGGAGTGTTCTGGAAGTAAAACCATTCTGTCTCAAAAACATGGTTTCTATTTTTGGCCTATCCAATGAGATTTCTATTTCTGGTGCTCTTATGAATTAATCAAATTTGTGATGAAGATGGTAAACCCTAAGTTTCTTTTTTCAACTATAAAACATCATAGAGCTTGAGGACATTTCCGTACTATAGGGATCTTGGACTCACCTTTCTTCCTAGTTTCTAAGTTTCAGCCTTCTTGGGAGATCTCAAACTATTGTTTGGCTTAATATCTGTAAAGAGACCAGAATGCATTAGGGTTGAGTTAGTGGAAAAACTGGTTAGATATAGAGAGATCTTTGAGATCTTGGGAGATCTCAAACTATTGTTTGGCTTAATATCTGTAAAGAGACCAGAATGCATTAGGGTTGAGTTAGTGGAAAAACTGGTTAGATATAGAGACAGCAATAGATAGAGATAACAGAGAGAGTTCGATGAGGAAGATTGAACTAAATAAGAGATAATTATCATAAACATAAAATAATGATCATAGAGATAAGGCTTGCAACAAATCAAAGAATAATCAGTCAGTGGAATGACTTGTCCTCAGAAGTTATGGGTGCCCCATCACTGGAGGCTTTCCAGAAGAGACTGGGTAGCCATTTGTCTGAAATGGTATAGGGTCTCTTGCTTGGGCAGTGGGTTGGACTAGATGACCCCCAAAGTCCCTTCCAAGTCTGTTTTTTATGCTGTTCTATGTTACTCTATGAGACAGAGAAAACAGTGATGTAAAAGTGCCAGAATAGAATAGAATAGAATAGTTGGAAGGGATCTTGGAGGTCTTCCAGTCAAACCCCCTCCCCAGGCAGGAAACCCTACACCACTTCAGACAAATGGTTATCCAACATCTTCTTAAAAACTTCCAGTGTTGGAGCATTCACAACTTCTGGAGGCAAGTTGTTCCACTGATTAATTGTTCTGTCAGGAAATTTCTCCTTAGTTCTAACTTGCTTCTCTCCTTGATTAGTTTCTACCCATTGCTTCTTATCCTATATGGATTGGGGGGATACACATGTTTCAGAAGGATGGGACCATCCATTGCTTCTTATCCTACCCCCAGGTGCTTTGGAGAATAGCTTGACTCCCCCTTCTTTGTGGCAGCCCCTGAGATATTGTAACACTGCTATCATGTCTCCCCGAGTCCTTCTTTTCATTAAACTAGACGTGCACAGTTCCTGCAACTGTTCTTCATATGTTTTAGCCTCCAGTCCCCTAATCATCTTTCTTACTCTTCTCTGGTTAGTTTGCTTACTTTAATCATTTCTGATAATTTGCAAAGCCAAGTGCATCACCCTGATGTCTGAGAAAGGAAAGACTTCTTAAAAATATTGATATGATCACCAAATAAAAGTTTCCCAAGGCCTCTTTCCACGTCCATGTTTACAATATAAAATCGGTACAAATTGAAGAAGAACAAATTTCAAAAGGCAATTGGGTAACAAATCCCAGCAGTAATATAGAAGAAATATGACAATTGGTGCAGTAACAACAGGGCAGAAGCGGTTCACTTAAAATGTCAAGTCCTTTGTGTTACATTGGAAAAGTACCGTATATTTCATTTTCTCTTTCTATTAGGGAAGCCCATCCCTTTCTTTCACCTAAAGAGAGTTGAATTTCAACTCTCATATCACTCTCATATTTCACTCATATCTAGCAGCTGTTTTAGTATAGGGATATGGAGGTTTTATACTCTCTTTTCTAATAGCAGAGTGAACAAACTGCAGAAAATTCTGTTGCAATTGAGTGAAGAACATCCAAGGTTGCTTCTTCCCCTCTTAATCTTTGGAATTTTAACAGATTTAACAGATTAAGAGAGTTGGAAGGGACCTTATGGATCATCTAGTCCAGCCCTCTCCCCCACTCAAGGAGGAGACCCTACACCATTTCTGACAAATGGCGGTCCAATCTCTTCTTGAAAGCCTCAAGTGATGAAGCTCCCACAGCTTCTGAGGGCAAGCAGTTTCATTGGTTGATTGTTCTCACTGTCAGAAAGTTCCTAGGTTGAATCTCTGTCTTAATCCATGTAAAAAGAGATCCTGGTGATATTTAAGAATCAGGGATCGTAAGATGACAATCTTTAATAAATAAATAATTATAAATGGCAGCAAGAACACTCTTTCTACAACTGATCAAAATGTTCCTCATTGAACTACCCTCATCTACTCTTCAGAGATGCCCACATTGGTGAGACAATATATCTTTGTGAGATGCAGAGACTTCATTAAAAAAAAATTATCCCATTTAATAATTATTATTATTGTTATCTGGGAAGTAAACATGCTTCCAGTCCTTTCTTTCAAAGGCTTCATAGAAAATTAATAGCATTTTGTTAAACCTGTGTTTCTCAAAGATGGCCACTTGAAGATGTGTGGACTTCAACTCCCAGAATTCCCCAGTCAGCAAAATTGTGAGGAAACTGGCAAAAATAAATCCACATTTTTTTTTTAAAAAAAAAGCTTTTTAGCTTTTTTTTTTGCTAAAAGAAGAAAAGACAGAATTGAGGATTTCTGGATTTGAGGATTAGAAGGGGTTAGAGAGGAAGCAGAAATAGTAAATGTGACAATTAATAGGAAAAAGGTCAAAATTCTACATTCTCTTTCTTTTTTCCCCTTTTAAATTTTTCTCTTCAGTTTTATGCTTTTATAAAGTGCATCCTTGTATTGTATTCTAATGCTACAAAATTGAGAAAAGAATATTACTAGAACAGGGAATACAAGGCAGGCAGGAGCTGACAATTTGTTTTCTGTCCTTAGATAGCACTCATTTTTAAAAAAACAACAACCTTCACTTAGAAACTCATTTGATGCTTTGCTGGTTGACAACTGAGCTAATTGTCAGTAAGGGAATAGAGAAGAATGAAAATTACTAGATCTAGTCTAATTACTGGTTGTCATGACAATTAATTAGACCCAGAATGCAGTAAACTGTGGGCTGACAATAATTAATCTACTCCAATCCATGTGTATGTGGGGGCAAGTACATGGATGTACACAAAACACATTACACCCAGTACAGCTTAGGGCAGTGATGGTGAACCTTTTTCGTCTTGGGTGCCAAAAGCATGAATGCGCGTGCTCGTATGCCCACCCCATTAATTAATTCCCTCCACACACACTATGCTCCCTGTGCATGCGTGACCCTCCCAGACTTCTGGGTTGCTCTTAGGGCCAGTTTTGCCCTCCGGAGGGCAAAAAATCACCCAACGTGCAAACTAGAAGTTCAGAAACGGACGTAGGGCTGTTTTTCTGCCTCTGGAGGTAGAAAAATGCCCCAATGCGCAAACCGGAAGTCCGTTCACGAACTTCCGGTTTGCGCGTTGGGATTTTTTTCTCCCTCCAGAGGCTTCATGGAAGCAAAATACAGCCCCAAATTAAGGCAGAAACCAGCTGGTCAGCATGCAGATGCACGCTGGAGCTGAGAGGGCAATGCCTCGCGTGCCCTAAGAAATGGCTCCGTGTGCCACCTGTGACACGCGTGCCATAGATTCGCCATCACAGGCTTGGGGTCTATCAACTTTTCAATTCTTCTAGCCAAAAGCAAATTCCCCGACTGCTTTGATGCATTGCTGTAAATAAATGGTGATGCAAGCCAATTTTCCTGCTTCAGAAAATAAACTCATTTGCATGAAATGTCCAGCTGAGAAAGTAAGCAAGTGATATTTGAGAGACTCAATTCCTCTCAGCTTGTTTGCAAGTTACCTGATGTTGGAAGAAATGTTCAGTTCCAAGTGGGTAGAAAGACACTGGAAACATGGAGGCTGCTTGGAAAGATGGTTTAATGGCGAAGCAGAAATACCACCAAGCACGTGTGATTCTGGGTAAGTGAACACATGGAGTGGAGAAAGATATATATTTATACCCTATTGGGCCTTGCCTTAGAGCTTCCTGTTCCTGTGCAAGAAATGTATCCTATTGGTTGGCGGAGATCCAGCTGAGGTTGTCTGAATTAAGGTTGGTTGAACCTTGCTGGGTGATGTAATGTAGGGGCTTGGTTGTGCCATGTGGTAGATAATCCTATTATGTCCCGGAGGGTCATGTCTTAATCCCATCACCCTGGAGCTGGAGGCCTTTTGTTTTGTAGATAGGATGGCCTGGTCTTTCTGGAGCTATTAACAAAGGTGGGGGCTGCTTTCCAAGAACATGTTTCTCCTTTTTTCCTCCAGGGAGGTATAATATTCTGCCTTTTTAATATTTCCTAGAATATTTCATTCTTCTCAGAGGGGTGGATGCTATCTTTCTTCACTACAAACCTAAGAAGAGCTCAGGTGGCAGATCATCTAATCTGGCATTTTGTATTCCATGTTGACCAATTAGATGTATCCTCCAAAATAATTATAGACAGCCGAAAGATTTTCTTCTAGTCCTTCTGTTGTAGAAATTGTTCCTTAGAGCAGTTAGTTGCTATGTTTGGTGCCAGTTAATATTAGCCATAAAAACTAACTCTATTCTTCATTAATCCAGAAAGATGATACAGAAATAGGGAGATGGCAAAACTGTTTTAATTAAAGAGAAGAATTTACAGAATAATAACAGAGTTGGAATGGACCTTGGAGGTCTTCTAGTCTAACCCCCTGCTCAAGTAGGAAACCCTACACCATTTCAGACAAATGGTTGTCCAATCTCTTCTTGAAAACCTCCAGTGTTGGAACACCCATAGCTTCTAGAGGCAAGTTGTTCCACTGATTAATTGTTCTAACTGTCAGGAAATTTCTCCTTAGCTCTAGGTTGATTGTCTCCTTGATTAGCTTCCATCCATTTCTTATTGTTCTGCATTCAGGTGCTTTTGAGAATAGGTTGACTCCCCATTCTCTCTGGCAGCCCTTCAAATTTTGGAACACTGATATCATGTCGTCCCTATTCCTTCTTTTCATCAGGCTTAGGCATAACCAATTCCTGCAACTGTTGTTTGTGTGTTTTAGCCTCCAGTCCTCTAATCATCTTCTCTGCTCTTCTCTGTACTCTTTCTAAAGTCTCAACATCTCTTTTATATTGTGGTGACCAGAACTGTACACAGTATTTTAAGGATCTTAAAGGGTCTTAACAGTGCAGAATAAATTGGTATCATATGAACTTGATACTACCCCTCTGTTAATGCAGCCTAGGACTGCATTGGCTTTTTTTGGCAGCTGCAGTCCACTGCTGGCTCATATTTAAGTGGTTGTCCTCTAGTACTCTTAGATCCTTCTCACAGTCACTACTATTGAGCCAGGTACCGTACTATACTATACCCAGTGACGTGCGGTCAGCTTTAGGGCTGGTGAGGCACTTTTTAGACTTGTGGACTTCAACTTCCAGAATTCCACAGCCAGGCATGCTCAGTTCTGATTTAAAGCAACAGCATTTTTCCCCCTTGCAAAATAAGTTTTCCCATTTTTTTCTTCTCCCTCCCCCTCCTTCCTCCCTCTCTCCCTCCCTCCCCCCTCTCTCAAACAGACACACGCACACAGAGAAATTGGATCCCTCACTCACTCTCAAACAAACACAAACACAGAAGTTGGATTGGATATTTTTTCCAAAGGCTTGAAAGCAGTTCCTCTGCCATACCCCCCCATTCCCCTGCTGCCTTCCGATCAAACTTTTTGAATTCCTCCCCCCTCCCCACACACGCACCTTTTCCAGCTGTTTCAGAGACGATTTCAACTCTGCTTCTGCCTGCCCTCCCCTCCCCTCATGAAAGGCCAGAGCTCTGAGTCAGACTGAGCTAGTTGCTCCCAGAGAACTCTAAAAAGCCTCTAAAAATGCCCTCTACAGGAGGCAGACACCTGCCTCATTTGCATAAGGAATTATTTGCTTTTTAACCCTTGGTTAACTCTTAAAAGGCGAAAAATTCCTTATGCACAGGAGGCCCCTATTTCTCTGGCCTCCTCCTACGGTTAACACAAAGCACTGTTCCAAGTCACTGTGAATCTGGTAGCAACTACCTTGGCTTTAATTATTTTTAAAAAATTCTTTAAAATTCTTTCCTTTTCCTCATGACTGGTGAGGCCACGCCTCCCCTGCCTCTAGTGACTGCACGTCCCTGACTATACCTGTGCATTTGTTTTTTCTTGCATAAGTGTAAAAACTTACTTTACTCACTATTAAATTTTATTTTGTTAGATAAGGACCAAAATTAAAATCTAAGGCACGACAAAAAAACAAAACAAAACAGGAGTCACTGCTTTTTCCCCTTTCTTTTTTTCCTACATCTTTGCACACTCCCCCCCCCCCCCCTGTTTACTTCTCCCTCTTTTGTTCTTTATTTGTAATTTTCTATTATATCAAACTCTGATAATTTTGTTCTAAAAAAAGAAAGACATTGTGGAAATAGCAGTAATTTCAGGTTTTGCCCTCTCCCTTTTCTTTGGTCAAACTTCCTCCGCTGCATAACCTATAATTCTATTTTGCATCATATCATCAAACTATTTGCAGATTTAAACAGACTTATTTTCTTCTCACGTTGTCCCTGCATTTTATGTCCTGCAGGGAAGAATTAATAAGCAAAACTAAGTGTGATTTTTATAATGTCAAAGAAGAACCAGCGATAGAATTAATTTTACCCTGGTTATCCCTCTAATTGTTGCTTTTGGTAGTAAATAATGCTATTTGATAACATAATGTGTCCAGAGTTACTAATTTTCTCCTGCCGATGATACAACACGTTCCGTTTTGCTTCTTTATTCCCCTGCTGCGAAAACTGCATTTGGCCTAATTGTTTCCCTTGTTTCCCAAATATGATACAAATAGCCTCACAAAAATGATTGCACACCGCTAGGAGAACATGATGTCCTAATATAATAGCATGGATTTATTGTGTCATTATTTAAGGGTGATTGCTTTCTGCTCAAATGAAATATGCAAGGCTATTGATAGAAATTAAATGCCTTGAAGTATTTTGTGTGCGTGCGTCCGTGTGTGCGTGCGGGGGGGGGGGGGGTTGTTGTGGTTCAGATCAACCCATGCAAGGGGACTAGGATGAGGCTGGGGGCATTTGAAGGAAGTGGAATTGAAAAGGTCAAAAGGCAGCAGCATTCCCATGGCCATGACTATCATCTTGAGTCTTTAGACCAGTGGTGGAATTCAGCCAGTTTGCACCAGTTCGGGAGAACCAGTTGTTAACTTTCTGAGCAGTTTGGTGAACTGGTTGTTGGAAGAAATCATTAGGGCAGAGAACCGGTTCTTAAATTATTTGAATCCCACCACTGTTTTTGACCCTTTCTCGATCAACTAGGAAGAGCTTGGCTACTAGGGCTTCTACTTACATTTCCCACCATACTTTACGACAGGGGTTTCCAAACTTGGCAACTGTGCAACTTGTAGACTTCAACTCCCATAATTCCTCAGCACTGAGGAATTCTGGGAGTTATAGACCACAAGTCATAAAGTTGCCAAGGTTGGAGATCCCTGCTTTAGGATGAGGCAGAGTAGCAGAAGCTCCTCTTAAGGTCCTGATCTCCTCTTAAGGACAGGCAGGTGCTTTGAAGCATACCCAGATGTGCATGGAGCACTTCACTGCAACTCGTTGTAGCAGTTGATCCATTCCAGGGATTGTTCAGCTGCCCTCCACAGGAGAAATATATATCTTGAAGTTGTAAAATTACTGACAGGGTTTTTTATTTAAATGATTCATATGGCCGTCCATCTTAAAGAACTTAGGGCGGCTTACATCAACCATAAAACCAATAAATAAAGTTGGAAGGTTGAAATCCCCTCGAACTGAGGTGGGCAACTATGGCCCCTTTACAACCTGTGGACTTTAACTCCCAGAATTCCTGAACAAACATGGCTGGGTCAGGAATTCTGGGAATTGAAGTCCACAGGTCGTGAAGAGTCTATAGTTGGCCACCCCTGCCCTAGAACTATAAGCTTGGGGAACTCCACCGCCAGCTTAGACACAGTGTCAGATCTGGCCAGCCCAGAGGCCTGGAGCTGCCAATCAGGGGAGAAAACCAGGCCAGCTGCCAGTTCATGCCAGAGGAAGAGTGTGTTATGTGTCTTTTGCCACGTATGTGTCTTTTGCCACATATGAAAAGAGTGCCGATACAAGGCAGAAGGCACAAGGACCTTTCCACATAGGCCAGAAAGTATACCTCTCCACTAAATATCTCAGGCTGCCGTTGCCATGTAAGAAATTCATTGGGCCTTTCCCAATCGTGCGAGTTATTAACCCAGTCACAGTACAGCTAAGCCTCCCCCCTCTACTGGGGAAAACACATCCATCTTCCACTGCAGCCTGCTCCGATCAGTTCAGGCATCTGATATCAGAGGAGACCCACTATGACTGCCAGCCCCGGTTACTGTAGATGGGGAACAGCGCTATGTAGTGCAAGATATACTAGATACCTGGTGGCACAGGAGAGAGTTACAATACCTTTTTTTATGGAAAGGTTATCCCCTGTCGGAGGCATCATGGGTTCATAGCAAGGACTATAGGGCGTCCCACCTGATGGCGAGATTCCACTGCAGACATCCCAAAAAAACAGGGGAAAGGGGTCCTTCGACTCTTAACTGACTGTAATTTTTAGCTCCCCAAATACTGTCTCTGTGGTAGAGGGCCGCATGTCAGCTCCAGCCAGCTCAGAGGCCTGGATCTGCCATTCAGGGGAGCTGGGCCAGCTGCCAAGACTCACCAGGCTTCACTCTTCCACAAGCAGCTGAGTAATCTACAAAGCTATTGATATCTGACTGACAACAATCCATGATTAATTGCCGGGTGGTTTTCATTCTGGGTTATGAGGGGATGGGTCTGCGCACACGCGGGGTGCAAGTTATCCTAATTACTAAGTAACTATAAAAGGTGGTGAGGAGTACTGGGTGGCAGTTCTGACAATTTATTCATTGCCTTAGTGTTTTGTTGGTCAGTTCATGCAGGAGGAAGAATACAAACTGCATTTACAAACCCTTTCTGTGTTTGCCTGTTTTCATTAACCCTTCGGAACCTGACACACAGAGTGTAGGACAACAGACAGGAATGTGGCTAAGTTTCAGGGAGAAAAGTAAGTCAGCATCAATCCCTACTGATCTCTACAGCTTATCTTAAATAAAGAGAGCTCAACATCTGGAAATATCCAAGGTAGAGCCATGGAGGCCATCAGAGATTCATGAGTGATGAACAGCATGCCTCCAGCATTGCTCTTGTGTTGTGGCTGATGTCACACTAGATCCCAGGAAGATACATTTCAGAGAGGGTAGCCTCTTGCTTCAGTGTCCAGCTAGGTCTTGGCAATACAGGCTGACAGTTAAGTTATGGATGAGATAGGCTTTATTGCAAGTCAATCTAGCATTAAGTAGCAGCAGCCAGACACCAGAGTCGCTGCTAGCTGAGGTAAATAACAATAGCAATAGTGCTTAGACTTATATACCACTTCACAATGCTTTATAGCCCTCTCTAAGCAGTTTACAGAGTCAGCCTATTGCCCCAAACAATCCAGGTCCTCATTTTACCCACCTCGGAAGGATGGAAGGCTGAGTCAAGCTTGAGTCAGTCAAGATCAAACTTCTGGATGGGGCAGAATTTGCCTGCAATACTGCATTCTAACCACAGCTCCTAATAGAATGAATGCTGTGCCACCACAGCTCCTAATAGAATGAATGCTTCTGGCTATCCACGTACGCACTCTCCATACTCTCTTCAAATCTTCCAGGAAAACCAGCTTACCAGGCAGGAGTTCATCTCAGCAACATGAGAGGGAAAGAAAAGGTGTTCTAGGCATTGTCCTATATGCTGGCTGGGGAATTGTGGGAGTCGAAGTCCACTCATCTTAAAGTTGTCACCTTTGAAAATGCAACTCTAGATAAGGGGTCCTTGATGCTCTCTGAGCTTGCTTCTTTTCACTAATGATGTTGCTTAGGTAGGGTAATGAAACATCTGCAAGTAAGCTCAGAGAACACATGGATCCCTCATCTCAACCCTGAGCTAGAAATATTCTCCTTTATTAGTATAACTCTAGATCAGGGGCATCAAACTCACATCATCACGGTGTTGTCACGTGACATATTGGGACTTTTTTCTCCTTCATTAAACTGGACGTGGCCAGCATGTGACACATCTGGACTGCAGGCCATGAGTTTGACAGCCCTGCTCTAGATTTTGAGCTTGAGTCAACCACTAAGTCAAACACTACTTCATTGAGCCAAAGTGGCGCAGTAGTTAGAGTGCAGTACTGCAGGCTACTTCTGCCGACTGCTAGCTGCAGTTCAGCAGTTCAAATCTCAGTGGCTCAAAATTGACTCAGCCTTCCATCCTTCCGAGGTGGATAAAATAAGGACCCTGATTGCTGTGTAGACTGCTTAGAGAGGGCTGTAAAAGCACTATGAAGCGGTATATAAGTCTAAGTGCTATTGCTCTTGACAAAGGGAGGAGGGAATTGAGAGGAGGGAGAATCAAGTTGTAGGGGAAGCAAGGGTTCACCGACAAATGCGCGCACCACAAATGCGTGCCGACAAGACCAAGGCGAGAAAACCGCGACATCGAAATTGCGCCGACAACAGCGCGCCGACAACACCACACCGACAAAAGCGCACCATCAGCAAACAACGCGAAAACAACGTAATAACCTAACCCTAACCGTAACCCTAAACCTAACCCTAACCCTGAACCTAACCCTAACCCTAACCCTAACCCTAACCCTAACCCTAACCCTAACCCTAACCCTTACCTTAACCGTAATTGCGCTTTTGTTGGCGCGCTGTTGTGGGCGCGATTTCGACATCACGGTTTTCTCGCCGCGGTTTTGTCAGCGCGCATTTGTTGTGCGTGCATTTTTCGGGTCACGGGGAGCAAGCACTCCGGCCCAATTATATATTGGTCATTCCAGCCAGTTAATTTGCCATTTTTAACCTGGGAATGTCCTCTCTCATGTATTTTTGTTCTGAAAATATTGATGTCCCTTTTCCAGGCTACCTACCAGCTTCTCCTAAGGACACTGTCTCCAGCATTAAAGGCAGTCTTATTTGTAGATGGTTGTTTTCTTGTGCTTTCACTTTCTTGGCTAATTAGTAGCTGCCTGCTTTGTACCAAACAGAAATTCATTCTACAGCACAGTGGACTCAACCAGAAATGAAATACGCAGCTGTGAGTCAGGAACCAAGTAGCAATTTGTGTCAGGAAAATGTTTAAAAGGCGAATAGTGGCAACAACAAAAAGACACATTCATCACGGGTAAAATGTTTTGCCATCCTACACATACTTCACAGGCAGTCTTGTATTATCCTAAGTAATTGCTCTTATGTGGGATTAGAAGAGAATCCCTGCCAAAACAAAGATTTCTTGTCAGTCTCTAAAAGGCATATTCATTTTCAAATCGTATTATGGGGTGTCCTGGGGTTCCTCTGAAGCTTGAATGGGAGTTTCCAATTAGGAGTGCTTGAAAGACATAAAGACGGTTACATTATCAAGGGCTAGTAGCCAGTACGACACTTATTTTGACTTTGAGATCCCTTCAGATGCATAGTGTTCTGACCTACCTTATTTTTTGGAGTATAAGACGCACCGGAGTATAAGACGCACCAAGGTTTTGAAAAGCCAAATGATTTTTGCACTCTGCAAACCTTCCAAAAATGGCCCATTTTTTTGCAAAAAAGGCCCATTTTATTTTCAAAAAAGGGCATGAATAGCCCTTAAAAGGCTTATCGGGTGCTCCTGGGGGCTGAGGGGCAAAAATGAACAAAAAACAGGCTGATTTTTGCTCATTTCTGCCCTCTCCAGCCTTCAGGAGCACTCTGGAAGCTTCCTAAAGGCTCTGCATGGCCATTTTGGTGAAGGGAGCAGGGTTTTGGGAGGCAAAAAATGCTGTATCCAGTGTATAAGACTCTTTTTTGAGGGAAAAAGATGCATCTTATACTCCCAAAAATATGGTAGTTTCCCCAAACCATGAAGCAGACTCCTTGTCCTGACAAAACCCCTTTTTATTAAGTTACTGTGAATTCCTCTCATTCAAAGTCCCGGCAAACAGTCTTTCAAGGGTGAATGTACAATCACAGACCTTATCTGGCTTGGAGACCTGCCAGCTTGATATCTTCAAAATGCAAAGCTGTGCAAGAAATCACTTGGCAAGAAGTCTGGACTTGCAAGGCAACGCGATGCGCACGCACAACGAAGATGGTGGTGACGGCAGCTGCTTTTTCATCGACCGGAGGACTTTTAAGCGGCCTGCGAACAGCTGTCGTCCTCTTTGAGAGCTGGTATGCAAAGACTAGGAGGCTTCTTTGACAGTCAGCTGCTTCCCAGCAGCGGCAGCTGGTTGGGAGCCAGAGAAAACTCCACTCAGCTTGCCTTCCAGACTGGACCAGCTGCCATTGAAAGTAAGCAACCGAAGAGGCGGTTGTGGGGGAGGAAGCGTGAAAACAGGGGTGACTAGCAAAGGGAGGGTGGGGGTAGATAGGTAGAAATTTCCTACCTTTTCCTGTGGGCGTGGCTAAGTGGGGGGCATGTGACTGAGTGGGCATGGGCATGATTGACATCAAGTTGGCCATGGCCACCCAGTCACATGCTCCCCACCTAGCCATGCCCACCAAACCAGTAGCAAAAAAAAATTGAATCCCACCACTGGTTATAGGGTTTCCTGCTTGAGCAGGGGATTGGACTAGAAGACCTCCAAGGTCCCTTCCCAGTTCTGTTATTCTGTAAAATTGAATTGCAGCTCACTTAAGAACTGCCTTGCTTAGCGTGGGAAATTCTGGTGCCAATTCCTCAAGGGTAAATTGAGCAAAACCTGCACTGAACATTCTGCTGTTAGGAGTATAAATTTTATGAGGTATCCAACAAGGCCCTTTATTTATGTTAACTTTTATAAAATGTTAACTCACAACAGCCGTTGGCCTCTTTGCATCCTAGAATTTTCCATCTATTTGGCTGTGAGATCATGCGCTCCTGTTGCAGACAGCAATAAGAGGCTTTTGAAAATTGAATGATGGAAAGGACCACTGAGCCACCAGGCACACTTCAGAAAATAAGTAGATCCCATGTCTGACTGGGTCTGATATGGCATATTTCCTGGCGTGCTCAAAGTAGAATTTAGAAGACAAATTTGCAGAATATATAATCTGACTTGCAGGCAAATAGCTACAGAGAATGAGAGCCAGTTTGTTTGTTGTGGTGTTTAAGGCCACAGATTAGAAACTGGAAGACTGTGAGTTCTGATCCTGCCTTACTCATAAAGCCAGCTAGGTGACCTTGGGGCCAGTCACTTTCTTTCAGCTCTAAGAAGGTGGCAATGGCAAACCATGTTTGGAAAAAACACCCCATTGCTTAGAAACCTGCAAGGACTAGTCCAGGCAGTCTCCAGACATCGGACACAATTAGCAATAACAATAGCAGTTAGACTTATATACCACTTCATAGGGCTTTCAGCCCTCTCTAAGCGGTTTACAGAGTCAGCATATCGCCCCCACAGTCTGGGTCCTCATTTCACCCACCTCGGAAGGATGAAAGGATGAGTCAACCTTGAGCCGGTGAGATTTGAACCGCTGAACTGCAGATAACAGTCAGCTGAAGTGGCCTGCAGTACTGCACCCCAACCACTGCGCCATGTTGGCTCATTTGAACAGAAGGGGGAAAAAACCCTAAACAGGGTTATCTACAAACGCCACAGGTGACTCCACTGGCATCCTCTGTACATTGGCCTTTCTCTTATTTCCCCTTAAAGTGATGCAGGTAATCTGTGACTTGCGACGTTCTTTTTTTCAGCAACCATTCAAAGGTACGACAAAAATGCTGGGGAAAAAAAGATTTACGACCTGTCCTTGCACTTACAAACTCGAGCAAGATTGCAATTCAAGCACTTCTAACAAGTAAAGTCAATAGGGGGAGACAGATTCACTTAACAGCGGTGTGATTCAGTTAACAGCCATGACAAACAAGATCATAAAACCAGGTAGAACTCCCTTAAGGATCGCATCACTTAGTGACAGAAGTTCTGGTTCAGAGGTGGGTTCCTACCAGTTCGCACCTATTCGGTAGAACCGGTTTGTCAAATCTACCGAACCGGTTAGAAGAGGTTCCACCAGTGGACCCGGAAAGCAGGCCACACCTACAGAAGAGGTTCCAAAAATTTTTGAAACCCACCACTGTTCTAGTTCCAGATGTGGTAGTAAATCAAGGACTACCTGTAGTTGAAATTCAATCAGAAAGTTGAATAACATGACAGCATACAATGATAATGAATTACTCTCTGTTTAGAAGGTCTTGCAGTAGATAAGACTATTGACACCGCAAGTTGGCACTCAGAAAAATAGTAAAGAAATGTTAGTTGTTACATAACCTGTGTGCAGGATAGAACCGTGATGACGAACCAATGGCACGCCTGCCACTCTGTGGGCATGTGAGCCATTGCCCCCAGCCGGCTCCACTGTGTATCTGTGTGCATCTCCAGCTGACCAGCTGATTTTTGGTCTCTGCTGTGCATGCGCAGGATGCATCTGAGAGACGTGCTTGCATGGGTTCACCGACAAAAGGGCGAACGACAGAATCATGCCCGACTAAACCGCGTCACTGACGTCATCAACAGGGCGACAACAGCGCGGAGAAAGAAGCACGCTGTAAACCCTAAACCTAAACTTAACCCCTAACCCTAAACCTAGCCCTAAACCTAACCCTAAACCTAATCCTAAACCTAACCCTTAACCTAATCCTAATCCTAATCCTAATCCTAATCCTAATCCTAATCCTAATCCTAATCCTAATCCTAATCCTAATCCTAATCCTAATCCTAATCCTAATCCTAATCCTAATCCTAACCCTAACCCTAACCCTTAACCTAACCCTAAACCTAACCCTTACCTTAAGTTAAATCAGCTTTCTTTCGACGCGCTATTTAAAGCGCCCTTCTTTCTCCGCGCTGGCTGTTGTCGCCGCGTTGATGATGTCAGCGACGCGGTTTAGTCGGATGCGGTTTTGTCGTTCACCCTTTTGTCGGGTCACGGCTTGCATGTGCGGGATGGGGTGTTGGTTGCAGATGCACGGGGCGGGGGTAGTGCAGGGGGTGCAGCACGCCCACCCTGCAACCCATTTTTGGTCCCAGGAGGTTTCAGGGAGGCTTGTGAGGCCCAAAATGGGCCACGAAGTGAGCAATGTGGCCTCCCTCCTGCAACCCATTTTTGGTCCCAGGAGGTTTCAGGGAGGCCTGTGAGGCCCAAACGGGCCATGGGGTGAGCGATGCGGGCTCCAGCTGCAGCCCATTTTTGGTCCCAGGAGGCTTCAGGGAGGCCTGTGAGGCCCAAAACGGGGTGGTGGTATTGCACACGCATTGCATTATGGGTGTGTGCACGCTTCCGGCACCCAACGACAGAAAGGTTAGCCATCGAACAAAAAATTTAAAAAAAACTTTGTTTCTTAAAAAAAAAAAGGTTAGCCATCACTGGGATAGAAGAAAATAAAAATTCAAGGGACTAGACAAATCACCCCTCTTCTACTCCCACAATCGATCGGTATAAACTTCTTCAAAGAACTGGAACATAATCTACTGGAAAATCCCTTCTTCTGAGCATCATGGTGCATTTGATTTATCCCAAACGTTACTGTTTTCTGAGTTGAGAATTCAGGGGCTTCACTTCATGCCGAACAACTGATTTACATAAGATCTCAAGATCCAGTGGGAAAAATAAACATGAGAAAATTGTCTTGTCAATGAAGTTATTTCAGCGGTATCTCTATAGGCACAGCTCGGAAGATTAAAGGAATATTTTGTCCCATTATATTTTCCATTTCAAAAGATATTTGCTGATGAAAGTAGAAAGATGGGTACTATGATTACAAAGAAAATGTCTACAATTTCCTGCACTTTATAGCTACAGTTATAAGAATGAATAAAACAGTATGCCTGCTGTTAATAGAAAAATGCCGATGGTAAAGCCGTAATAGATAAACAGGATTTCACCTTTATTGCACTCAGTAAATATCCCATAAAAATAGCTGTATTCAAAACATTTGAAATATACTCTACAGTTATTGACTTTTTGTGTGTGTGCGGGGGTCACAATTCCACATTTCACTGATAATGTCTAGACAGAAGTAAATTTCATTAAATTAAATTTGAACTTACTTTAACTAAATGCATATACATAAGTGCTATCAGTGTGTGCTGGGGTTACAATGCTTCGCAGCCAGCACAATTGATAGGTGTGGTGTTTGTATCTCTAAAATGGAGGAACAAACACATCTCCAACCAAATATAACAAGTGTGAGATAAAAAACCAATTATCAAATCCTCACAACACAGAGACAAGTCTGGTTCACAATTCAAAAAGGTATATTTACAGAAAAATGAAAAGCGTTTGCAAAGGCGGCTTTCAAGTCTCCCCCCCCCCCCAAGTGGATCGAATACAAGGAGAGCAAAGAATAGCATTCAAATAATACCTTTTAAACATTCTACTCCTCAGAAACTCCCCCTTTTCTGCTCATTGATTTACATCGTTTCTTTCGTCATTCCCTATTCTAAAGGGTCAACTTGACAATTTATTGAGAGGCCCCTATCTCTTATTTGGTTATTCTGGTGCCTTTCGTCTGAGCAGATGGCTTCCTATCTAACTTGTACATTGGCTCCTGTTCTGACCCCCCTCATCCTACACCAAAGCACGCTGAGACAAAGATACTTCAAGGAGACACACAGACTAGACCTTGGCAACAATCCAGCACCGACTAGACCTTGGCAGCAATCCAGCCTGCCAAGATAGCCACGATAGCTTCTCCAGCTCTAGTAAATATGTTGATTCCTGCGATGAGCTTGTGGAAAGCCATTCCTTTTATAGTCTTGAGAGGAGCCTAATTACCACCAGTTGAGTTCATTTATCTCCTGTAACTGCGTAGCTGTTCTTTACGCCTATTAGCCCTCCGTTGCCAGGCATCCAGGACCAACTCCCTTGTCTCCTCCCCACTGCTCCAATGCATGACGTCAGGATCACACTCCCTTGTCTCCTCCCCACTGGTGCAAGGCTCAGGCGCCTCCTGGTGGACAACCAGCCTCTCTGCACCCTGGTCGGAGTTGGAACCCTGTTCAGAGTCCTCCACATCTTCCAGGGCCAACTCATAGGGGCCCTCACTGTCGGAGTCTTGTGGCAGTTCCAACGGCTCCTGCTGGGCCACAACAGGCTCCTGTAAACAGCTTGGAATAACAAAGGTTATTTTGTCCTGTTTACTGAACACATTTTGTGGTTAGCAAAAGCACAGTAACATTACACATTTTAGGCAAGAATATAATGGCTTATACATTGAACATTGTAAAGGAATACTAAAGCAACCTTTTAACATTTTATAAAAAAGTAACTTAATATCATTTCCTTCATGCTGAATGGAATCTTTTTATTCTTCCATCAAAATATTTCCTCTGAACTGACTATATGGGCACCCATCACAGTAGAGTCAGGGGCACATCACTTGGACCACAATGTAATTATGTGATTCACATACTTTTTATTATAATGTAATAATATATGTATCTTCATTTTGATGCCATAGTCACTTCTGATGGATACGGACAATTGGATTTATCCCAGATGACGTTGACCTAGTATCTGACAAGTAAAATAGAGGAGAAACATTGTATAGGTAGTCCTTGGCTTAGAACCATTTGTTTAGTGCTTAGTGTGGCGAGGAGGAATTTGTGAGTACATACACGTAGATTTTATTTTTCATTGCAAGTTCCTCCCTGGCTATCCATGCTGCATTTCAATCACAAGGGGAAATGTTTTTCCATGGGGTCATTATTCATTTCCTAGCTAAGACTTTGCAACCTTAGAAGTTTGAGAGAATTCCTTGACAAGTTCTTTTCCCCCAAGAGATACACATTGCAGAAGGAATCCTTGGGGAAACTTCGCCGTAGCTAAGCCAGTAGTCCAAGAAATTGGAAAGAAGGAGAATCTTTCCTCCTCTCATTATCGGGGGCGGGAGGGGGAGGAGGAGAAGAAGAAGTAGAGGAGAAGAGGAGGAGGAAGAAGGAAAGGAGAAGGAGGAGGAGGAGGTGGTGGTGGTGGTAGTGGTGGTGGTGGTGGTGGAGGAGGAGGAGGAGGAAGAAGAGGAGGAGGAGGAGGAGGAGGAGGAGGAGGAGGAGGAGGAGGAGGAGGAGGAGGAGGAGGAGGAGGAGGAGGAGGAGGAGGAGGAAATATCACCCTTCCAGAATTTGACATCAGTTACTGAATTTCCTGGGTGTGACCTTGAGAGAAGCATTGGCAACCAGGAAAAGAAATAGAGGTCCCATGAGTTACTCTCTACTATTTTTTTCAGCCACTGTGCATGGCTCCCTTGCAGATATACAGGATTGTCCCCCGTGGAGGATAAATTGGAGTTTTAAAATTCAATAAAAATAGCAAACAGAGAAGCCATCAGATGATAGCTGTTCCGGATCATTCTGCCATTTATTTATTTAGCCTTCTGCTCTGGATTACTCTGCTATTTGTTTGTTGGTTTCTTTGTTTATTTATTCTTCTGCTTGGAACCATTCTGCCATTTATTTACTTAGTCTTCTGCTCTGTCATTCATTCATCCATCCATCCATCCATCCATCCATCCATCTAACCTTCAACTCAGTGCAGACTTCTGGTGACTGCCTGGGCAAATCTTAAAGGTTGTTGGGTGTTTTTTTTTGGCAAGATTTCAGAAGTGGTTTGTCATTGCCTCCTTCCTAGGGCTGAGAGAGAGTGACTGGCTTAAGGTCACCCACTGGGCTTTGTGCTTAGGGCAGAACTAGAACCCTCAGTCTGCTGAGTTTCAGTCTGATGTCTTAACCACTACACCAGATTATTTCTCTGCCACTAGCAGAAGGAAATTCTCTAATTTCTCTAACAAATGAAAAGAGACTTCAAGGTTCAGTGCTTCATAAAATAACCTAGATGATTCATGCTACAATTAAGAGTCGGATCCAAGCCAACATATTAAACACACAGAAAGACACACGCATACCTGCACACAATTGTGATTGGCCTCAAAATGGCCCTGGATTGATTGATTTGGAAAAGCCACTTAACAATAAATAGTGTTGTTAGACATTGTACTCTGAACCATGAGCTCTAAAGGAGACATTACATTCCCTCAATTGGACAAAATCATGGATTTCTTAATTAAGTTTTGCTCTCTCAGTGATAAGAGATAAGGATATTCTTTCCAGGTCTTGTTGCCACAAAGAGATAGCAAAGTGCTTTTTGAGTTAAATTAGTTCTTTTGATAACAGGTTACCTGCCCGGAGGTGGAGGAATTTTCGGGACTATCAGCATAGTTCCTACTTACTTTCTAAAAGGTGGATTGCCTTGGTCAATTAAGGCACAGACCATAATGGTACAAAAACCATCAGCAGGGAATTTATGCTGTCTGGATTCAATGCAAGTTATAATTTAATCCCCAACGGATTGGAGAAGTTTATTCTAGTACATAGTTTCAATCTCCGTATGTATATTCTACATATTGGATAGATGGGAGATTGCTACTGTTGGAAGAAAAAACCCCATCTGGTTCAGTTCCAAGCTGGGAGAAAGACACTGGAAATATGGAGGCAGATTGGAAAGATGGTTTATTAATGAAGCAGAACTACATGAGTTTGTCATTTTGGGCAGCTGACAATATGAAGTTGAGAGTGGGTGGTTTTTATACCTTCTTTACGCTTTGTATTTGAGCTTCCTGTTCCTGTGCAAGAACATGTCCTTTAATATTCTGTTGGCTATGTAGGGGTCATAGTTGGTTCTATAATGCAAATTGTAGGTGCTTGTCTGCCTCTGGCTTACTGTTTTATCTGAGCTCTCAGGTTTGAAGTTTGGACTGCTCTGGGATGGTGCAATGAAGGGGCTTGTGTCCTGAAAGGGTGTTGGGCAATTCCTATTGTGACTAATGGCTTTTGACCTGTTTTGGATCTTGACTGAGGGGCTGCTTCTAATCCTACCATTCTGCCTTTCTTTCAAAATATCCTGTCTTGAATGGGTGACCAAATCTGCATTTCTAAAAGCTGCATCCTCAGTTTCTGATTGGGGGCAGGGAGACTGGGACTGCTTCCCGCTTCTAAAAAACAATGTTTCTCCATTTAGGGAAATATAATATTCTGCATTTTTAATATTCCTCAAAATATTTCTTTTTTCTAGGAGAAGGGGGCTTCCCACACTAATAAGTTATTCTGTACTTTGCAGTGGGAAGGATGGGGCAGGGAGGTTAGAATGACATTTATTCAAAATCCTATCCACAGCATTAGAAACATTAAGCACATTTCATGCCAGGTTATACTGGATCTCTGGAAAGCGTACAGAACCGTGTTGGTGAACCTATGGCATCAATACGGCCCATCATTTTGACTTCTTTTTACCACTGCCACTAACATTATTACTCTGCTGATGATTTGTAAAGACTTCACTCTTCAAAGAATCCCAATTTCAACCTTATTTGATGGCAGAAGAAACCCTATTTTAAACTCACTAAAGTTTCTTTTTAAAGAAGAACAAAACCTCTAATATTAAGATCTGGGGTCTGTAAAGATTGTTTATTGGTTTTTCAAATTTTCCTTTATTATTGATAAGATCCAATACGCTTCTGAGAATACGCTTTCGGGGTATATAGGTTGGTTCTCCTGTAGTCAATGAATACTTCTGTATAGCTGAGCCCGTGACCCATCAAATGCGCGCTCGACAAAAGCACGGCGACAAAAGCACGGCGAGAAAACCGCGAGTTCGAAATCGCCATCACAAAAGAGCGCTGACAAAACCGCGCCCACAAAACCGCGATTAGGGTTAAGGTAAGGGTTAGTGTAAGGGTTAGGGTTAGGGTTAGTGTAAGGGTTAGTGTAAGGGTTAGTGTAAGGGTTAGGGTTAGGTTTAGGGTTAGGGTTAGGGTTATTACGTTGTTTTTGCGTTGTTTATTGATGGCACGCTTTTGTCGGCGTGCATTTGTTGGCGCCCTTCGGTGGGCGCGATTTTGAACTCGTGGTTTTCTCGCCACGCTTTTGTCGAGCGCGCATTTGTCGGTGAACCAGCTGAGCCTCCACGTACATTTGAGATGGAGGAAACTTTTTCCCCATCAAAGGTAGGGCGGAGCGTGGGGAGATCCAAGGATTTCCCCCCACACATTTTCTCTCCAAAATATTTAGGAAAACTGGCTTATTTACAAGCTAACCTTCACCCTGAATAAATGTAAGTAGGAATAATCAAAAGAATGTTATAAATGGTATTGAAGGGCCTTGTGCTTTTATTGTTCAATATCTTGGATTTTTCATTTGCAAAAAGGATACAAATAAAACCTGAGAGAAAGGGGGGTGGGGAAAAAGCACTATTAATGAGCCAAGGTGGCGCAGTGGTTAAATGCAGCACTGCAGGCTACTGCTAGATCAGCAGTTCAGCGGTTCAAATCCCACCGGCTCAGGGTTGACTCAGCCTTCCATCCTTCCGAGGTGGGTAAAATGAGGACCCAGATTGTTGGGGGCAATATGCTGACTCTCTGTAAACCGCTTAGAGAGGGCTGAAAGCCCTATGAAGCGGTATATAAGTCTACTGCTATTGCTATTGCTAAAAAAAAACCTTGACAATCTTAGAAGATGGATGTGAAGAATTGTTCAAGATCAAGACAATAAAATGTTTAAGGTATCCATATTATGAGCGGATCACAGAGCTAGAAGGCATCTCTATCTTTTCTTTTCTTTTTCTTTTAAAATTTGGCCCGAATGAAAAAAAAAAAAAGAGAGAAAGCATCTGGATATTTTTGGTTCAGCAGATTTTGTTTATGGTTATGAAATAATTAAAAGCAGGCAAAGTCAGGAACTGAATAAGACGCTCTTATTTTTAGCGAACACAATCCAAATTATTGTAGCTCATATGCTAGGATCCTTCTGTGTTCATTTCATATTTAAAGGAAAACAGGCCATGGCATTGGTGGTGGGTTGATGGCAGGAGGTGTTTTCACTTAAGAGATGGCACCTCTGTGTAGATGAACAAGGGATGGCTGTCAAAAATGGAAAAGGGAGGCGAGAGGAAAGGAAAAAAAGATTGCAAAGTGCAAAGAACTTCAATTGCAATCACTGCTAGCATCTTAGAAAATTTTTGACATAATAACTATCTTCTAGTACTTGAGTGACTGTCATATAGAAGAGAGGATTGATTCATTCTCCAAAGTACCAGAGGGTAGAACAAGAAGTAATGGGTGGAAGCCTGTTAAAGAGAGATCCAACCTAGAAGTAAGGAGACATTTTCTGACAGTGACAATAATTGAGCAATGGAGAAGCTTGCCTCCTACAGTTGTGGCTGTTCCATCCCTGTAGATTTTCAAAAATAGGTGGGACAACCATTTGAGAGGGGTGGTATAAAGTAGCCTGTTTTGGACAGAGGGTTGCACGAGAAGACCTCAGATGTCCCTTCCAACGTTATTGTTCTATGTTCCATGGCACTTAATAATAGCAACTGGAAATAGCAGGAATAATCAAGTTTTGGAGGAAGACTGATGCTGGATAGAGAACAGTCCAGTGGTGGAATTCAGCCGGTTCGCACCTATTCGGGAGAACTAGTTGTTAACTTTCTAAGCAGTTGGGAGAACCTTTGGTTGGAAGAAATCTCTTTTTTCTAACTCCTTTACTGGGGAAGATGTGAAATGAATGAATGAAGCACAGTTCTGTGATTTCTTAGGGAAATGAGAATGGAGCTGCGATGAAAACATTATTCGCACCTGCAGAGTTTTCATTCCCCCCCCGCAAAAAATGGGAATCACACTCAATATATAAATGGGGAGAAACTTCAGCACTCTTAAAATATCTACACAGTCTATTTTACAAGCAACAGGCTACAGTATTGCATATTCTCACAAGTTAGAAAAGGTGGGCTCTAAATTCATAACACAGGGAAAACGGTTGCTGAGAATGAGAATAGGAATAATATCTGAAATACAACAATTCTGGGGTGTGTTGTTTTCAGAACATGGTACTCTTAGTAGTAAGTATTCAGATGTACCATGTCTGGGTAACTATACATCCAAGCTTTAATTTGACCCATGATAAAAAGTAAAAGTAGAACAGTGGTGAGATTCAGCCAGCTCGCACCTATCCGGGAGAACCGGTTGTTAACTTTCTAAGCAGTTCAGAGAACTGGTTGTTGGAAGAAATCTCCTTTTGTTTTTTCCCACTTTCCAGGGCTAATCCTGTAAGGAAGGCAGGAAGGAAACATTCTGGTGTTGTTTCTAGCCTCATCTTTATTGCCCTCCTTACAGAAACTGCCTCTCCGGTTAACCCTTATGACATTGTCTCAGCTAAGGCGAAGTGCCCATCGACCTGAGTGATGTTGAGTTGGCCATGCCCACCCAGTCACATGACCACCGAGCCACGCCTACCCAGCTGGTCATTAGGGCAGAGAATTGGTTGTTAAATTATTTGAATCCCACCACTGGGACAGTTGTACCATTTCAATTATGTTGTGCAAAAGGAGACGTGATGGAAATCTCTATGGGTAGGCTGCTGTCAAGTTGAAAACCAAGAATGGACCCACAGTTATTCCAAGCTGAGTTCTTTATTGTATAACATCTACAGACAAAACTTTACTAGGCTGAGGACTCTATTATCTTCATCTACAACACGTGCGGTGACCTATCTTCACCCTCTTTCTCTCACATGTAATATCTGGGCGGAGTTGCCTCTTATTCTTCTGGAATTCATCTTCTCCCTCTTGCGATCCAGCTCTTAACTATGTTCCATCACTTCTGCTTACAGGAAGATGGAACTGGTGAGTTTAAAACTGATCCCACATTCTAATCCCCAGCAATCTGTGTCTGAAACCAGTTTTTTTGACTAGGTTGAAGAGTAGACCAAGGGTCTCCAAATGTGGCAACTTTAAGACTTGTGGACTTCAATTCCCAGAATTCCTCAACAGCCATGCGGTGGACTTCAACTCCTAGAATTCTGAGAGTTGAAATCCACAAATTTTAAAGTTGCCCAGTTTGGAGACCTCTGGACTTCTTGTTGTTAGTTGCAAAGTTATGTCTGACCCATTGCAACCCCATGGACAATGTTCCTCCAGGCCCTCCTGTCATCTACCACCCTCTGGACTCCATTTAAGCTCACACCAGTGGTGGATTGCAGGCGGTACACCCCAGTACGGGTGTACTGGAGCCTGCCCGGAGCACCAGATACCATTCCTGTGTGGTGCACCGGAGGGCCCACCCACCCGCCCGAGCTCCTTACTGGTCTTTTAAGTCTTCAGTGCTTCTGCATACAGTGCCTGCACGATGCTCCGCTGAGCAGCTGGAGCATTGCAGAGGCTCACGGAGGTGCTAAGATGCATGTGTGTGCTGTGCATGTGTGCATACTCACGGCATGCATCCATGTGGATGCCGCCAGGCCCGTTCCAACTGTACTTGTTGGAACAGGATCCGGAACCCACCACTGGCTCACACTGACTGCTTCAGTGATTCTATCCAGCCACCTCCTTCTCTGACCCTAACCCTAACCCTAACCCTAACCCTAACCCTAACCCTAACCCTAACCCTAACCCTAACCCTAACCCTAACCCTAACCCTTATTCTTTTGCCCTCAATCGTTCCCAGCATGAGTATCTTCTCCAGTGAGTCCTTCCTTCTCATTAGGTGGCCAAAGTATTTGAGTTTCATCTTCAGGAACTGGCCTTCTAAAGAGCAGTCAGGGTTGATCTCCTCTAGGACTGACCGGTTTGATCGCCTTGCAGTCCAAGGGACTTGCAGGAGTCTTCTCCAGCACCATAGTTCAAAGGTCTCACTTTTTTGGTGCTGAGCCTTCCTTATGGTCCAATTTTCACAGCCATACATTGCAACTGGGACCCCTGGACTAGAGAAAAGCATTTAAAGTAGCTGTGAGCTACAGCTCCAAGACAGTATTGGTTACAAAGAGTTTTTGACATCCACAATTCAGGTTATGAGATGGGAGATGGAAGAAATAAGTAAAGCTGGGTAGTAGGCCATTCTGCAAGAACAGATCACTTTCTCCTAAGTCATCAGTGCAAGCTCTGAAATACCTCCCCTAATGAAACGTAATTAGAGCAACATCAAGTACTAAGATCTGCCAATTAGCCATCTGCGTACTCAATAGCTTATTTCCTGGCCTGTCCCACACTCCCCTTCTGATGACTGGAGAAGACACAGTGGCACAGAAGAAAAAATTACAAGCCATAATAACTCCGCACACATTAGATTTGTCATGGTGAGATCTAATTCATTCTAATTTGGGATCAGAAGAAGATATATATTATCTGGATGTTTTTGCTGCTTGGGAAATTTGAAGAAGAAGCCTGTTTAATTGCAAGCATCAGTCAGTGATTGGAAGGCAAAGGTTTAATTTTCAGCTTCTTTGCAGTGGGGCTGTGTGGGAATGACATTTCTTCATGCCCTTGTTATTGGTCTGAGGCTGGCCACTTTTTCTTCAAAGAAGCGGAAGAGAGGTTTAGCTATTGTCTCTTCGAGGTTTGAAGGGGCATCATCTTGGATCAGTCACAGATTAGACTTTCAGCCAATTTACTTAGCAATGGGTAATGTGGAAATTCAGAGGGACATAGTGGCTCAGTGACGTTGCATAACAGAGTGAGCTCCTGTTACATGTCCCAGCTTCTGCCAACCTAGCAGTTCGAAAGCACGTAAAACTGCAAGTAGAAAAAATAGGAACCACCATTGGTGGGAAGGTAACAGTAGCAATAGCAGTTAGACTTATATATCGCTTCATAGGGCTTTCAGCCCTCTCTAAGCGGTTTACAGAGTCAGCATATTGCCCCCAACAACAATCCGGGTCCTCATTTTATCCACCTCGAAAGGATGGAAGGCTGAGTCAACCCTGAGCCAGTGAGATTTGAACAGCCGAACTGCAGAACTGCAGTCAGCTGAAGTAGCCTGCAGTGCTGCATTTAACCACTGCGCCACCTCGGCTCTGTGTTCTGTGTGCCTTCAGCATTTAATCATACCGGCCACATGACCACAGAGACGTCTTCGAACAGCTTTGGCTCTTTGACAGAGATGAGCACCGACCTCTAGAGTCGGGAGCGACTAGCATATATGTGCGAGGGGAACCTTTACATTTACCTTTCACTGTGGGAATTGCCCACCCTTGGAGCATCTCCCCCTCTGTCATTTTTAGGGAACTCCTGGCAATTTGTAAGAGATTTGGGTGTGATCTTGCTTGGTATCTATCAGTGGTGGGTTTCAAAAATTGTTCGAACCTACTCTGTGGGTGTGGCCTCCTTTGTGGGAGTGGCTTGCCACCCATGTGACCGGATGGGAGTGGCTTGCCGCCCACGTGGCATTATGAATTAATGAATTATGAAATTATGAATTAGTACTTAGGTCAGTCCAAATAGCTATTCAGAAACTCTGGCATTGAAGCATGCAAGTCTTAAAGCTGTCAAGTTACAAGATCCTTGCACCCCTAACCTTTTAGAAAAAAAACCCAGGGGTGTTCAAACTTGACAGCTTTAAGACTTGTGGACTTCAACTCCCAGAATTCCTCCTCCAGTCACATTGGCTCAGGAACTCTGGCATTGAAGCATGCAAGTCTTAAAGCTGTCAAGTTACAAGATCCTTGCACCCCGAACCCTTTAGCAGTGGTGGGTTTCAAAAATTTTTGGAACCTCTTCTGTAGGTGTGGCCTGCTTTCTGGGTCCACTGATGGAACCTCTTCTAACTGGTCCAGTAGATTTGACAAACCGGTTCTACCGAATAGGTGCGAACTGGTAGGAACCCACCTCTGGTATCTATGCTATTTAATACAAATGTAATAAAAGAATGAAACAAGCATGCTTTTTATGTTGTGCTTTTACATTCCTTTGCTTGAGCTAATAATAAAGCTTAAAATCTCAGATCCTGGTTGTCTCAGGACCCAAACGAAACAACTGCCTGGGATCTGATCACTGGCCTGACACTTGGCACAACAGCTTTATTTTTGAATAAAGCTTAGGTGTGACTACAAGTATTGTTGCTTCTGTTAATCATTGTCCATCCCTTTGAAGCTTTTCCAGTTACCTTTCCTTTCTGTCTAAAAAGGCCCAGGAAGAGATTGCACATCATACCTTGGGAATTAGGATGGCTGCAGATAGCAGGAGAGAAAAGCATACAGTGGAAGATAGAATAGAATAGAACAGAACAGAACGGAACAGAACAGAACAGAACAGAACAAAACAGAATGGAATTCTTTATTGGCCAAGTGTGATTGGACACACAAGGAATTTGTCTTTGGTGCAGATGCTCTCAGTGTACATTAAAAGATACATTCATCAAGAATCATAAGGTACAACACTTAATGATGGTTGTAGGGTACAAATAAGCAATCAGGAAACCATCAATGTCAATATAAATCATTAAGGATACAAACAGCAAAGTTACAGTCCTGCAGTCCTAAGTGGGAGGTGATGGGTGATAGGAATGATGAGAAGGCTAATAGTAATAGTAATGCAGTCTTAGTGGATATTTTGACAGTGGTGAGGGAATTATTTGTTTAGCAGAGAGATGGCATTTGGGGAAAAACTGTCCTTGTGTCTAGTTGTCTTGGTGTGCAGTGCTCTATAGCGTCGTTTTGAGGGTAGGAGTTGAAACAATCTATGTCCAGGATGCGAGGGGTCTGTAGATATTTTCATGGAAGGCAGGAAATTCAGAGAAGCATCCCATGGCCACCTTGACATGGTATGTCCAAGAAATTTGCATTTAACTCACAAGAACTTCATAAAAATGATTTTTTTCCTTTGAAGACCATTGGAAGTGCACATCCTCTTTCATCAGACTGAACGGTAATTGAGGAAAGAAAACCAGAACTGCCCCAATGATCTTCTTGATAATGCGAAGGATTCTAAGTGCAGTCAATCAAAGTCTCTCTCCTGCTTTTTGTTCAATCAAAGCCTTTTTGCGCACAATGCTTTGAAGATCTGAAAATGAATTTGCATGACCAAAGGGACAAAAAAAAAGGGGATTTGAGTGCAGTTTAGAACCCACAGCCTACCTGACGTTGCTGAGCTTTGGTTCATAGGGCCAGCATGATGAGAGATGCAGGGGAATCACAAGTCATCCAAAGCAGGTGGGCCACCAGATCCTTCCACTTAATCCAATCCATTCTTATTTATAGTGAGTGACAGCTGCACTTTGGGATCTCTAGAATAAGCTCTTTACCCTCTCATGTCCTTATAAGTGAAGATGTCAGGGACTGAAGGCAAAGATGGTTTTCATTGGAACTACCATTGATCAACTACTCCAACACAGATATTTAACTGATTAGAGCCGTGATGGTGAACCTATGACGCATGTGCCAGAGGTGGCACGGAGAGCCCTCTCTATGGGCATGTGCGGTGTTGCTAGCTGCTCTTCAGGTTTCCGTCATGCACATGCACGCTAGACAGCTGATCTTCATTTGTGCCGGAGCGCCGGAAACTTAAAGATCAGCTAGCCAGATGCACATGCATGCGCAACAGAAATCCAAAGACCAGCTGGCCGGATGCACATGCATAGGCCAGAAACCCAAAGACCAGCTGGCCGGATGCACATGTGTGCACCGGAAACTCAAAGACCACCTGGCTGGATACACATGCGTGTGCCGGAAATCCAAAGACCAACTGGCCAGATGCACATGCGTGCGCAACATAAACCCAAGGACCAGCTGGCCAGAAGCACATGTTTGCACCAGAAACCCAAAGACCAGCTGGCCGGATGCATATGCGTGTGCTGGTAACCCAAAGACCAACTGGCTGGATGCAAATGCGTGCGCTGGAAACCCAAAGACCAGCTGGCCGGATGCACATGCATAGGCCAGAAACCCAAAGACCAGCTGGCCGGATGCACATGTGTGCACCGGAAACTCAAAGACCACCTGGCTGGATACACATGCGTGTGCCAGAAATCCAAAGACCAACTGGCCAGATGCACATGCGTGCGCAACATAAACCCAAGGACCAGCTGGCCAGAAGCACATGTTTGCACCAGAAACCCAAAGACCAGCTGGCCGGATGCATATGCGTGTGCTGGTAACCCAAAGACCAACTGGCTGGATGCATATCCATGCGCAACATAAACCCAAAGACTAGCTGGCTGAAAGCACATGTGTGCGCCAGAAACCCAAAAACCAGCTGGCCAGATGCACATGCATGCGCCAGAAACCCAAAGACCAGCTGGCTGGCATGTGCATGCCATTCCGGCGCATGTGAAGACTAACTGGCATGCATACATGTGCGCAACAGAAACCCAAAGACCAGCTGGCTGGCATGTGCATGTGTGCTGGCCAGCTGGTCTTCAGGTTTCTGGCACTCCGGCGTGCGTGTGTTCTGGTTTGGGCACTCGGTGCCAACAATGTACACCATCACTGGATTAGAGCATCAATTCTCAACTTTTTGTAATAACCATTTTTACTTTTGGGAACTTTCCCCCCCAATCATTACTGCTTTACCTATCCCAACCAACACTTCTTTGCTGCAACACCAATCCTTTGGAATAGTTTCCCATTTTCTATAGCAGCTTCCCTGTTAAGTAGTCCAGAAAGTTGTGAAAACAGGTCTTTCCACATATGAAAGCATCCCTCTTCTTGATGTGTGCGGCTGTGGGCTTTGATCACACATTCAGAACTGCAGAAAAAACAGCTACTTCCAACCTGCCTTCCATTGAGGACCTCTACACTTCACGAGTGAAAAATAGGCCTGTGAAAATATCTACAGACCCCTCACATCCTGGACATAAATTGTTTCAACTTCTACCCTCAAAATGATGCTATAGGGCAGTGTTTTTCAACCACTGTGCCGCAGCACACTAGTGTGCCATGACATAGTGTAAGGTGTGCCGTGGGAAAAACACCTGCCTATAGTCAATATAGGCACAGAGTTAAATTTTTTTAACATTTTCTAATGGTGGTGTGCCTCATGATTTTTTTCATGAAAAAAGTGTGCCTTTGCACAAAAAAGGTTGAAAAACACTGCTATAGGGCACTGCACACCAGAACAACTAGACACAAGGACAATTTTTTCTCCCATGCCATCACTCTGCTTAATAACTAATTCCCTCACCACTGTCAATCTTTCATTAAGGCTGCATTACTATTACTATTAGTCTTCTCATCGTTTCTATCACCCATCTCCTCCCACTCCTGACTGCAGGACTGTAATTTTGTTGCTTGTATCCTTATGATTTATATTGATATCGATGGTTTCCTGATTGCTTAGTTGTACCCTATGACTATCATTAAGTGTTGTACCTTATGATTCTTGATGAATGTATCTTGTCTTTTTATGTACACTGAAAGCATCTGCACCAAAGAAAAATTCCTTGTGTGGCCAATAAAGAATTCTATTCTATTTTGTTCAAAAGTCATCTCTGCCCAGGATACCCCTTTGTAAGAATAATTATGGAAACATTAAGCTTAAATAACTAAGTTTAAATAATTACAAGGAGGGATTCAGATTAACATTGGAATTAGGGTTGTATTTTGTGAGGTTGCAACTTCCGTTTTTCCTTTCCATTTGGTATGAATATATTTATCTCCTGTCCTCCTCTCTACACACTCAACTAAATACTGGAGACTATTTTTCTGAGTATTTTGATTAGAGATGTTAAGCCTGGGCTTTGTATTTGTGCACATGTATTCCCCTGGGTACAATCTTGCAGTTTGAAGGGTGAAATGGAATGAAAAGAAACTCTTGATAGTTCTGACATGTAATGTTGGGATGAGCAAGATGAAAGCAGATATAAGATGATGAAGTTGTCTTGACATTTGTTCTTTAATAAAAACAAGAAAGCTCTGCTATTGCTATTGTCCTGTTTTTGGTGTCAACAGTGCACTCACACAGAGTTGTTATGGAAATTAGCAGTTTGCTTAAGGTTGAGTAGATATCAGCAGACAAGGAATGCAAACCAATACTCTGTGGGAAACCTATGGGAGTGGTTTTGCTTTTAACAGGATCGCGCAGAAGAATAGTCAAACTCCAGTCCAGAGTTCCAAAAACCAGATCAGGGTTGTCAGCCAGTCCAGAGATCAAAATTCCATGAGCAGAATCTATGCAAATGTCAAGCAAGAGCCCAAGATCAGAGAGTTGATTATAGTGAGGGATCACGGCTGTCTTAAATAAGGCTGCTGCCAGCTGCTTTTAATCAAAAGATTTATTCCATTCTTTGAGGCTCTTGGCAAGGAGCCTCAAAGAACCTATCTGCTCTACTCTTCACTCTATTTGTCTGGTGCAGGAGTTGGGAGGCCTGACATCATTATCATCTGACTGCTTCAACTGTTCAGGCAGTGCTTATATTAGACCTTCCTCAGGTGATTCTTTGCTTTGTGTCTCCTGAGGCTCTTCTTCACAGTCATTGTATGAGTCCTGGCCCATGACAATTATATATCTTTGAAAATGACCAGTCAGAGAGGGAGGAAGAATCAAGTGGGAAAGTAGCCTTGAGTTGTTCCTGAGATCCAGGACTGTCCCCTGCCCCCAAGCTCCATGAAACCTTATCTATCTGTTTCCAAGGAAGACAAGCAGTCTGGCGAGATTCCTGTATTATAGGCAGAATATAATAAAATGCTTAGCTTGAACTGAACAGATGTGGATCTGGTTACTTGCACCTACTAAACCAAATAGGTTTAATTCATACAATGCAAAGCAACCTTTTTCACACAGAAGCAGGACACATCTGCATTTGTTAGAACTGACCTGATCTCATTGTGTGAACCCAAATTTGACAATCACACAGGGTTTTTTTTAAATTTAATTTTAAGGGAAGTTGGAATTTTCTAAAACATTTTATAACACTTTAATCAGTAGCTGCAAGGATCATATATGAAGTCAAAGTTCATGGCAAAATTCAAAATGTTCCTCTGCTTTGAAGTTTTATTGGAGTTGTTTACGTATTGAGAAATTTGCCAAAACCTAAGTTTTAAAAATATACATATCATGAAGGTTCCTTTAGCTTTGATGGGCAGTTATCCATGGTCTGAAGTTATTTACTTCTTCACAAAGTTATAGACCAGAGATGTCTATATTGTAATGGTACATAGCAATAGCAATAGCAGTTATTCTTATATTCTGCTTCATAGGGCTTTCAGCTCTCTCTAAGTGGTTTACAGAGTCAGCATATTGCCCCCACAGTCTGGGTCCTCATTTCACCCACCTCGGAAGGATGGAAGGCTGAGTCAACCTTGAGCCGGTGAGATTTGAACCGCTGAACTGTAGATAGCAGTCAGCTGAAGTGGCCTACAGTACTGCACCCTAACCACTGCGCCACCTCAGCTCATTACAACTAATGATTTGAGCAAAATTCTAATGCAGTCCCATCATTCTCTTTTTATTAGGAATAAGCAACATTCCATTTTCTGGATTATTACTTAGTTATCTAGCATGAAACATTGTTTAAAAATTATGGGAAAAAACATTAATGCAGTTCTCATGATACAAATTCATTAACACTGAGCTAAAATGAATATTATGCAAATGGAAAAATCTGCTACTCAATTCTCATTTGCAACAGCTGTGTTTTGTTTAGTTTATTTTTTGATCCTTATTTCCAGCAGAACCTCCAAACAAATGAGCAAAGAATTACTGTTAATACAGGGAGATCAATATCTTTCAATTGATTGAGGATTTTATCATTAAGGGATTCAGTAAAAAAATAAGCAAAGCACTTGATAATTGGATGGAATCCTTCATATAATTAGTTGAATATCATAGCAACACAGATAATTCTAAAGTGGCAAATACTACATTTCAACAGGTGGGGGAAAGGGGTAAGGAAATTTATTTAGACTGCATCATAATATAGGAACTCCTCAGAGGTGGGTTCCTACCAGTTCACACCTATTCGGTAGAACCGGTTCATCAAATCTACCGAACCAGTCAGAAGAGGTTCCACCAGTGGACCCGGAAAGCAGGCCACACCTACAGAAGAGGTTCCAAAACTTTTTGAAACCCACCACTGATACTTGGATATGATTATTCTACACTATCATGCTCATATTTATAAAATTCAGTGCCTCTGTGAAAGGTAAGGATGTCTACTGCGCTTGTGGTGCAATCAGAACATTGCGTGTGTTGAAGTTGTTTTAACGCAAACCAAAGATGCCTTTTAAAAAACAAGTTTACATACTATTCTTATGCATGCCAGTGCATGCACAAGGTAATTTAAGGTGGTTCTGACAAGTGTCGTCGGCATCTTCATATCCGGTCACATGGGTGACAAGCCACTCCCATCCGGTCACATGGGCAGCAAGCCACTCCCACAAAGGAGGCCACACCCACAGAGTAGGTTCGAACAATTTTTGAAACCCACCACTGGAACTCCTTGACTTACAATCACAATTGAGCCTAAAATTTCTGTTGCCAACTGTGACGGTTGTTAAATGAGTTTTTCTCCATTTTTTTCTCCATTTTACAATTTTTCTTGCCACAATTGTTAAGTGAAATTGTCGTTGTTAAGGTATTATTGCAATAAATGTCCTTCCTCTGAGGAAAAAAATATTATTTTATTGTTTTCTTTTCTTACAGTTTTAGTTTCCCAGAATTTTGAGATTCTTTATTGGTTACTGACTGATTTTTAGCTACTCAAGTCCCTACCGAAATATAAAGTTTAGATCACAAGAAGTAATTTTTCCTCTCTGGTTTCCAGCTGGAATCCTGCATCCAGTTTTGAGTTCTACCATTACAAATGACAATAAGACATTGTAGCACCCATTAACCCAAATTGTAAGACCAGCCAACCACCAAATTAAAATTATAAGAAGGCTGGTACCAGTTTATAAACTAGGAGGAACTTTTTGACTTGTATAAACTGTTCTTTTTGACTTGTATAAATTGTTAGCCGGTGGAACAGGCTGCCACGTGAAGTGAGAGACCTTCAACCAGACAGAGGATGCCAGCTGGAAGCTAAACTAGAGAGGAAAAAAATATTTCCTGTGGTCTAAACTTTATATTTTTGTAGGTCTAGAGTAGCTAAAAGTTAGTCAGCAACCAGTAAAGAACCTCAAATTTCTGGAAGCTAAAGCAGGTTAAAAACATCATAAGAATCTCTGAATCTGCAGTTTGTTTCAAATATAGCTTAAAGGCTTTGCTTGCTTTTTAATATTATAGAAGCTCACCTTTTGATGTTATTTTGAAAATTACTGCTTTGGTTTTAAGATGTGACTTCTTTCAGTTTATTGATCAATTTTATTTTACTGCCTGCTAATCTGATGATCAACCGGTAAGCTTAGTTTAAAATATTGCTGGTCTCCCGTGAGAAATTATTTTTAGTTTTTTCAAGTGGCATAAATTATAAGTTATATATTCTAACTTTTATGCTTTAAGTTAATTGCATGAGAATACTATAGTAAATAGCTAGAATTTAGTTAGTGGGCAACCCAATGTGGTTATAATAATCATCATTTAATGTAAAATATTAAATATGATAATTAATATACATTGTCAATATATTAGATAAAAAAAACCTAGATAAATGGTCAGTTTTAATGGAATACAATATTACAGCCTGCTAAAGCACTCTGATAAACAAGAGTGGATAGTAATGAATGGTCTCTAGCTTGGAAAATATACATCAAAACAAGGAGAATATATTTGGGAGACTTGCTATACAGCCATAGATTACATCTAAATATTGAACATATATTAGGAATTTTTTTTCCTGCCATAAACCCACGAAGTTACCTAATTGTCTCATCATGAACGAGGCAGCTTTGCATAATTCTGATACTCCCTGGAGGATATTTAGAATATAACCAAATGAATGAAAGATGATTTTTGAGCGGCATGGTGGCCTAGTGGTGAAGGTGCTTGCCTTCCACTCAGAAGGTTGAGAGTTCAATCCTAGGTAGCTGCAGATGTTTCTCTGCTAGGACACTGCAAACTTGTCCTGTGGCGTCAGGAAGGGCATCTGGCCAGTAAAAGCTGAACTCCATCCAGTTGCCCTGACTTTATCCTGAATTAAGGGATTACGGGGCTGCAAAAAGCGAGTTTTAATGAATGATAATAAAAATCAGTGGATGATACTGCTTAAGAAGCTTGGGTACTATATTATACTGCACAAGGTGTTCCCTGGAAGTCTTGGAAAGTTTAGAATGTTTTCAGCATTGGAAAACTAGGACGATAACTACCAATTCTTGGGTTGAATTCTTCATAAATAAACTGCAATTCACTAGGAGTGGAATATAAGAATTACATGTGCCCTGCAGGGTTTTAAAATGTTAGAATTGGTCTGTGTTTGCTTGCTACTGAGTTATACTGTTTCTGTTGTGGGATGTGTTAAAAAAAAAACTATTTGTGCCTAATTAAAAATATGCATTACGGGAAGAAAGCCGCTACTGCTTCATTTCCCTGGCGGTCCCTCCTTCCTCAAATTATTTCCAGAAGGCTTCATAGGAGTTTCCTGTAGCCCAAGGGAAGAGGAGGAGAAGTCAATTAAATTTAATCGCAAAGATACAAAGCAGATGTAGAAAAGCAGAAAAGAAGTGAATCCTTAGGGAATAGGTCAAGGCCAGTATAAAATAAATGCAGTCAACCTGAGGATATATTTTGATTTCTAGGCTTTGGGGTTACCGAACCCATCACAAACCTCCTTTTTTCCCCCTTCTCCCCCCCCCCCCACTCTCTTTCCTTCTACTTTATAATGACTTGGTAAGACCATGCTTAGCTGCATCTGTTTTGGTTGTTACAATGTAAAAAAGATGTTGAGATGCTAGAAAGAGTGCAGAGAAGGGCAACAATAGCAGTTAGCAATAGCAGTTAGGCTTATATACCGCTTCATAGGGCTTTCAGCCCTCTCTAAGCGGTTTACAGAGTCCGCATATTGCCCCCAACAACAATCTGGGTCCTCATTTTACCCACCTCGGAAGGATGGAAGGCTGAGTCAACCCTGAGCCGGTGAGATTTGAACCGCTGAGCTGCTGATCTAGCAGTAGCCTGCAGTGCTGCATTTAACCACTGCGCCACCTCGGCTCTAAACAAAGATGATTAGGGGACTGGAAGCTAAGACATATAAAGGAACTGGGAATGTCTAGTTTAATGAGAAGCAGGACTAAGGGGGTGACATGATAGCAGTGTTCCAATATCTCAGGGGCTGCTACAAAGAAAGATCAACCTATTTCCCAAAGCACCAGAAGAAGCAATGGATAGAAACTCATCAAGGAGAGAAGCAACCTAGAACTAAGGAGAAATTTCCTGACAAGAACACTTAATCAGTAGACCGACTTGCTTCCAGAAGTTCTGAATGTTCCAACACTGGGAGTTTTAAAGAAGTGTTTGGACACTTCTTTTATTTATTTATTTATTGTATTTATTTATTTAGTTTGTCAAACATGTACAAGATAACAGGTATAAGTATAAACATGGACACGAGCAAAGGAAATGAGTACAAATAAATGGGGACAGTAGGACAGGGAGGGTAGGCACGCTGGTGCACTTACTCACACCCCCTTTATGGACCTCTTAGGAATGGGGTGAGGTCCACGGTAGACAGTTTAAGGTTGAAGCTGTGGGCATTAGAGGAAGCAACAACAGAGTCAGGTAGAGCATTCCAGGCGTTGACCACTCTGTTGCTGAAGTCATATTTTCTGCAATTGAGTTTGGAGCAGTTAACCTTGAGTTTGTATCTATTGTGTGCCTGTGTATTATTGCGGTTGAAGCTGAAGTAGTCATTGACAGGTAGGACGTTGTAGCGGACAATTTTGTGTACTATGCTTAAGTCAGACCATTGGCGGCGTAGTTCTAGGTTCTCCAAGCCCAAACTTTCGAGCCAGGTGGAGTAAGGGATTCTATTGTGAGCAGAGGAGTGGAGGGCTCTTCTCGTGAAATACCGCTGGACCCGTTCAATTGTATTAATGTCCGATATACAGTGTGGATTCCAGGCAGACGAGCTGTATTTGAGGATTGGTCTGGCAAAGGTTTTGGATGCCCTAGTTTGCAGTGCAATGTTACGGGAGAAAAAGCTTCGCAAAATTAGGTTAACAACTCTTAATGCCTTTTTGGCAATGCTGTTACAGTGAGCTCTTACAGTGAGCTGAGTACTTTTGTCTGCAATAGTATAGAGTTTCCTATCTGAGCAGGGGGGTTGGGCTAAAAGACCTCCAGCCGCCCGGAGTCCTCAGGGATTGGGCGGCCTAGAAATTTAACAAATAAATAAATAAATTTTGTTAGTGGGGTGGGGCGGGGGGTTTGACAGCAATTCCATCATTCCTCGTGATAAATCATGCTGGGGACTGTTTGACCAAAGAGCAAAATAAAGGCTGAAATAAGTGAATGAATAAGAATGCTGGAATCATTTTAATCCCAGCACTTTAAAATGCTGTGTTTTGTTCGGAGTGAAAACCACCACCTTGAATCTGGTATTGCAGGTGCCACACACAATGGCATTATGTAGCTCAGCATCACATTCAGCTGAGATCTAATAGAAAGTAAAGAAGGGTGGGGGGAGAGATTGGTGTGTGATTGCTCATTCATATGCTTAGCAGTACCTGCTAGTTATCCCTCATTGTTCTTTCTGCAGTTCTTCTTTTCTTCATGTTGTCCTTTATATTTCCCCCATGCATTTTTCAGCTGTTGCCAGCTGTTTGTGTATTCTATATATAGGTAGCCATTCTGACAGTTGCAGTTAAGATTTTGATCCTAACACATCTAGAAAATGTTCTGCAGAGAGAAGAGCAACACGCTCTCCCACGTACGTGTATGTGCTTACACATACAGACGCTTCTGTATGCAGATATGTATCAGCCACACCAAGTACATTTATCTCTGTAGAGAGAGGCAGACTTGGGCTTTGCTGATATAGATGAAGACATTTCTATTAAAGGCAGGAGGTGGTCTGTGAATAGAAGAAGAATCTTTTATTTGTGCCACATTGCATGTCCCTCGTTTCTCATTTAAAAGGGACTGGGCTTATCTTAGAATGGATTTCCCACCCACCCCCACATTTTAGGTTAAGGCTGCCATATTGAAGGATTGGGTGGTCTTGAGAAGACAGTCAGGGAAAGTCTAAAGCACTATAGAGACAAAGCATCATTGTAAGAACAGCACAGCTCCTTTCCTTAATGGTGACATTGTTATTAATAGCAAGGTGGTGTAAGAGGTCAACCTCACTTGTTCTTCAACCTTTGTGGACACAACAGAGGTAGATTAGGGCTAGTGAGGGCAGGAGGAAAGGAAAGAATCAAAAGACAAAGGAAGTAGAGCTATATTGGTTCTTAACCTGTACACATTACAGAATTACGCATTACAGAATTTCAGTAGCCAAAGAATGAATGAGTGAGTGAGTGAGTTAGTGTGGGTGTGGGTGTAAAGGTAAAGGTTCCCCGCACACATATGTGCTAGTCATTCCCAACTCTAGGGGGTAGTGTTCACCTCCATTTCAAAGCCGAAGAGCCAGCGCTGTCTGAAGACGTCTCCGTGGTCATGTGGCTGGCATGACTAAATGTCGAAGGCGCATGGAACATTGTTACCTTCCCATCAAAGGTGGTTCCTATTTTTCTACTTGCATTTTTATATGCTTTAGAACTGCTAGGTTGGCAGAAGCTGGGACAAGTGACGGGAACTCACTCCATTACGCAGCGCTAGGGTGTCAAACTGCTGAACTGCCAACCTTTCTGATCGATAAGCTCAACCTTTTAGCCACTGAGCCATCGCATCCCTCAAAATGTATAGAGACATGAGAGAGTTATTCATAAACACACACAAACAAACACACACACACACACATATATATTCTTTAGATTTTTTTTATTTATCCAATTTATATTGCTGTCCCTCTATCCAAGCAGCTCTGGGTGGCAAACAAGATACAAAAACTGTTTTTCCTGAAAAATAGACAAAACTATTGAAGCTTAGCAAAACCACAACACTGCTAATCACATACATGTGTGTCAAGGGCTGCTCTACATGGGGCAGCCCTTGAAGAGCATTCAGAGACTTCAACTTGTCCAGAATGCAGCCGCGCGAGCGATTGTGGGTGTACCTCGATACACCCACGTTACACCTATCCTCTGCGAACTGCACTGGCTTCCAATCGGTCTCCGGATACGCTTCAAGGTGCTAGTTATTACTTATAAAGCCCTTCATGGTATTGGACCTGGGTACTTGAGAGACCGCCTGCTGCCAATTACCTCCCAAAGACCCATTAGATCGCACAGGGTCGGCCTCCTCCGGGTTCCATCTACCAGCCAATGCCATCTGGCTATGACCCGGGGAGGGCCTTCTCTGTTGCAGCTCCGGCCCTTTGGAACGAACTCCCCGTGGAGATTCGGACCCTTACCTCTCTCCTGGCTTTCTGAAAAGCCGTTAAGACCTGGCTGTGTCGGCAGGCCTGGGGTTGATAAGCTCCCTTCCCCTCTCGACAGGTGTGGTTGTTGGTTATTTTAAATGCCTGTCTTGTACTTGTATGTTCCCTTTCCCGTTTGAGTTGTTCGCCGCCCTGAGACCCTATAGGGAATAGGGCGGCATATAAATAAAATAAAACTTCAAACTTAAGACCTCCATGCTAGGATCTCAATCCCACTGCATGGTTGCAGCTATCATCTTGATTTTTTTTCACCTCCCTTGAGGAGGTCCTGGTTGTAAGAAAATAGAAAAGATTCAGAAATAAGAAATATAGATGATCTATAGAAATAAATTATAAGAAGGAGTGCAAAACTACTGTAGTTTGGTGCAGTGGTTAAGCTGCTGGACTGGAAATCTGGAGACTGTGAGTTCCAGTCCCAACTTCAACATGGAAGCCAATGGGATGACCCTGGGCTAGTCTCTCTCTCTCTCTCTCTCTCATACCAACCCACCTCACAGGGTTGACATTGTGGGAAAAATAAGCGGCAGGAGTATCACATGTTGACCATGTGAACCTGTTGGGATAGAAGACTAATACTAGGAAAACACCCCAATATGTAAAGATGTTAAGAATAAATATATAGAGATTGTAAGAATAGAAGCAGAATAGAAAGTCATAGGGGTAGGAATGAAATCCCTACTGAGACAATATTAAAATAAGGCTGAAGTATAAAAATAAAAAGGCAGTAAAAAGAAATAGAGCATAGCTACAATAATAACCATAAAAGCCACAGTTGCATGGGTAAAAGCAAACCTTTATTTCGCTGCAATAAAATGTCCCCATGAATTAAAGTAGAACGCTGTTGTTGTTTGGTCTCTGATCTGTACCATTTTTAAAAAAGAGAGTGTGATGCAAGACCCCTTGTAGCTGGGTTTGTCCAATGTGATTTTTCATGCTAGTGAAAGACCAAATGTGTGGATTAGCACAATGTACCCAGTTGTAACTTCCAGGGGGGGCTTCGAGAGCTGCTCTATGTGCAAAGTATCACAGTAATCCATATGGGAAGTGACCAAGGTGTACAACCATGTCTTCTGTTTTTAAAGGAATATTCGAGGTCACCTTCATTCCTTCTGTTGCAAAACTCTAGAGAACACACAGCCCATAAGTCAGCAAAATGTTGAAAACTCTCAAAAGATTCTGGAGAATAGTCAAGAGTTGCTGAATCCTCCTGATCAGCTGGGACTTGGGAGGTTGAGAATAGATGGGTGCAAGGTGGTATTTACCGGTTCTCTGAACTACCATATTTTTCAGAGTATAAGATGCACCTTGCCTAATAACAAAGCCTCCCTTATATAATGTCTTCTAAAATAGCCATGTGCTTTAGTTCCCTTATACCATAAGAAAGCATGCCATCCCAACAGTAAATCATGACCTTCCACATTCAATCGTCTAGAATTTTTTAGTGATATCCACTCCTTAATCCACATCAAGTTTGTTGCTTGGTAGCAATAGCAATAGCAGTAGACTTATATACCGCTTCATAGGCCTTTCAGGCCTCTCTAAGCAGTTTACAGAGAGTCAGCATATTGCCCCCAACAATCTGGGTCCTCATTTTACCCACCTCGGAAGGATGGAAGGCTGAGTCAACCCTGAGCCGGTGAGATTTGAACTGCTGAACTGCTGATCTAGCAGTAGCCTGCAGTGCTGCATTTAACCACTGCGCCACCTTGGCTCTTGGTAGTATAACTCCCAATCAGGTAGGCCCAATCCTCCTCTACTTCTAGCATCTTGTAACAATTTAAGTTTTATTCTAGCTTTTTTCCCTTGCCAAATAAACTTCAAAACTATTTTGTTTAAGTCTTGAAAAAAGTCCTTACCCAATCTGATTGGGATTGTCTGGAACAGGTATAAAATTCTAGGTAAAATGTTCATTTTAATTGTAGAAATTCTTCCCATCATTGATAGTTGTAAATTTTCCCATTTCATCAGATCAGTCGCTATTTGTTGTTTTAATCTAGTATAATTGTCCTCCTTAAATAGCATTTCGGGCCTCCTGAAATCCCGCCCCCTTTGAAAAAATGGCCATGCATAGCCTTTAGGAGGCTTCCAGAGTGCTCCTGGGGGCTGGGGAGGGCAAGCATGAGCAAAAAATGGTCGGGTTTTTTGCTAGTTTTTGCCCCTCCCCAGTCCCTAGGAGCACTCTACAAGCTTCCTAAAGGCTATGCATGTCATTATTTATTTTTACAGCTACGGGCCATTTTTGGGAGGTCTGCAAAGTGCAAAAAGTTTTTATTTTATTTTGCCCCTTCAAAATCTTGGTGCATCTTATACTCCGGTGAGTCTTATACTCCGAAAAATACAGTACTCAAAATTTCTGCTACCGATTCTCCAGAACCGGTCAGAATCTGCTGAATACCATCCCTGGTCTGCATTCTCCTTTAGATTTCTTTCCCTATTAATAAGTGGCTTCTGGATTTCACAAATAATGGTTATAATAAAGAACCCTATTCTTCATGCATGTTAAGTACAATTTGTCCAAATCAGATACCTTGTGATATTAACCTTATGCAAAACAATGTCATCTTCGAATCCTCCCAAATTTGAAGAGTTTATTTCTTCACCAAAGTAACAACTATATATTTTTAATAACTGCTCCCTACTATCATACTATTATGATAGGACTTGTCTGCAAATTTTGTCTACCTTTATAATTTATGGAAGCTTAACCCTTTAAAAAGTCAAGTATGCAAAGCTTTGGCCCTAAGTGCCGCTTTCCAGTTTCTCAAAGCAAAGGTAGTAGAAAGATGAAAAGGTCAGGCAGTGAACAGAGCGGTATGATTTTTAGCTAAAATGTCAGAGCACTTTTCTTGCTCTTTTTGGACTCAATATTTCTTTTTAGCTTGGTTTATTCTGGCTGTCCAACATCCCCAGTTAGCGATGACAGTATTATGGAAAGGTCAATAGTCAATGCTGGGGTCTCATTTTCAGCAACACAAGAATGGCTTGGGTGAAAATTAAGAAAAAGATGTTTCAAAGACAACCTAATCGACACATTAGAGAATTTCCACTGTGAGATCCTGAACAACCAGTTCATAATCTAAGTTGGAAGAGGCTGGCTGTTGTGCAGCTAGGAAAATGGTTTTATTTTTGATAGATAGATACCAACCGGGGATGGGGAATCTTTCTTTTCTTTTCTTTTCTTTTCTTTTCTTTTCTTTCTTTCTTTCTTTCTTTCTTTCTTTCTTTCTTTCTTTCTTTCTTTCTTTCTCTTTCTCTCTCCCTCCCTCCCTCCCTCTCCACTCTCTTCAATTTTAAATGGCTGCCTATCTTACAAAAAAGCAATTCCAAGCTACATACAATAATGCAATTTGGGGAGTGGAGCATGATGAAAGTTGGCCAAACTAAACCTTTTGAAGAATCTAGCACATGACTTCTTTAATTTATTGGTGGAAACTGGCAGACAATTGTGAGTCGGGTTCTGAAAAGATTTGCCATCAAGTCTTCCTAAATGAAACTGGTAGGTATAATAACAAACAAACACAAATTCTGGTTGAGTGTCAAGCAACAAGTTACCCACCTCTGATCATCTTCACAATGTGTGTGTGTGTGTGTGTGTGTGTGTGTGTATGTGTGTATGTATGTATGTATGTATGTATGTATGTATATGTATGTGTATGCATATACAGCTGATAAAGAAGGAGAACCTTGTGGCTTAGTAGTTAACACATCTGCCTAATATGTAATACAGCCCAGGTTCGAATCCCAGTAAGGGTATGGCTAGCTGATGAGAGCTAAATAGCTTGAAATAGATGTATACTAGTCTCCCTTTATTTATTTATCAGCACAAATATAACATATATATATATATATATATATATATATATATATATATATATGTATGTATGTATGTATGTATGTATGTATGTATGTATGTATGTATGTATGTATGTATGTAATATTTTATATGTTATATTATATATATATTAAAAGAAGGACAAAATGCAACTTGCAAGGAAGTGTAATCCGTAGACTGGGGGGAAAATGGATATTGTTTTCTAGTACAGGAATGATGGGCAGCAGAAGCATCTTCGAAGGAGGTATTAAGCAAAACTCTTCCTATTGATTCCAACAGTGTGACATAATTGCAATTGAAGAATTGTTCCCTTAGATTATTTTCCAACTTGGGTAGTGCCCTATGTGTGGATTCCAACTTCCAGGGTCAGATTTGGGTTCAGTTGTTCGAAACAGAAAGTGAATGTAGTCCTTGACCTCTGACTGTGATGGAGTCCATATGACTGACCAGGAACGTGCAGTCAGGGGAGGCAGGGGAGGCAGGGCCTCACCAGTGTCATGAGGAAACGAATAGAAAAATTAAAAGGAAAAAGGCTAAGGTAGTTGCTGCCAGACTCCAGAGTCACAGTGGATGACTCTAAGTCTGTTTAGTGCTAACTGCAGGGGGAGGCGAGAGAACTACGGGCCTCCTTTGCATAAGGAATTTTTCGCCTTTTAACCCTTGCTCAGAGTTAATCAATAAGTTAAGAGCAGTGTGGCGCTCTTGGAAACGTGTGTCATTGAACTCTGGATAAGGGCTCCTGGCTCTTGAGCAATCTGGCCTGGCTTTAGGACTGCCCAGGGAACTTTTTGACCCTGCCTAGATTAGAGGGGTGGGGGGGGGGAGGAGAATATAGAGGTCCTGCCCGCTTGCCTCACCAGCCATGAACCTCACCGCACGTCACTGGACTGACCTGTACCTTTCTTTCAGCAGTCATTAAGTAAAGGACAATAGTTAAGCAAGCCCATTCTTTGCTAACAGGGCATTTTTGCAGCAAGCCATAAATGCAGATGAGTTGCTGAATGTTTGAAATGTGATCACCGGACTATGAGGAGGTGCCTGTTGTAACTTTGGACCTGAATTGTAAGTACCTTTTGGGGTGTTCATTGTAACTTTCAACTGGTCAAGAACTACCTGTAATCTATAAGTTTTACAGACAACAATCACAGAGACCTCTTAAGTTACTGAAATGGAAATGATAGGTTTAGAAGATCTTCAGCAACTGAACTATGTCCACTGTAGAACCAACCAATTAAGTACTAAGGCATTAGGGTGAAACCCATTCTAATTCCTTTTTAATCATGTTGCTGTAAAATGGTGAAGAAGTGGGTCTTTTCACCCATAATGGAAAGTCTTGTAGGTTTCTTTTTAATCCTTAGCAGCCTAAGAATCAACACTTACACTCTAGATTCTTAGCAATGCATCCAGTTTTGGTCACCATATTATAAAAAAAAGATGTTGAGACCCTGGAAAGAGTACAGAGAAGAGCAACAAAGATGATTAAGGAGCTGGAGACTAAAACATAAGAACAGTTGTAAGAATTGGGTATCTCTAGTCTAATGAAAAGTAGGGCTAGGGGTGAAATGATAACAGTGTTCCAATACTTGAGGGGCTGCCACGAAGAAGAGGGGGTAAAGTTATTTTCCAACACACCAGTGACAAGATGAGAAGCAATGGATGGGAATTAATAAAGAAGAAAAGAAACCTAGAACGTGTCTATGCAAGGAAATTATTTATTTGCTAAATGTATTTGTCATCCATCTTGCCGCGGGGCTACTCTAGACAGCTTACAACAATTGCCTTAAACAGTCACTCCATATGGATGTTTTTGGTTCAAAAACTCTCTGAACTCAAGTCCTGTTATTTTCATGTAGGAATTATATGTAGAATTTATATTTTTATATGTAGAAAAGAGAAAGTGTCTTCTGGTGACACAGAAGGGAAGTGGTTTGTCACCAAGATAACACACAAGTTGTGACCAGCTGTCTAGAAAGATCTTCAGCAAATAGAGCTTAAGCAGTTCCCACTCCATAAACGGAGAAACATTGACTTCAGATTAGAGAGCAGAAACTTTAATAAAGCGAGGAGAAAAGTGCTAACTTATGGGGAGACATTAACATTTGGAGCAAAACTTTAGACTTGAAACTATTCTTGAGGTTGGCAAAGGAAAAAAAAACCCATTATTCGAATTGATCTTCTGTATTGTTATAAGCCTATAATATCCCCTTTTTTTCATTTTGAAGAGGAAAAGAGATTCTGAGACTAAGGAAGAAAAGGAGACAAATGATAAAAGCCTGAAGGATATTAGTCTAACCAACAAGAGACATTTTATAATATGCAGAGGCATGAGAAGAAAATCTTTTAGAAGAAGCAAAGGAGATAAAAGTGGAACTTCGTCTGCTGTCTTGATTTCCCCTAGAGGTCAGTCAGTTAAATACTCTAGGTGCGGAAAGCTGTGAATTCAACTCCAGCAGTGAATTCTCATGGGGAAAAAATAATCCATACACCAATGTTTCTCAACATACACCCCCCCTCTCTCTCTTCTGTGTGTGTGTGTGTGTGTGTGTGTGTGTGTGTGTGTGTGTGTGTGTGTGTGTGTGGTGTGTTACGATATTTAAATTTAGCTGGGACAGTGAGGTGTATTTTTTACATTCTGGGTAAAGAATGGAGGTGAGGCCAGAGTGTTTTCCAACAACTCTTTATTGAATACTGACTGTGAGGCGACTGAACTCCCTGCCTGATACAGCTCCTTTTATAGGAAACTGATCAGCCAAACAACCAATCAGGATAGAGTATTTTCCCGCTCCAATAGGGGACCAGAATGAGGACTTCAACTGACAACTATACACTATATACAATACAGAACATGAATAATGGGCCAGAACACACAGTTATAGTTGTTTGGTTGGAGAGTGCGGGCTCCTGTCTGAGGCAGTCTGTGTGGTGATTGGTTGCTGTGGGTGTGAAGGGGAGTTTCCCTTTTTTCCCGCCTTTTTCTTCTGTGTGCCCTGTATGCTTTATGATTTACTTCACGATGCTCCTGTTTGCCTGATTGTCTTGTTTGTTGTATAGGTTGATGTAAAATATATTTATTTATATAAAACTACAAGTTCGTGTCAGTGTGTTTGACTTCATTTGGACACCTGCTGCACAATTTGCGCTCTGTGTGTGTGTGTGTGTGTGTGTGTGTGTGTGTGGTGGGAGGGAAATGATAAATTTGCAAGAATCTTGGTTTATAAAAGGCCCCTCACAATCTTTTGCGTAGATGCCCTCCCTCCCAGAAAAGATTGTAATTTTCTACTTGCAACTAAGTCCTCACCTTCATTGTTACAATCTCTGCTTTTGTGTTTTAATACCTCTGCTTTTTTTTTTTTTTTTTTTTGCTGCTTCTCTGGAAATAACTGTGAATTAACATCTTCATCCTGTTTGGTCTTCTAAAGCAGCATAAAAACAATCCTTTTCGTTTACTTAGGGAATATATATTTGCAAAAGAGGTGCCCTGCCTAACAGTTTCAAATTATCTGAACGGCAGCTATGTCCCTTCTGTAATTAATGGTGGAAGCTTTGCTTTTGAGCAAAATAATTCTATTTACTTCTTGATTTGTTTGAAAATGAAACAAATTGATGAATTAACCCAGAAGGGAGAGAATGTTATGAGGAAGGGTCATTGACATACATATATCTACCAATTATAGACTGGGGAATTTGAATGTGTGTATTTTGAATTGTTGTTGATTTGGACTGCTGATCTGTGAAGGAGGAATATATTATAATGGAGGTTTTTTGTTTTTTTTAAAAAAAGATAATGTTTCAAAACAAATAAATAAAAGCCTCCTAGTGTACAGTCAAAAAAGGAAAAGAAAAATCACTGCAAACCTTGGTATATTTAGAACCAGCTGAGCTGTGAAAATGCTAAACTAATCTTTGGAGATTCTTGGGTTTCTCTTGGAAAAGTGAATGTATAAAATTGTTTTGTCACACAAAAATCTTGTATTTTGTGCATATAACAGTTTTCCTCTCATTTATTCCAAGCAATTATTCCCTGATATGTCCTGACTTTTGAATCTTTAAAAAGAAGCGCACACACAAACACACACACACACACACACACACAGAGACACTAACTTAAATGTATTTCTTCACTCTGCAAACTCAGCCAGAAATTGTATAGAGAATTTGAGATCACAGCTGCAGTTGCTGAGATGCCACGGGGAAGAATAGCCCATCAAGGAACATTGCTTCCTATTATCTTCATGCTATTTATTTCCTCATTTACGAATTTATGTAGCCGTCCACCCTTCAACCAACTCTGGGCAGCTCCCAATCAAAAAATAAATGACACCAAATCATTTTACAACTGTAAAACTCAATTAATTAAAACCTTAAAGTCAAGTGGTTAAGGCACCAGGCGAGAAAGCAAGAGGCAGTGAGTTCCAGTCCCACCTTTACTATGAAAGCCTGCTGAATGACTTTCCACCCTATCTGGAAAAGTGAAGGCGAGCTACAGATGTGGGATAAATTTGGGCTATGAGTTAATATGGTTAATAACACAGGGTTATATATGCAACTTTGCAGTGATCCAGTTACTGTAAGGTGAGAGGACGAACTAATTTCTCTAGGCACATGCCATAAATATGAATTATTTCCTAATTGCCATTTCCTTCCTTCCTTCCTTCCTTCCTTCCTTCCTTCCTTCCTTCCTTCCTTCCTTCCTTCCTTCCTTCCTTCCTTCCCTCCCTCCCTCCTTTTCCCCCTCGCCAGTTATATAGAATTTATGGAAGTTTCGAGGCATGATTGCCATTATATTAAGTAAAATAACATATTCCATCTCAGACGTCCTGGATCTAGCTAGTAACAAAATGAATCTGATGGCTGAGCTCACCTTCTTGATGGCTGTACGTAAAATAACAAAGCCACTGATTATTTTCACTGTATGAAAAATATTATATGGGAGTTTATTCAGGCCTCTATACATTGGTCTGAGTGACATGATGATTCGGGGGGGGGGGCACTGTTCTGCTACACAAAAAACTAGAGTGTGTCATAAGTAGCTACAGTTTTAAGCAAAATTCTGAAGAGCAGTCACCCCATAATTTTTTATTCTTTAAGATGGCTTATGAGATCAAATTATGGGGTGAGATTCGTTCTTTACAATGAAAGTAATTCAGAGCTCTTGCTTTCCATGGAAACAAGATATTTCCCCTTATTTTTTCTACTTACTTAAAAAAAAACACCAACATGTGGTAAGCACCAAGAAACATCTCTGCAGGCCCTGATCAGAAAAAAATTCCAATTTCCCATAAATTGCTTCCTAGTCTTAAAAAAAAAAAACAATAACCCACCAGTGCTCAAGAATTCTGCAAGTTAATTTTGTAGATTTTGGAACAAAACAACTGGCAGCTACCTCCATAGGTAGCTATCATGCTCTTTTAAGCCTCACATCTTCTCTGGACTAAAATTATGCTCCTGATTGCAATGCCACAGATCACATCCTGTACCAGAGGTATTCCTGCTCCAAATGCCATCAGTAGCCGTCCTTTCCCACTCGCACAAAATTTTAGAAATGGCATTCTGGGCAATGACACAAATTCTCACAGTGAGATGGATTGCAGCCCAAACTTAGCTTTATTAGGCCTTTCAGTTTTATTCCACGTAGTAAGAGTAAGTAAATGATGTCCAGAGCAGCTTGGCTTGAGTGTCCTCTAAACAACTTTTAGAGGTTGCTTTGTGCCTGGGCTGACAGATCTGTCAAGACCAGGTGGTGTCCTATTCCCCTCTTGGGCCGTGGTCTAAATAGATGGAGGTCAGCATTTTATTTTGTTCAAGCTTTGCTGCAGAAGCCAAGCAAAATGGCCAAGAGAGATTAGCACTGACCTTATTTTACTCGACATGAGACGTGCCAGGGTTTTTACAAGGGCTGGGATTGAAACCAGCCATGACTGATGTCTTCTTTCTAGAATACAAAATGAATCTCTCCATCTTCAGATCAGAGATACTGAAAGACTGTCTTTTGATACAGTCTGCTGCTCTTATCTTTGAGATTATTTTAGTTCTGTTTCTTCTTCTTCATCTTCTTCTTTTAGCAAAACTTGGAAGCTGTACCGGTGGAGGCTTTGCGATGCAGAGCACAGATCTAAGAGGCCCTGTTATTTGCAAACCGATAATAATAACCATCTTTATCCTCAAGCGTTCATCACTTAGCAGCACTTTGGCATAGATACAATTCAGCCAGCTACACTACCTATCTCTGTACACTTAATGCATATAGCTGCAGGGCTGCCTTTAAGCTGTAGAGTGAAGCACCTGAAGGAATTCCTATTTGGGAGTCAGAAACCCAGCTCATCTTTTATCCTTTCCTTCATCTTCCTAAACTCAATCTAACCACGAAAACTCCTGTGTACCAGAACTATGAGTTAGCTCTTCCCCAAATTGTTCCACCTCCTTCCTTTTGACTGCTTTATTTCCCCTGCAAATTCGACTGATTTTCTCCACCTCCCCCACCCCCAAGCAAAACAAAATGATGCTATTAAAAGTCAACTGCCTGTATACACAATGTGTAATGTGTTTCAGGCAGCAATTAGTCCTCTGGAGGTGTGCCAGGATAGGCTTAGGTAGCTTCAGGCAAAAAAAAAAAAGGAAGGGAAGGGAAGGACAAAAATTAAATTTGATTGAATTAAATATACATTGAAATGGCTTTATAATTTTAGAAAGTTCATTAAATACAGTTAACCCTCCCTCTCGGTATTTAATGGGTTTTCTCTTTTCTCACAGTAAAAATGAAAAATTGTTGGCACTTTCTACAGCAGCCACATTCAAAGCTTTTAGATGCCCCGTGTAATTCTGGCACCTTGGATTGTGTACTTGTAGTGTATATTAATTATCAGCCTTTTGCCAATGTTTTTGTTTTATGGAAAGTTATCTTAGAAATTCTAGCTCATCCTAGAATCCTAAAATCCTAGATATGGATGTGGCCAAAAAACACGTCAACTTCAGTTTGTCACTCCATAAAAAAAAAATCCAAATTAAGGCTTCCCTCACTGATATATGACTAGGCCTATCCTCCACGAGCTGCACTGGCTGCCTATTGGTCTTCGGATACGCTTCAAGGCGCTAGTTGTCACTTATAAAGCCCTTCATGGTATTGGACCTGGGTACTTGAGAGACCGCCTGCTGCCAATTACCTCCAATAGACCGATCAGATCCCACAGATTAGGCCTCCTCCGAATTCCATCCGCCGGCCAATGCCGACTGGCGACTACCCGGAGGAGGGCCTTCTCTGTGGCTGCTCCAACCCTCTGGAACGAGCTCCCCGTGGAGATTCGAACCCTCACCACCCTCCAGGCCTTCCGCAAAGCCCTTAAAACCTGGCTGTTCTGACAGGCCTGGGGCTAAAGAGATTTTGACCCCTCCTCCAATGGTATGGTTGTTGTGTGTTTTAAATTGTGTATTGTTATGTTCGTCTTTTTATCCCCTGTCTGTACCCCCTTCCCTGACTGAATTGTGAGCCGCCCTGAGTCCCCTTCGGGGAAAAGGGCGGCATATAAATAAATCCAAATCCAATCCAATCCAATCCAGGCCTCACTTAGAGGACTATAAATTGGAAATGGGATTCACTGCTTTTAATACTGTATTTAAAACATTACATATGTACACTCAATCTCCCTTCCTGTAATTTAAACCCATTATTACATCTTGTGTGCTCTGGGAAGAGAGAGGGCAAGTCTTGATTTTGACCCACGGGACAAAATGTTTTCAGAGACTTGAAGAAAGCTGTCATACTCTGCCTCAATCTTCTTGTGGCTAAACCCTGCCAATTATTTAGATTTTTCTTCACAGGATTTGTTTTATTCTGTAATCCTGTGAGCATTCTTGTCCTACCCAGTGCTGTAAGAAGGAATTGATTGAGAGCAGACCAAGGCAAGGAATTATTGACTTCCTATGATATGGAAACTTCTACTGATGCAACCTAGGACAGACAACCTAAGAGCCAAGGTGGCACAGTGGTTAAATGCAGCACTGCAGGCTACTGCTAGATCAGCAGGTCAGCGGTTCAAATCTCACCGGCTCAGGGTTGACTCAGCCTTCCATCCTCCCGAGGTGGGTAAAATGAGGACCCAGATTGTTGGGGGCAATATGCTGACTCTCTGTAAACCGCTTAGAGAGGCCTGAAAGGCCTATGAAGCGGTATATAAGTCTACTGCTATATATTTGTTTCTGCTACAGAGGCATAGACTAGCTGGGCCTGTAATCTAAAATGTGTCTATGAAATGGAATTCAGAAAGATGTTCATTCATCTACCACAGTGGTCTAAATATGCATGGCAGGGTTTCTGTATTACGTTTTGCATTATAAATTCGTTCCACAGCATTTCTTAATCTGGTGTTTGGCAGATGTCTCTGACTTCAAACCCTATCATTCCCAGCCAGCTTGGACATTGCTCCGATTGCCCCATCTGGAAGACATCAGGTCAGAGAAGACTTTGCTATCGGAACAGCCTAACACAATTCAAAGCATGTTCAAGAGCAGCCGCCTGAAGAAAAATAGATTATTTAAAATCTGCCCACGGCAGGTATATTTGAGGAGCTTCCTGTTCAGAACTAATATTTGGGATGGTGATGGAGGAGCTGTTTTTCATAGCAATGGTAACAAGTCCCCCTTTTTTTTCAAGAACAGAATGCTTTTGGCAGCAATCAACAAATCACTCTGTCATTTTCTCCTTATAGTGAACAAAAGCATAGTTTGAAAACATAGAGGGTGGGGGTGGAAATGGCTATTGTAACAAAGCTACACACTTTTGATAGAAGCATATTTTCTGCAATACTATCTTGAGATGGTGGGTGCAGAACAGGGGTGGGTTTCAACCGGTTTGCGGCGGTCCCTGCGAACCGGTTGGTCGCTGAACCCGGAAGTAAGTAACTTCCGGGAATGGCAAAGGGCCCACATGCGCCTGCGCGCGCCCGAGCGCCTGCGCCCACTCCTTACCCGGTTTTGACGAATTCTGCGCTTCCACGCATGCGCAGGATGCATACAGCGCCTGCGCGATCCTCCAGGAGCAGCTGGAGAATCGCACAGATGTTAGTATGCATGCATGCGCGAGAACGCCGCACGCATGCGCGAGGACGCCGCCGGCCTCGTTCCAACCGAACCGGTTGGAACGGGGCGAGAAACCCACCCCTGGTGCAGAATAACAGAGTTGGAAGGGGACCTTGGAAGTCTTTTAGTCCAACTTCCTGCTCAGGCATGAAACCCTCTATCATTTCAAACAAATGGTTATCCGATCTCTTTTTAAAAACTTCCAGTGTTGGAGCAGCCAAAATTTCTGAAGGCAAGTCACTTCACTGATTAATTGTTCTTTCAGAAATTTCTCCTTAGTTCTAGGTTGGTTCTCTCCTTGATTAGTTTCCACCCATTGCTTTTTGTCCTGCTTTCAGGTACTTTGGAGAATAGGTTGATATCTGTCTTCTTTGTGACAACCCCTGAGATATTGGAAGACTGCTATCATGTCACCCCTAGTCTTCCTTTTAATCAAACTAGACATACTCAGTTCCTGCAATCGTTCTTCATATGTTTTAGTCTCAAGTCCCCTAATCATTTTTGTTGGTCTTCTCTGCATTTTTTCTAGAGTCTCAACATTTTTTTATATTGTGGCCACCAAAACTGGATTTAGTATTCCAAATGTAGTCTTACCAAAGGATTATAAAGAGACATTAACCCTTCCCGTGTTAAGGGGAAGGTTCCCGACGGACTTTGAATGAAGCGGATTATCTGGATTCCTTTCAGTCTGGTTTCAGGCCTGGGTACAGCACAGAAACCGTTTTGGTCACACCGACCGATGATCTCTGGCGGGCAAGGGATAGAGGGCATTCCTCTATCCTGGTGCTTCTTGACCTCTCAGCGGCTTTCGATACCATCGACCATGGTATCCTTCTGCGACGTCTGGAGGAGGTGGGAGTGGGAGGCACCGTTTTATGGTGGTTCTCCTCCTACCTCTCCAGTAGGTCGCAGTCGGTGCTGGTCGGGGGACAGAGGTCGACCCCTAGGCCCCTCAATTGTGGGGTGCTCCAGGGTTCGGTCCTATCCCCCCTCCTATTTAACATCTACATGCAACTGCTGGGTGAGATCATATGACGGCATGGGATAAAGTACCATCAATACGCAGATGATACGCAACTGTATCTATCTGCCCCGTGCCAGCTCAGTGTAGCGGCAGACGTGATGTGCCGATGCCTGGACGCTGTCAGGATCTGGATAGGGGTAAACAAAGTTGTGCTCAATCTCCACAAGACCGAGTGGCTGTGGATGCTGCCCCCGAAGGACAGTTCAGATAGTCCATCCTTGATCCTGGGGGGTGAAAATTTATACCCCTCAGAGAGGGCCCACAATTTGGGGGTCCTCCTGGATTCACAGCTGACACTGGAACATCACCTGTCAGCTGTGACCAGGGGGGCCTTTGCCCAGGTTCGCCTGGTGCATCAATTGTGGCCCTACTTGGATCGGGGCGCACTTCAAACAGCCACTCACTCCCTTGTCACCTCAAGGCTGGATTATTGAAATGCACTGTACATGGGGCTACCCCTGAAAAGTGTTTGGAGACTACAGTTAGTCCAGAATGCAGCCATGCGAGCGATATTGGGTGTACCAAGATACACCCATATTACACCTATCCTCCGCGAGCTGCACTGGCTGCCAATTGGTCTCCGAATGCAATTCAAGGTGTTGGTCATTACCTTTAAAGCCCTACATGGCTCAGGACCAGCGTATTTGCGAGACTGCCTACTGCCACATACCTCCCAACGGCCGATAAGATCCCACAGGGTGGGCCTCCTTAGGACACCGTCAGCCGGACAGTGTCAGCTAGTGGGGCCTCGGAGGAGAGCCTTCTCTGTGGCTGCTCCGACCCTTTGGAACGAACTACCCCTAGAGGTCCGGACCTCACCCACCCTCATGGCCTTCAGAAAAGCTGTTAAGACCTGGCTGTTCCGGCAGGCCTGGGGCTGTTGACCTTACTATGCACTACTTGGTACTTACTACTACCAATCAGAACGTATCTGTGTTGGAGAATTATTATTTTTTAAAATTTTTATTTTGTTTGTTTTCTTTCTTGTTCTGTTTAAGCTGCCCAGAGTCCTCCGGGATTGGGTGGCCTATAAATCTAATAAATTAAATTAAATTAATTAAATTAATTAAATTAATTGATTCTATCCCTCTATTTATACAGCCTAGGGTGGCAATGTATCAAGGACAGAAATGGGATTCTACCAAATAGCAGGACATAAGCTTCAAGATATCCTTTTTGGGCTGCTGAAAAATATGATCCCTTTGCAATATCAACTGTGATTTTTTCTTTAAAAAAAGGCTACCCTCTCTTGAAAAAATATTCTACCGTGGTTGACATGCAACATTCTTTTTCTCTATTGCCATCTATTTTTTTGATCTTGAACTGGCTGTTATTAATTGAGATCTAGCCCTATGCCTTTCTTAAAGAAAGCCAATAACATTTTTGCCTCTTATATTATATTCTATGTTTCTTTCCTCCCCTCACCCCCATGTAAATAGATTGGTCTACGGAATTCACAAACATGTCTCCTGAAGAATGTCTTCAGTTAAATCATGGGTGATATGAGCAGCTGTAAGCAAAGATAATGAGAAAAAAGCAGTCTCTCGGAGAATGTCTACTTACTGTACATCCCACTGTGGTGAAAATGAATATCACCGCGTAATGTGCTAAGCAGAAGGATTGCCTTGGGGCTCCATCAAGAGGAGGTAAACTTAGATACAGCAGCTTTTAATTTTCATAACCTGGTTTGACCCAATAAATACGTCACACGTCTCAATTGTATTGTCCCAGCTAATCTTCGTAGTTATGTTTATTTTCAGATGTAGGTTGCTGATCTGTGTCTTAGAAGGGTACCCTCTAGAGGGAGGGAGGGAGGGAGGGAGGGAGGGAGGGAAGAAGGAAGGAAAGAAGGAAGGAAGGAAGGAAGGAAGGAAGGAAAGAAAGAAGGAAGGAAAAATCAAACTTCAGGGTGGGTGAATTGTCTATTAAAGCAGAAGAAAATAGGATTTTTCTCTTTTTTTGCTTTGGATGAAAAGTGTTTAATTCTTCCTGCTCTGCTGTTGAAATCTCTTTATTAGTGCTGGGCAGAGACAAACAACAATGTATTGCACAATACAATTCAGAAATGTCCAGTAATTAGAAAAAAAATCAAGCCAATAATTAGTTCATAACTTAGCAACCAATCCTGTGAACAAATATTAACAGTGAGACAAGCCACATACAACTATACATATTTAAAACAGTGTCCTGCATAAAGTATGGAAAGTTAAGATGAATCGAGGCCCTTGTAAGATGAGTTTCATTTCTGTTTTTGTACTGATGGATTGAATCCCATTTTTTTTGTATTGCATTTTTTTACTGATTATTATATTGTGGGCTACCCACAATTGTAATGGGTGCTTAAATTAAAATAAATATATAAAATAAGGCATGAACTGCTCCATAATTAAAATATGGGTAATCTTTGATTTACAACCATTGATTTAGTGACTGTTCAAAGTTATAATGAATTGAAAACATGACGTACAACCAGTGCTTGTACTTATAACCATCACAGCATCCCTATAGTCATGTGCCCAAAATTTGGGTGCTTTGGCACCTGGCAAGTATTTATGATGGTAGCAGTGTCCTGGGATCTTATGGTTACCATTTGCAACTTTCCCAGCTGGCTCCTAAAAATAATGTCAGCGTTGGGAAGTTGAATTTGGTTAATGATTGCATGTTTCACTTAACAACTGCAATTACATAACAACTATGCCAAAAATGTTGTAAAGTCATGCATGACTCACTTAACAGCTGCCTTGCCAGTGGAAAATCTGGTCTCAATTTTGGTTGTAAGTTGAGGACTACCTGTATGCCAGATGTTAATGTAAGGAATTAATGAGAGTAGGGTAGGATAATCACCACCATGCTAACCAAGTGAAATGGTCTTTAAACTACTATTAAAAGCCAACCAACATTCTTTGAGATGAAAGGATGTCTTGTCAGATGCTATCTCTTCCATGGGTTCTGTGGTCTATGGTCAAAGTTGCCCAGATGGTGGCTGTGATATTGCAGTTGAAACATCCTCTGTTTTTTGTTTGTTTGTTTGTTATGGTAGCGGTTCAATTGCATTATCGTAGCCTCTGAAAGATCTGGAGATGTTCTCCTTTCCCTGGAGAAAGAGGAACTGTCCTTCAATGACTCTGTTTCTATTCGACATGGAATGCTGTCCCAGGGATAAAAAAGACCCAACACAGATCCAGGACTGAAAATATGGAGTTGTTTTTCAGGGACTAATTCTGGAGAAAAATCCAGATTATGAATCATCAATCTTACAAGAGGGATGGTGAAATGGGTAGAAGGAATAACCTTAGTGAACAGGAGGAAAAGATGCATGTGTGTGTGTGTGTGTGTGTGTTGCATTTGTGCTGATAAATAAATAAGGGAGACTAGTATAGATCTATTTCAAGCTATTTAGCTCTCATCAGTTAGCCATACCCTTACTGGGATTTAAATCTGGGCTGTATTACATATTAGGCAGTTGTATTAGCCACTAAGCCACAAGCTCTCCTCTTTTATCAGCTAGGCCAGGGAGCCGATAGACAGAGAAAGGAAGCAGTATGCTCCCTCTCATATTTGGGCATACCAGGGGTTGTGACACTATGTGTGTGTGTGTGTGTATGCTAATGTATATATATATAAAAATATCATCATGAAATCTCCAGAACCGTAAAGCCTAAAAACTTGAAATTTGGCACATATACTCCTCTTGGCTCTAGGTTATCAAAATGACCATCAGATCATTAGTATTTTTATACAGTAATTAGCACACTCTGATGCTAAGGAGTCTACTCCCCCTCCCTACCTGAAAAGAACTCCATTCCAACTGCCAGTTGCTTTATATTAACATGCTCCAATACTAAGGAGTTAGACATTCTGCTCCCCCTCCCCACCTGAAAAGAACTCTGTTCCAACTGCAAATTGCCTCACATTCCATTACCTCAGTTGAAACAGAGATTCCACTCCTTCACTCAGGAGCGGTCTGGGGCTCCTTACAGTACTAAATGTCAGTACCTCACCAAGATGTCTATGCCTCCCACCTATGGAACTGCTCCCAGACTCAAGGTAGTGGGAGCAATATTCCCCTATGTATTTCAAACACTGACCACCATTGAGTCAATGGACTGAACTGGAGTGAAGTGGATTTCTCCTGCATTGCCCGATCACATAGTTTCGTCACGAAGCAGGGGTAACCAGCTAGTCATATAAAAGAAATCTGAGTCCAGGCCATAAGTGTAATCTGAGGAAGCGCCTCAGACAAGGGCCTCCCTAGTTTTCACAAAGGAGTGGAAAAGCTCATTCAAACTTGAGATATATTATTACCAAATAATAAAAAAGTGGTATTAACTTTCATGACTTTGGTTTCCTAAGTGTGGTCTACCTTGGAGAACTACCTGAGAATGACAAATAGCATCTTGTAGAACCCTCTGGAATGCAGGGCAACTGAGTTTTCTAATCTTGCCTTAAAAAGAACAAGAGTAGATAGTAGATAGGATAATGATTAATTCCAAAATTAGAGCAGGCAGACTCTCTGTGTTTTCTCCAGTTGCTTGGAAACAGAAGCAGAAAAGAGAACAGAATTCATGAACCACTTATGAACTTCCCATAGGCCAGAGGTGGGTAGCCTGTGACCCCCCACAGCTATAAATGCCCTGAGACACATTTGGACCTCTGTAGTTTTCTAAGAATACTTCACTAATAACTAGTGATCAAATTCTGAAAATATTCTGGTTTAAAAAAAACACAGGAAAATTAAAGAAAAATCCACACAGTTCTTTAATTTGGGGTAGCAGTTGGCCACAAAATCCCACTCTGGATATGTTGGCATCAGCCTTAACAGCAATAATCATGATAATGTACAGTCCATGTCCCTAAACTTATTGGTAGAGCCGAGGTGGCGCAGTGGTTAAATGCATCACTGCAGGCTACTTCAGCTGACTGCAGTTCTGCAGTTCGGCTGTTCAAATCTCACCGGCTCAGGGTTGACTCAGCCTTCCATCCTTCTGAGGTGGGTAAAATGAGGATCCGGATTGTTGTTGGGGGCAATATGCTGACTCTGTAAACCGCTTAGAGAGGGCTGAAAGCCCTATGAAGCGGTATATAAGTCTAACTGCTATTGCTATCGTTATCCTCCACTCAGTTCACCCCCAGGAGGAAACAGGATACAGACAGATTTTTGTCTTATCCAGCCAGACTGCTCTTATCTCTTAACGTCTGCTTTATTTGGAGTTGTATTTTTAAAAATATCTGTGTATTATAAATAGCTTTGGCCGGTCTTCCCACATGACACAACTATTTTATCTCATCCAAGGGCATCTGTCAAATAAAATATATTTGTTTAGAAAATTTATATTCTGCCGATTCCCTGACTCCAGAGGCCTGGCAAAGGCAGAAGGAGAACACAACCCACACATGCCAGGAATTAAAATAGAATAAAATAAAATGTGAAACAAAACTTTTCGTATCTTTATATTTTATTTATTTATTTATTTTGCCCAGCATGAATTAGGTAGCAGATATAAACATGATTATGAATACATGAAATGAGTATGGATACAAGCAGTGCTGGATTTAGGTGAAAAGGAGCCCTAGGCTATTCCACTTATGAGGCCCTTTCACCTCTCATTTTTAAGTTTGTAAATTACATGAGAGACAATAAAATACATCATTACTGTGATATATATCAATATATATAGCTGGCCTCCCGATGGAGGGTGGCTCTGCTCTGCGGCAAAGGCAGCGAGGCCAACCGCATCCCCTGCTGCGCTCAGCTGCCTGGCTCTGCCCCCTCGCCCTCGCCCTCACCTGCCTGGCCGCTGTTGGGCTCCGTGTCGGCGGGGCGGCTACTGGGAGCGGCTGCGCCTCTCGCCTGACCGCCGGTGCCGGGAACGTGGGCGGGCTCCCCAACTGCTGCGGCGCTGGAACGATCTTAACCAATACATTTTTACATTTGTTTATTAGTCATATGCGTAGAATTTCTCCTTATTTTCGGTTCAGTGTTTTAGTGTTCACTGTTTTTAGAATAGTGTAATTTTAATTTTGCTAACAATTTGAATGTAGGCCCTTCTTGATCTTGAGGCCCTAGGCTGAAGCCTAGATAGCCTATAGGAAAATCCGGCCTTGGATACAAGGGAATATTAGGACAGGGACAGTAGGCACGCTGGTGTGCTTAGGCACACCCCTTAAAGACCTCTTAGGAATGTGGTGAGGTCCACAGTAAACAGCCTAAGGAGAAAATTTTGGGGAAGAAACCACAGTGTCAGGTAGTACATTCCGGGCACTGATAACTCTGTTACTGAAGTCATATTTTCTGCAATCAAGTTCGGAGCGGTTTACCATAGGTTTGTATCTATTGTGTGCTTGTGTGTTGTTGTGGTTGAAGCTGAAGTAGTCATTGGCAGGTAGGACATTGTAGCAGATAAGTTTATGTACTATGCTTAGGTTGGATCGAAGACAGCGCAGTTGTAAGTTGTCTAAGCCGAAACCTTGGTGGCATAAAGTATCCTGTTGTGAGCAGTGGAGTGGAGGACTCTTCTCGTGAAATATCTCTGGACTTGTCCGATTGTATTAATGTCTGATATGCAGTGCGGGTTGCAGACAGATGAGCTGTATTCAAGAATTGGTCTAGCAAAAGTTTCGTATGCCCTAGTTTGCAGTTCAATATTACCGGAGAAGAAACTATGCAAGATTAGGTTTGACAATCTTAATGCCTTTTTGGCAATGCTATTACAATGAGCTCTGGTACTTAGATCATTTGAGATGAGTATACGTATATATTTTATATAAGATGACCAGAGAAAATTGGCAACTTAATCCATAATATTTGCTCTTCACCCCACACCAATGTAGGGTGTTGGTTAAGTCATCAGGCTAGAAACCAGAAGATGCTGAATTGGGGTCCTTAGACACAAATCCAGCTGTTTGACCTTGGGCCAGTCACTTTCTCTCAGCCCTAGGAAGAAATAAACAATGGAAGCCACTTGTGAAAACCCTTGCCAAGGAAACTGCAGGGACCAGAAGTCAAGACTGATTCAAAGTCTCTCCCGCAACCACAAATCAAACTCAGTATTTTATTAATTTGCATCGGGGGAATCAATGGCTTTCCACTTGTTATAGAAGCACAGTTCCCATCATCTCTGCCCACTGCCCATGCTTGGCTGTCATTTCTGTGACTTATTAACCCTTTGAGGTAGTCCAGAGAAGAAGCACAGCTATGAGTACTAGTGTATCTTTATTGTAAGGTTACAATAACAGAATCTTGCAAGTCAGAAAGCATTGCTCCCCTCCCTTTTTTTAAATCTCTGGAAAACTAGGGCAGCAGGGGTGGGTTTCTCGCCCCGTTCCAACTGGTTCGGTTGGAATGGGGCCGGCGGCGTTCTCATGCATGCGCGCAGCGCACGCATGCGTACTAGCGTCTGTGCGATGCTCCAGCTGCTCCTTGAGGATCGCGCAGGCGCTGTATGCGTCCTGTGCATGCGTGGAAGCGCAGAACTCGTCAAAAACGGGTAAGGAATGCGGGCGGGCGGGTGGGCCCTTCGCCATTCCCGGAAGTTACTTACTTCCGGGTTCGCCAACCAACCGGTTCGCGGGGACCGCCGCGAACTGGTTGAAACCCCACCCCTGTAGGGCAGGTACCTTCTGAAATCCTTCCCACGTCCCCTATTTTTGTGAGTTGAAATACCTTTTACTTGATGGTTGACCAGTCTGCAGCTCTTCCTTCTGGCTCCAAAGGTCATTCTCACATGACACTTAGTGTATGCTACAGCAAACTGGAGGGCTAAACAACCTCCCTTTCCTAATATTATGAACACACACACACACACACACACACACACACACCTGTTCCTTCTTGGCATTTATTATATCTATCTATATAAAATGTGTGTGTGTTTGTGTGTGTGTGTTTGTGTGTGTGTATGTTCCAGCATAACTCTGGAATGCCTTGAGCAATTTCAACCAAACTTATGTCAACAAACAGATGACTTACTCTCTGGGGAAAAAAATACTGTGGGGTAAGACACCCCTAACACCCCTTGGGGTGTGGGTTCTGTTAAGATACAGCTGTTGTGCCTTAAAATGGATTCTACTGTACTTCTGCTAAATGGCTTCCACTGTACAGCGCAGTGGAGTTGCCATGGTAATGGCTTTGCAGTACTCCGTAAGGGGCTCCCTCTGGTAAGGGGGGAAATCCAACATTAGAAATTACGTTTGATCCAGATATTTCCCCCCTATAAATAAATACCTGTGCAACATCTGGTTATCAGCTAGTTTGTATATAATAAAACAATCGTCCCAGTGCTTGTTTTCATCAATGGGTTTCATCAAGTTGGCTGTTATTTCTTTGTTTGCTACTTGTACCCTAGCCCAACCACTTACTAAGATATTATCTCTGTTCCAAGAAGCCTGTTTTATTATTGCAATTTTGACAATGACTACAAAATGGCAATCCCCGATGTTTGTTAAAAGGTAGAGAGTAACAAACTCCACTTTCACGCTTTCAGTAACGAATGGAAGCTGCTAACATATGAATCACCAGCTTCTTTGCTTCTTTTCACATCTGAAAAGTGTGGCTTGTTGGAAGAAGAAACCATTAAGGAATTGTGTTTTTTTTTCTTTCTTAGCAGTTTTATGGGATTCTCTCAACTGAGTCCTGCTGCATTCTTGTAGCATAGCCGGGAAGCTTTCTTTACTCTTGTCAGCTCATTTTGTAAGCGAAGCATATTTACAAAGCACAACACATACCAATACGCACCCAATTTTCTCCTGCAGGGAGATTTCAGATGGTGAAAGGAAGAGATTGATGGGGCTTCAGCCTGGGAGGGGGAAAAATCTTTCCGTTTACAATCTCAGCTTCAAAAGATACAACAGCATGGGCTTGGCTTTCTGAACATATTCTATAATATTAAATTGTGCTTCCTAATTGAGACCAAGTTCCCCTTCCAGTTAGTTCTCCAAAATGACTACCGGCTATAAGGTCGTTGTTCTTTCAGCTTTTTCAGGCAATAAGGGCTGAAAAACATGCCTAGCCGTCTTCTTTCTGGAGCATCAAAATTGCAAAACAAATGAAGTGGACTCCAAGTGAGCAGTAAATGAGCTCCAGAGGATGTGGGCTTAGTCAAGCATTTGCAGTTGATTATAAGTAAGGTCCGATGAACTTCCAAATAGAAGTAGGCTATCAAACTGAATGAGAACCCAAGGCAAATGCAGAGGTCAAGATGCAAAAGACATATGTGGCAGTACCCAGACTTAATTGCCATGCTTTAGAACAAAGATGGTGGGGGGACATGGCATATGGGTATGCCATACATTTTAATTGCCATATTTTAAAAAGCTGATTGCAAATCTCTCCATATATAGGGTGGAAAAAATTCAGTGTCTAAGCTCTTCACCATTTTCTTTGCTCTCCTCCAGACCATATTCCAGGCTGCTAGGATTCACAAGGTCCAGAGCCATGAATTTCAGCAGGTCAAATTATTGTGAAAGACTGGCATTAGCCAATCTAAAAATAAATAAATGGTGAATTTACTTCTGCAAATTCAGAAGTATCCCAAAATCTTTTCTTTACTGAGAAAAATAAAATTGTTTTGATCCAATGTACATTTTGTGGGACGTGGGGGCTCAGATGCTGAACAGAAAAGTTGACAGTTCGGCGGTTTGAATCCCTAGCACCGGGTAATGGAGTGAGCTCCCATCATTTGTCCCAGCTTCTGCCAACCTAGCAGTTTGAAAACATGTAAAACTGAAAGTAGAAAAATAGGAACCACCTTTGGTGGGAAGGTAATAGCGTTTTGTGCTTTAGTCATGCCGGCCACATGACCACGGAGACGTCTTTGGACAGTGCTGGCTCTTTGCCTTTGAAATGGAGATGAGCTCTGCCCCCTAGAGTCAGGAATGACTAGCACATACGTGCAAGGGGAACCTTTATCTTTAGCTTAATGTATATTTCAGCAGCAAATTCATGGAAGTAAAACTGTATCTTATCTATAAAGAGGGGGGATTTTCAAGAGACTCAGAAGGCGTAACCAAGAAATTTAACCCAACTGCTCTCAACACTTATTCAAGATAGACAAATAGTAGGGCTGGACCAGATGAAGATTGAATTAGCAGCAAGAGAACTAGAGTAAGGCAGATCAGCAAGAACACTTTTTACTATCTATTAGCAAGAAAAGATAATATTTTGGGAATAGTTGCTTTATCCAAAGCAAGACCTGGCAACTTATATCTCCCAGGTTCCTTGAAGCCCCTTAGGAACACACTGCCAAAGTTCAGTAGCAAAACTACTAGTTTTAAGAAAAAAACATTTCCCCAAAAGGCATGAAAACCAGGTAGAACTGTATGTTTTAAGTTTCGGCAAGCAGATCATATTCATTGCTATTCTTAGCCATGCCCTCTTGCCCAAGAAAAGGCTTTTTTTTTTAAAAAAAACCAGAGAAATCCTTCACTGATTTTAACTTCCTTCCCAATAATGCCATAGGTGTCATATATCCTAAATGCTCCAGACTCAAATGTAATGAAAAATATTAAATTAAAATAATACAATACAACAAAAATTAAAATAAAATAAAATAACCTTGAAGTTGCTGGACCTTTTATAAGACAGAAAGGATCCAAAGTTATAATCTTTTTGAGATGTAGTAAAGGTGTGTTCTTTTCCTTTAATTTTAACCATGCATTAGCAATAGCAATAGCAGTTAGACTTATATACCGCTTCATAGGGCTTTCAGCCCTCTCTAAGTGGTTTACAGAGTCAGCATATTGCCCCCAACAACAATCCGGGTCCTCATTTTACCCACCTCGGAAGGATGGAAGGCTGAGTCAACCCTGAGCCGGTGAGATTTGAACAGCCGAACTGCAGAACTGCAGTCAGCTGAAGTAGCCTGCAGTGCTGCATTTAACCACTGCGCCACCTCGGCTCTACCCCCACACGCTCACAGAGAGAGAGAGAAGCTCTTCTTCTTTCCCAGTTGTGGGATGGTTCTGAGAGCAACTGTATCATCCTGGAAGAAGATGCAGCTGCTTTAAATGGTTGCCCTGCAGGCTTGGAAACACTTTTTCAGCCCAGGAGCTGAAATGTGGGCAGTTTCAATACACTCACACCAGGAACTCGTTTTTCCATCTGCTCTTTGAAGCTTGGTTTACATATGAAGTTTCTTACCCTCAGCATTTCAGCCGGCAGAATATCTGCAAATGGAATTGATTCGCTAACATAAAATGTTAATAAAGGCAGTGCAGCAGAGGGTACGTACCTGCAATTTAGAGTGCCAGCAGTAACCCTGCAAAATTGCAAACGGATGGAAAAAACAGTTGTCCAATTTCCATAGAGCAGGCAGAAGGCATGTTGCTGTTTTTTGGTGCCACCTGCTGCCTACCTGCTGAAAAAACTCTGGCAGAGGAAGCAATGTTTTTCAAGGACTCCTAGTCTTTGAATTTATTTTATCATTTCTACTCCAAAATCACAGCAATGAATAAGGCAACTTATGCAGGAGAAGGAATTGCCTCCAAATATCAGATTCCTTAGATGAATGGCTATCTGTAGATGTTTACGTCAGAATTGACAAATTTAGGGTCTCCAGGTGTAAACGATGCCCCCTAACCTTCTTTTTGACAAAACATGTGGGTTGTAGCCATAAAGGATAGATGTTTCAGTAACATCTGGAGAGCAAATGGTCCCTCATCATCATCGGTAAACATCAGAGGTGGGTTGCTCCCAGTTCGACCCGGTTTGGCTGAACCGGTAGAGGTGAAGGGGCCTGGGTCGCAGAACTGGCAGCACCCAGGCTGGCCACACCCCAAACCGGTGACCTGGTCTCTTCTGCCGTTACCGGCATGTTCTCTTCTGCGGTTACCGGCATGATTCTGTGCATGCACAGAACAACTGACAGTCAATTGTGCACGCGTGATCAACAGGCAGCATATGCACACATGCACGCACGTAGCGAACCGGTGCCACCCGGTACAGGAACCCAACCCTGGTAAACATGACATAATCAGGCTGGGGTTTTGCACTGCCTTCTAATGCAAACTGTAAACCAAATGGCTATTGCAGGTAATCCTCAATTTACAACAGTTCATTTAGTGACCATTCAAAGTTGCAGCACTGAAAAATGTGACCTATGGCTGTTTTTCATAGTTAGAATCTTCGCAGTATCCCTATGATCATGTGATCAAAATTCAGACGCTGGGCAATGTGCTCATATTTATGACCTTTGCTGTGTCCCGGGGTCATGTGATCATCTTTTGTGACCTTCTGACAAGCAAATTTGATTTATTTGCCCAACCTTCTTGGGGACAAAAGATTGATTGGGGAGGAAAACCCAGTTGAGGAGATCATAATGAGCAGATCCCAGTCCATCTTCCGAGAAGGAGACTCATCTCCACCTCTGTTGTTGAGCTGCACGTTGCTCAAACAGGCAAGAATCTGAAAGATAGGAGAGTTTCAGAAATTGGAGTATTTGGGCTAGAGCTACAAATGAGACGCCATGGCTTCTAGCATCACATAACGGCCATCTTGAGAAGATGGGTTTATAGTTGAGAAGCTACATCCAGAGGTGGGTTCCTACCGGTTCAGACTAGTTCGGCTGAATCTGTAGTAATTTGGCGGCCTGGGTCATTGGAACTGGCAGCGATCCAGGCCTGCCATGCCTCCGAACCAGTTCTCCTGCGGCAGCGCCATCTTGCTTTTCAGCCCTGTGCATGTGCAGGACAATTTTCTTTGCAGAAATGTAATTTTTTTCATTTTTTAAAGATTTGCCCGTGCGCAGATCTTTTAATGTGCAAATGTGCATGTGCACATAGCACATGTCTGGTGTGCACACAAGTGAAGCAAGCACCCGCGTGCAAAAGTGGCAGTAATGCCAGCAGCAACGCAACCCTGGCTAGTTCCATCTTTTGGTGCCGGTTTTGAGGAACCAGGTGTAACACCGAAATATTTAACTCTGAAACTAAAAGTTTCCCCTTTATCACTGGGCATAGTTTCCAACTCCAATTTGATCAAAACACAAGAATTTCAGTCCCACAATCTAAATTTAATTTTAGGCTTTTCCTCTTGGGAGGCTTGGCCACATGTACTTTCAAATAGTTACTTCGGTCTCTTGTTAAATGATAAGTGAATGTTTGAAATGAATAAATGATTTCTATCAGGAAAAAAAAATGGGGAAGCCAGATTCACTTAATAACCAGGTGACTAACTTATCACCTGCAATGATTCACTTAACAACTGTGGCAATAAAAGCGGTAAAATGGAAACTCTCTTTTCTCTGTAGTGTCTCCACAAACCCAGCACTTTTTTTGCTTCTACGTATCTGGACAGAGGAAGTAACAGGTTCTTACAACAAGCTAAAATAGCCTAAAATGTGGTTGGGTAGTTCACAGGGTTATGGGAAACTAAATTATTATAAACATGTACTGTTAATCAGGGCATCAAATTAAACTATGAGATGTTTGGGATAGCATACTATGAGATCATGGCAGCTGCAATTGGTCATTCCTGCTTAATTTTTTAAAAAAAGCTAAAAAATATCTGAACCTCAACCAACGTTATATTTCTTTACATTTAAATTAGTGGATAAGAATTAGTATTCTGTGGATCAGGGGTTATTAAAATTTATGCTCCTCATTAAGCCCAGTTACTATACAATAATTCATCTTGTATCTGAACCATGGCTATTAGCCTATAATTTATACCTGGGTGAAAGAATATATATTGGCCAGGACAGCAGTTTCTTTCTTAATACTGTGTGTAGAAGTACGTATGTGTCCTAGATTCTTACACTGTGATTGACCAAGACTCAAAAAATCAATAAAACTACTGGACCCTGAACAATTGGACTTTTGGGTCTCCCTAAAAGAGTTGGAGAGATATTTTATTTTGAGAAAAAAAGATATAAAAGGGAATCATACAAATATGTGAATAGCTTCTATTATTAACTTATCCAATGCTCCATTTCCATTGCTATTACCTGTGTTTTCCCAAAAACAAGACAGGGTCTTATTTTCTTTTGACCTCCAAAATAAGTGATTGGCCTTATTTTTGGGGAGGTCTTATTATTTTTGAGGTGCAGGAGGCAGCGAGAGTGGTCACCCCATGGCTTTCTTAATGAGCGGTATGTAAAGCATTTTTACCTTCCCACATAGTGCCTTCCTCTTCTTTTTTCCACTGGATCCAGGGTCTCCAACCTTGGCAACTTTAAGACTTGTAGACTTCAACTCCCAGCGTTCCTCAGTTTGGCTGATCTAGTTCAGCCAGACTGAAGAATTCTGGGAGTTGAAGTCCACAAGTCTTAAAGTTGCCAAGGTTGGAGACCCCTTCATTGGATCATTCAATGAAGGAAAAAAAATTTTTTTTCTTTTATTTGGCTACTTTCTCTATTTGTTGCGGGTCGCAGAATACCCAAAACACACTTCTCCTCTGTTCTCCTCCCATCTCCTCTAGCTATTTCAAAATTGAAGATTTATAGGGTGTGCTGATGCTGGGCAGAAGGCTTAAATGGAATATACTTTTTCACAGAAGCCTGCTATGAAGGATAATGGCTTGTTTGTGGAAAATTGTGAATTATAATCAGAGGTGATATTCAGCCAGTTCAGACCGGTTAGGGTGAACCGGGAGCAGAAATTTTGAGTAGTTTGGAGAACCGGCAAATACCATCTCTGGTTGGCCCCGCCCTCTCATCCCCGTTATTCCCTGTCCTATATTCCCTTGTTTTTTAGCTCAGCTGATTCACGCGGCAGAGTGGATCCCCGCGTCTCTGCTCAGCTAAACAACAGCTCAGCCCACCAGCACTGACACCGAGGAAGGTCTTTGAGTGCTGTGCGTGCGTGCAAAGTACGCATGCAAAGCACACTCTCATAGAACCGGTAGGAAAAGATTTGGAATCCCACCACTGATTATAATCTACCATGGTTTAATCCATTACTAGTTGATGGATAGATGTTTTGCAATTTCTCAATCTAGGACTGAGAGGTCAACTGGCTTCCATGCTTAAGGGAGGACGAGAACCAGCATCTTCCTCCTGCTAGGCTAACACCTTAACCACCTCATCAGGCTGGTGTGTGTCTGTGTGTGATGTCTTAAAGAGGAATTTGATCTTACAAAAATCGTAGATGCCTGACTTAAAAAGAACACAGACAGGTTGGTGATAGGCTGCCACCTATGGTCCGGTTTCAGATAGGAATAGCTGCACCATTTGAATTTCATTGGGGCAGGAAGGTGATCATTTCATTCATTTTGATGTAAAGTAACCCAAATTTGCATTTTTAAATAAAAATGGGCAGTATGGAAAGAATTTGAATTAGCTCTAATAAATCCAAATTAATTTATCCATTCCTAAAATAAATCGTGAAGGGATGCGGTGGCTCACTAGCTAAGACAATATGCTTGTCGATCAGAAAGGTCAGCAGTTTGCCAGTTCAAACCCCTAGGGCTGCGTAATGGAGTGAGCTCCCGCTACTTGTCCCAGCTTCTGCCAACCTAGAAGTTCGAAAGCATGTAAAAATGCAAGTAGAAAAATAGGATAACCACCTTTGGTGGGAAGGTAACAGCGTTCCATGCACCTTTGGCGTTTAATCATGCCAGCCACATGACCACGGAGAACGTCTTTGGACAACGCTGGCTCTTCGGATTTGAAATGGAGCTTAGTCAGGAACGACTAGCACTTATGTGCCAGGGGAACCTTTACCTTAGAATAAATAAGAGCCGAGGTGGCGCAGTGGTTAAATGCAGCACTGCAGTTCAGCAGTTTGGCTGTTCAAATCCCACCAGGCTCAAGGTTGACTCAGCCTTCCATCCTTCCGAGGTGGGTAAAATGAGGACCCAGATTGTTGTTGGGGGCAATATGCTGACTCTGTAAACCGCTTAGAGAGGGCTGAAAGCCCTATGAAGCGGTATATAAGCCTAACTATTGCTATTGCTATTGAAATAGTATCGAGAGTTTCAATGCCATGTCCATTTGCCTAGAATAAAGAAGAAATGGCGGTTCAGGATGATTTGGATTCAGACTAATTTTATCTTTGTATGCTTATAAATAATTACTATTTCTTCTACAATTATCTGCTTTCTAAATTATGACATGTACAAATGACTTTAATATGACTAGTAGCCTAGAATAAATGAAATAATATACCATTTTACAGCAAGTCGAGACATCTATTGATTGGCATCAAACTCTTCTTAATTAATTTCCTCTCTTTTGGAAAAGATGCAAACTCATATATTTTCAGTGCAAAAACCCTTCAGCTTGAATGATTAGTATCATTAAGAAAATAATCTATCATGGATCTTGAGATATGTGGCCAGCGCCAGTAAATAACATTGGGTCAAGTAACAACTTCTCCATTTATCCATTTATAACTTCCATAAAATCAAGCCGTCTGTATCTTTACTCAAAAGAAAACCTAGATGTTAACTTCAGCTAACAGCTGGACAACAGCTGGTAAAATTTGCTGAACAACAGCAATTAGGATTGCCATTACTAAGAAATGCAATCACATGATGTCTCACTTTATGACCTAATTGTAGAGGATTACCTGTAGACTTAAACAGACTGCAAAAAATAGAACATACTTAAGCAATCCAACTCTTCTCTCATCATTGGCACAGAGTCTCATTAGTGTCTTCTCCTCTTTCCTCAGCTTCTTTCTTCTGGATTTATCCTCCATGTGATATTCTCAACCTTTCCACACCACAAACCTTCCTGTTCAATTTCTTTGCTGGCAAAACCTTCCAGTCTCTTTCTCTCCAGGTAGGCCAATTTGCCAACCAATCTCTCAGATTCCTCACATAACTCAACCTTCATCTTTTCCTCTGTTAACTGCAGAGAGCAGAATCTGGGGAAAGTTCTAACAGGGAGAAAGCCCAAGATGACGCAGAGAAATTAAATCAATCCAATCCTTTATTATTTCTTAGCTCAGTGGCTAAGACGCTGAGCTTGTCAATCAGAAAGGTCAGCAGTTCAGCAGTTCAAATCCCTAGCACCACGTCACGAAGTGAGCTCCCGTTACTTGTCCCAGCTTCTGTCAACCTAGCAGTTTGAAAGCATGTAAAAATGCAAGTAGAAAAATAGGAACCACCTTTAGAGGTTTATTCAACTTGTATGCCGCCCTATTCCCGAGGGACTCAGGGCGGCTCACAAACCTGGAGGGAAGGGACATCATACAAAAGGGAAAGAACAAAGACAAACAACAATACAAAACAGTTTAAAAAAGGTCTCAACTAGCACTCTACCTTTGGTGGGAAGGTAACAGTGTTCCATGCGCCTTTGACATTTAGTCATGCCGGCCACATGACCACCGAGAAATCTTCAGACAGTGTTGGCTCTTTGACTTTGAAACAGAGAAAAGCACCACTCCCTAGAGTTGGGAATGACTAGCACATATGTGTGAGGGGAACCTTTATCTTTTTTTTTTAATGTACAGAATCTTGCTAAACTAAAAATATAACCTTCTACGTACATCCTGTGAGATTATAGGGAGCCCCCATCCAGCTCAGGACTGTGAATTCTCTTAACCCGGATCTCTCTCTGGGAAAGTTCTGTGTTGCCAAAACTCTCCCTCCTATTCCTCCAGGTATGCATTCCATCACACACTTTTCTCTCTTCAGTCTTGGGGTCTCGATACATTCCTGAGCTAGTCTTTTGTTCGTTTCCAAACTTTACTTTTTCCTCTCCATTTTATAATCACCAGATATCTGAGCAGACAAAGGGGGACAATTGAAGAGGAGGACAAATGGGGGGAAAAGATACATTAACTTCTCCCACCTGCTTATCTTTTTCCCGTCTCTATCCTTTTGGCTGCTCTGCACCCTGCCTTGTGGGATGGCAAGCTTTCTTGGCATCTGAGACCAAAACAATTACAGTGGAAAACTGCAAAAAAATGTACTTAGCCCTACACTTATATTAAATTACTACTTCCAGCATCAGAAAGATTCATTTTTCAATTGCAATGTTTTTCTGACAAATCGAGACTTTCATGAACATATGCTAGCAATAATAATATGGAATTGAGGACTCCACATTTCACCAGGGAAATGTATGGCGAGTCATATGATCTACAGACTACAGTAACTGGGTATTTAAAGGGGCTGGATTGAAGCCGATTGCTGGAATCAAAAAACAAATAACATAAATCTAGACTGGCAATAGGCGAGGAGAAAAAAGAAGCAGGCAATTTGCAAGGTCACAATTTACACAAAGGTTTGAATGATTACTGTTGTAAATACACTCCCCTAAAAACAAGACATTCAAAAAAAACCAGACAATAGTTTATTTTAAGGCTAGGCATGCTGGACGAAGGATGTGGGGACAAAGAGGAGAAAATGTCTCCTTTCTCTGGATGTCTAGTAATCCTAGTTTTAAGGTACTGACCAGAGGTGGTATTCAGCAGGTTCTGACCAGTTCTGGAGAAACAGTAGTGGTCATTTTGAGTAGTTCGGAGAACCGGTAAATACCAATTCTGGCTGGCCCCGCCCCCATCTATTCTCTGCCTGCCAAGTCCCAGCTGATTGGGAGGGAATGGGGATTTTACAGTATCCTTCCTCTGCCACACCCACCAAGCCATGACACGCCCACCAAGCCACACCCACAGAACTGGTAGTTAAAAGTTTTGAATCCCAACACTGGTACTATCTATAAGGAGATTCCTATATTCCCCTACACCGATAGTCCTTGAATTACTATTAGGTAAGTTCCCTGTTGGGAGAGCGAGTATGTTCAGCGAAGCGTTGTGAGAGTTGTGTTGGAGAACACACAAACCAGCATACAGAGACACTGCCGTTTAAATAGGCTTTTACTTTCGTGGAACTAGAGGTTTCAGAGTCCATCAAACAGTCCAAGTCATACACAGATAAGACAATCAGTCATCAATGTCTTTCAGTTAAGGGATAATCCAAATAACATAGTCCAGTATCATACAATCAGTCCGGTACACAAAGTTTGCTAACAGTTGCAAAACTTACAATAGCTCACGGCACTTTCTAACAGCCAGCTTCCAAAACACTCAGAGCAGATCAGCCCAGCATCTAACGAAAAGAGAGCTAACAGTCATTCCGGCTCCCTCTTATGGCCGATTGAGGAAAACAGCAAGCAATCACATTTTACAGTATGATTTAAAGAAACAGGTACAACATTGTTACATGGTTTATATATTGCCAAACCCAACCGTTAGAATTATATTCCTAACAGTTACAATCATAATGGAGCCTGCCCATCATGGTTGCAACTTGTGACGGTCATAAAATGGGTAAATCATGTGATTTTTAGAATTGTATTTTTTTTTTTTTGCAGAGATTGTTAATTGAATTCACAGTTGTTAAGTAAGTGCCATGAACATTAAGTGAACTAATAGTTTACTATGGGCATGTTTTTGCCGAAAACTGAAAGCAAATGTTTTTTTTTGGGGGGGGGAGGGCAAAACCTTAGTAAAACACCATCATGTGACTGTGGAGGGCTGCAAATAGCCATAATTGTGGCCTCGTTGCTGAGCACTCAAAGGCAGTCATGTGATCACGGGCAAATGTGACCGTTGGAACTTTGAATCCATGTCATAAATACTCACAGGTAGGCTGTTAGAACTTTGAACGGTTGCTAAGAGATCAGTCGTAGGTCAAGGACTGCCTTTTTACCTATAGTTACCTATATTTTTACCTATATTTTCTGAGGATTTACTTGCATTCCTCTCACAATTTAGCTTTCTAACAATTTTAACCTGGAACCAAATGAGGTAAAATAAAAGTTGACAAGTCTATACAGCAGGGGTGGGTTGCTAATCCCGTTCCAACCGGTTCGGTTGGAACGGGGCCGTCGGCGTCCTCGTGCATGCGCACAGTTCACGCATGCGTCTTAGCGCCTGCGCGATGCTCCAGCTGTTTGCAGAGACTGGCGCAGGCGCTGTATGTGCCATCCAGTTGCTTGTGGAGAATCGTGCAGGCGCTGTATGTGCCATGCGCCTGCGTGGAAGCGCAGAAGCCTTCAAAGACCGGTAAGGAGCACGGGCGGGCGGGTGGGCCCTTCGCTGTTCCTGGAAGTTACTTACTTCCGGGTTCGCCAACCAACCAGTTCACAGGGACCGCCGCGAACCGGTTGAAACCCACCCCTGCTATACAGCCACCAAAGCAGAAAATGTTTCAATCTGTAGGATGGCCTCCTGTCTCTTAAAACGGGGGGAAAAAAGAGGATATATTCATCTGAGATTTAGTGAACTGAATTCTATTAGAAATATTAACGTTGAATTTCAGACCTCTTGTAGGCCCAGAAGAATCCACAGCTAGGATTTTAAAAATGAAAACGTATGAGAAAATAAAACTCTGAATGTTAGTTTCTTGGCTGATTTGAATTCTGTTAATCTGAGAGGAGATGTATTTTTGGGATTTTAACAAGTCTTTTAAAGATTTTTTATTGTTGGTGTGTTTGCAAAAAGGCAAAAGGCTGCTTGGATTTCTCTCAGCATCAACAGAGCTCGAGTAACTTAATCAGACCCCTTCCTTCATTGTTAGTTAAAATGAAAGGTTTAAAATAGCCCGATTAACATTTGATAAAACTGTTTTCTTGGCTGCGTGGTAAAAATATTTAGTGCTTTGGAAATGAAGATCTTACTCAACATTCAGACTATTTGGGAGTTTTTCTGTGCTAATTCCTGAAAAAGTCCTCTGGAGGGCACTATTACCATAACTTTACAATTAACTGGAAGAGGATAGCACAGTTTTCACCACAACTTTAGAAGCAAGAGTACAGATTCTCTGCTTCCTTAGCTGCACATAAACGGGATTATTGGCAGATGGGAACTGTGAGAGGGAATGTAAACAACTTGTTGTACAAAGTTTTGTTGTCGTGTTTGGGGGGTGTTCCCCCCACCCCCACCCCAACAACACTTTTTTTTCTTTCATTTTAAACCTACATCTTTTGACGAGTCCTTTGTTCCAGAACTAGATGTTAACAGAATTATTAACAGATGCCTTTGCCGTTCGGCATTCTCATTCGTTGCTTGACAAAAATCTAGAATAGCAATCGGAGGCATCTCCAGGGCACGTCAAAGGCAGACAAATGACAAAAGCAGACTCGCACCTCACAACACTGCATTCCTCATTTTGACAAAAGCATTAGATCCAGCTGACACCTCAGAGAGCTATAAAAGTGAATTGGCAATTCTATCCCCCCCTCCCTGCCAATGTAGGTTACTAAAATAACCTATTTTTCTGGGTTGTTGACTCATAAACAAGCCAAACCCAGTAGAGTTTGAACAACTTACCAGGCCATAAAACAAAAGCTAACCAATCGAATTAAGCACATCTATCCATTATACCTTTACCTAGATAGCAATAGCAATAGCAATAGCAGTTAGACTTATATACCGCTTCATAGGGCTTTCAGACCCCTCTAAGCGGTTTACAGAGTCAGCATATTGCCCCCCACAGTCTGGGTCCTCATTTCACCCACCTCGGAAGGATGGAAGGCTGAGTCAACCTTGAGCCGGTGAGATTTGAACCGCTGAACTGCAGATAACAGTCAGCTAAAGTGGCCTGCAGTACTGCACCCTAACCACTGCGCCACCTCGGCTCATTGGTTAAGCGTGTTGTGGAATCCCAACCAGTGTAGATATCTATGGAGATTCTCCGTCACCCAGGTCATGGTTGTGCCAAAGGTGCTTTTTTCAAGAGGCAACTGGAATTTCTGTTTTTTCTTTTGAAGACGTTTCACTTCTCATCCAAGAAGCTTTTTCAGCTCTGACTGGATGGTGAGAAATGAAAGGATTTATATTCCTTACAGACAGCTGGTCATTTGCATTCTTTTAGCGGGTTGTTTAGGTCACCTGGAGGCTTACCTGTGTCCTCAGGGTTACCTGAGTGGTGCAAATGGGTGTGGAGCTTTCTTGGAACTGTTGAAAGGACTGTGTTGTAAACTGGAGATAGATGATGTCATATCCCGCCACCTCAGTGGAGACAGGGCTGTTCAATTGTCAAAATTTTCAATTTTCATCTATCTCCAATCTACAGCACAGTAAAGATGTATCTTTCTTGCTGTGCCTTTCCATTTCCTGCTTCTCTTTATGATCACATAATCCAAATAAACTGTCACAGTGTATGAGAGCTTCCATGACAATTAATTCAAGTAGTTTGGTATCAGAATAACAGAGCTGGAAGGGACCTTGTAGGTCATCTAGTCCAACTGCCTGCCTAAGCAGGAGACCCGTCACCATTTCTGACAGATAGCAGGTTTGCTGGGTCTAAGACTGTTCATATAGAGGCAGTCCTCAACTTACAAACATGCATTTAGTGACCACTGGAATCAGGGGTGGGTTTCAACTGGTTCGCGGCGGTCCCTGCGAACCGGTTGGTCGGTGAACCTGGAAGTAAGTAACTTCCGGGAACGGCGAAGAACCCACCCGCCCGCCCGCGCTCCTTACCCGGTTTTGACGAGTTCTGCGCTTCCACGCATGCGCAGGATGCATACAGCGCCTGCGCGATCCTCCAGGAGCAGCTGGAGCATCGCACAGACGCTAGTACGCATGCGTGCACCGCACGCATGCACGAGGATGCCGCCGGCCCCGTTCCAACCGAACCGGTTGGAACGGAGCGAGAAACCCACCCCTGACTGGAATTGACAAAGGCACTGCAAAAATATTATGACTGGTCCTTGCACTTATAACTGTTGCAGCATCCCCACAGCCTTGTGATCTGAATTCAGCTGCCTGGAAAATGGCTTGTATTTATGATCATTGCAACACCCTGGGGTCATGCGATCTCTATTTGTGGCCTTCCCAGCTGGTTTCTGATGAAGACCAGAGGGGAAATAGAGATTTGCTTAATGACTATATATGATTGACTTAACAACTGCAGGTATTTGTACTTCAAGCATGAAAGGATGTCTTGCCCAAACATGTGTAGTAGACCTTTTTGCGCAGCAGTCATTTTGGCATGCACCACAGGTGGTCCCCAATTTATGACAACAACTGAGCCCAAATTTCTGTTATTAAGCGATACATTTTGTTAAGTGAATTTTGCCTCATGTTACGACCTTTCACAGAGTACCGAAATGGGAGCATGCACATGGGGAAGCATCGGGAACCGGAAGAGCAGCTCCGTGGTGTGCATGTGGGTGCCGGGAAGCTAAGCTTCTAGTTTCTGCCGTGCGCATGCATGCTGGTCACCTGGTCTTCCAGTTTTTGGCACATATGCGTGCGCAAAGACCAGCTGGCTGGCGCATATGAATGTGCCGGAAACTGGAAGCTCAGCTTCCTGGTGTGCACATGCGCATCAGGGAGCTGCTCTTCCAGTTTCCAGTGCTCGTGTGCATGTCAAGACCAGATGGCTAGTGCGCATGTGTGTGCCAGAACCCAGAAGAGCAACGGGCGATGGCTGGTGTCCCTGGAGAGACGGCCCTATGTGCCACTTCCAACATGTGTGCCATAGATCCAACTCTGTTATTCTGCCTCTCTCTCTCTACAATGTTGATAGATAATTTCGCTGAAACTTTTATACCTGGTTCTAAATTTGTTCCCTGATACCTCTAACCCTAGAAGGGCTGCTTAATTATTACTAATAGCAGTTTATTGCTAGCTTCCTAGAGTTGTCAAGAGATGCCCATAAATATTAATTGGAAAAAATGCCAGTAGGTTCCGACTGCTTAAAATTACATTATTAAGGAAAAATCTGGGCGCGAGGGGTAATGCAGTGACTCTTGCTAAACTGATGAGGAAAAAGGAACAAAACAAAAAAAAAAGGAATTTGTTCATTCGTTTTATTTAAATTTGTAGGTCACTGAACTCTATTACAACTCTGGATGGCAGTTAATATACACAATTTAAAATAAAACAAGCCATGCAATTCAAAAAGAAGCTGCAGGGAAAACCACCAGAATCTCACAATTCAGACAACTTGCAAGAGTCCACCACCCACTTCCCTGCCCAAGGCCTGGGAAATTTAGTCTTAGAATACGATGGGAAAGAAAATTTGATATCAATCACCTAGAATTCCTGAGTGCTGAACATAACCTTCCTCGCTAAGGTCATGTTCAGCCGCCGAGTAGACGGCAGCATAAATCTTCTAAATTAATAAATAAGTCATTACAGTTGTTTTAAGCTTATGGGTACAGCATTTCATTTTCCTTGAAAGGGAGATTTAGGCGGCTAAAATGCTCCACATCCAATAGAAGCTATCCCCCCTTTTGCATGCGAAGATACATTTTATTAATCTGACGTTCATTTTCAAGAAGATTGTTTCTGTGTCTAAACTAGACTGTACATCTTTGGACAGCTTAACACCTCCCCCCCCCCCCCAAAAAAAGAGGAAGAACATATCATTTATAAAGCCCTATATGGATTCACAGCCATACCAGATCGTCTCTCCCAATCACTGTATCTAGGGGTGGGATTCAGCTGGTTCGTACCGGTTTGGGTGAACTGGATGTTAATTTTGCATCGGGTTCACCGAACCAGTTGTTGCAAGGACTGGCTGGCCCCACCCATCATGCTACTCCCCTCCCAGTAGTCTCCACACAGCCCATTTATCATGCCAGGTAAGTAGAGGGCCCATGTGGAGGCTCTGGGAGGGTGAAAAATGGGCCTACTAGAAGTTCCAGAAGTCTGGAAATTGGCCTGTTTCCGGCTTCCAGAGGGCCTCCGGAACCTGGGGGTGGCCGTTTTTACCCTCCCGGAGATTCAAAAAACTCTCCGGAGGTTGGGGAGGGTGAAAACACCCCCCCGGTGAGGAGATTGAGTAGGCCACACCCCATGGCCATCCCCACCCAGCAACCAGGCAGAGAACCGGTTGCTAAAAAATTTCAATCCCACCCCTGACTGTATCGATCCAGCATGGTCAAGTTGAGATGCTGAGGATCCCCACCTCACATGACATGGGCAGCACTTAACATGATGCAATGTAGTCACTTCCCCCCATTCTTATCATGTTCTTACTTTCTCTGTGGTTCAGCTGATGCCTTATCTTCCCTGGTTTTAGGGTCAGTAAGTGCAGCATTGAGTAATACTGAATATGCAAGATAACAAAAAAGAGAAAGGAATGTTCAGGTACAAATACACAGCTACCCCAATGGTCATAAATGTTAAATACTTTGGAGTTAGAAGGCAGTTTTACTAATCAAGAGATAGCCTAAAGCTGGTTCTGCATTCAGATCCCATACCAAAGCCTTCCAATTTTGCATCTACCTTTTAGGGGATTTTCTTTTCAAGGGCTGGAATGGCATCTACTTTTGCCAGCAGCATCTGATTGAAAATAAAAGCATTCCCACTAGTGAAGTTCTCTCTTTTCCCATTCTCTTTCATTGAGTTGATGCCTTTGCTTGCTTCACTCCACTTCTATAATTGATCAGTTGGGGGCTTCTGTCCCATTTGCTCTCATTTCTCACTAACTCCGTAACCTTTTCTTCTTTCTCTTTGTTTCACTTGCAGCTGGCCACTAGACTGAATTCTCAGTTTGCTCACTCTTATGTTCTATTTAACTTTTTTTTGTGTGTGTGGGGGCTGCTGCTGCTTCTAGCACATGCCCTTCTGGACAACTTTGGCTAATGTCACCAGACCGAGGTAGATCTTTTGAATGTGGGGTAGTCTATTTTTAAGCAGTCTATGTGGTGTCACCACGGGGACCGGGAGACCAAGTGCCGAATCCTTATTGAACAACGAAGCTCATTTAGTGATCTTGCTGAAAATAGTCTGGATGGAAGATTTTCAGACCTAAAATAAACGGGAAGCAAGTCAGAAGTGAAAGTTGGGAGGGCAAGCTGAAAGGATCCTGTTGTCCCTCTGTCTAACTTGACTTCTGCTGTCTGCACATTGGAGGAAACATCAATAAAGGGTAGGTGAGAAGAATACACAGAAGAGCAACAAAGATATTAGGGGACTGGAAGCTAAAATATACGAAGAACGGTTGTAGGAACTGGGTATGTCTAGTTTAATGAAAAGAAGGACTAGGGGTGACATGATAGCAGTGTTCCAATATCTCAGGGGTTGCCACAAAGAAGAGGGAGTCAAACTATTCTCCAAGGCACCTGAGGGTAGAACAAGAAGCAATGGGTGGAAACTAATCAAGGAGAGAAGCAACCTAGCACTTAGGAGAAATATCCCGACAACTAGAAGAATTAATCAGTGGAATGTCTTGTCTCCAGAAATTGTGGTGCTCCAACACTGGAGGTTTTAAAGAAGAGATTGAAGAACCACTTGTTTGAAATAGTATAGGGTTTCCTGCCTAAGCAGGGAGTTGGACTAGAAGACCTCCAAGGTCCCTTCCAACTGTGTTATACTGAGGCCCCTGAAAAAGTGATACACTGCTTGCTGAAGCTTATGCCTTAATAAAAATTTGTTTTTCTTGAAGGTGTTTCCCGACTTCATGTCTAGTACATATGGCAAGAGCTTCATCAAAATTTCCAGCAGAAGTGAAGGAGCCAAGATCCTAGTAGTTTAGAAAGCTGGATTTAAATCTTGTTGTGCCTTCTTTTTTAGCATTGTAGCACATCACCCCTTTCTTGAACACCACTGATCAACTACAGGGAATCTTTGAGGTTTAGCTTTGATGCTGTGCATTGATGAAGTTCCTTAGTCAAAATTTTTGTTCAGGGAGCAAACAGGTTCAGAGAGCAGCAAGATCTTCACAGTCCTACTCTGAGCTACAGCTATTCTCTTTTTTTGGAGAGGAAACTCTCAAGCCAGATCTGTGCCAGATACCCTGCACTGTGGCTACCATTCTTACATAGACCATTCAAACCAAGATGACACTTTACTCACAGCACAGTACATGGCAGAATATGAACTTAAATTTAACACAAAGTTTAGAATTCTGTTTCTCCAAATCCTGACAAGGACAGAAGAGGTTTCAAGGATTAAAGAAACATAATTATTTTTCTCTTATGTTTCCTAGCATAAACCTAATCTAATGTTGTGGCCCGCCAGATTCAGACAGTGAGGAGGTTGGGGAGGAAGATGGGACAGTCCTGGAGTCTGGGGAAGGCTCTGATGTGGGCTCTGTGTCAGAGGAAGAGAGGGGGCCAGGGCCATATGCCAGTTATCAGCTGCCTTCTGAGTCAGACATCAGTGAGGCAGATGAACAACTGGAGCCTGTTCCCAGTATGTGCAAGGCAACAGCTAAAGAACAGGGGTTGACATGGGAGTAAGGCCATAGGTGGATGATGAATGGCCCCTCCCAGAGGAAATAAAAGAGGAGTGAAAGGGGAGTGGAGTTTGCAGGAGACAACTAGTTTGCTAAATTGGTTCATGACTCTCCGAGACTCTTTGCCAAATTTTGCAGGTATCGGCCTATCAGCTCTCCAAGTCAGATAAGGTCTGTGACTGTAAATCCTCCCTTGAAAGACTTTGCTGGATGTGAATGAGCAGAATTCTCAGTAAATTAATAAAAGGGTTTTTTGTCAGGACAAGGAGTCTGCTTCAGGCTCTTGGGAAGCCTCGGTCAGAACATCTAAACTAGTCTGCAGCTTTAGAGCAAACACTTATTTTAACGTGGGAAACTCTGTTACTGGGAGCCGATTCTTGTGTCACACAATTCAACTGCTTCAGTTCTAGCCAAAATCCACTAAAGGCAAAAGCAACGGAATCTCTGGGCAAGGAGAACCTAAGATTTTATTTGTGGATTTTAAGAGCAGTTGCTACTTCAGTTTAAGTTGCGAAGCATGAGGGAACTGGGCAACTATTTGATGAAGGGTCTTGTCAGCAAGGAAGCTAATAAACTCGATGGTGAGCAGGCAATTTATCTTGCTTAACTTTGGCAGAAACAGTGAATTAAATGGAAGGGTTGGTGCATTCTCAGCCCCAGCTTTATGAAAGAGGACAGTTTTCTCAGACCCACAGAAATGCAACTCTGAACGCATTTCACGGAGCACTAAAATAGGATAAATGCTCAGGAAGTAGTCAGGACTCCTTAAAAACACATCGGGTCAGTTCACATAAATAAGTGGCTGCTGTCAACAGGCTGTAAATTCAGGGCAGTCAATCAAAGTCCCTGCTAGTCACACTTCTGACTTTACAATCTCTCTATATAAATGGCTGTGTGTATATATGTTCCAGCATAAATCTGGAACGCCTCGAGCAATTTCAACCAAACTTGGTATATAGATGACTTACTCTCTGGAAAAAAGTACTGTGGGGGTAAGACACCCCAAACACCCCTCAGGGTGTGTGTTCTGTAAAGATGCAGCCTGTTGTGCTTTAAAATGGCTTCTGCTGTACTGCCGTAAAATGGCTTCTACTGTGCAGTGCAGTGGAGTTGCCATGATAATAGACTCACAGTAATCCACAAGGGGGCTCCCTCTGGTAAGGGGAACAATCCAACGTTAGAAGTTATAGGTATAGGTATAGGTATAGGTATTTTATTTGTATGCCGCCCTTTTCCCTGGGGGGACTCAGGGCGGCTCACAGTTCAAAGGGAGGGAGGACAAACCAATTTAAACACATAAGACAATACATTGTTAAAAGCACAACATTCATACAATTCGGGTGGGGTTAAGGTCTTTAGCCCCAGGCCTGTCGGGACAGCCAGGTTTTAAGGGCTATGCGGAAGGTCTGGAGGGTGGTGAGGGTACGAATCTCCATGGGGAGTTCGTTCCATAGGGTCGGAGCTGCCACCGAGAAGGCTCTCCTCCGCGTGGTTCCATGCCAGTCGACATTGACCGGCTGATGGAACTCGGAGGAGGCCTAATCTATGGGATCTAATTGGTCGAGTGGAGGTAATTGGCCAAAGTTATGTTTGGTCTGGACATTTTCCCCCTATAAATAAATACCTGAACAACTCCGGGTTCTAGGCTAGAACAAAATGTTAGGACCAGCTCTGGGATGAGTTGCAGAACAGTGCCTTGCCCCATAAACCAATGCTAACTGAAAGGAGAGTTTAGACTTTCTTTATAATAAACCACAGGGCTGCAGATTCCAATATACTACTAGTGGGACCACTTAGGGGCCACAAAGTAGACAACACAGTATGCATTCTTCCCTTGCCACCTCCAAGCATCTTCTGTGTAAAGTGTCAGCTTCATTTGAACTAATACAGATAGTCCTCGACTTAACCACAGTTTGTTTAATGACTATTCAAAGTTACAACATCACTGAAAAAAGTGACTTATGACTGTTCTTCACACTTATGACCTTTGCAGCATCCCCATGGTCACACGATCAAAATCCATATGCTTGGAAACTGGTTCATATTTATGACGGTTGCAGTGTCCACGGGTCATGTGATCATCTTTTGCGAACTTCTGAGAAGCAAAATTAATGAAATTGGATTCACTGAACAACTGAGTTAGTATCTTACCAACTGCAGTGATTCACAGTAACAACTGTGGCAAGAAACGTCATAAAATGGGCCAAAACTCACTTAACAGATGTTTCACTTAACAAAATAAATTTTGGGCTCAATTGTGGTCGTAAGCTGAGGACTACCTATAGTAGAGTTGGTCTTGCATGTTACCTTATTATATGACCAGTTTTCTTGATAGCCTTTCCATTCAACACAATCACGACATGCAGATTGAGACATCAATTGTGTAGTCTACCACCCACCTTCTTAAAGGGCTAGAACATCTTTTTTACCTGTAGACTTTCCTAGAAATCCCAGGTTTTTATTGAAAGAATGAGATAGCACAAGAAGTCTAGGGTTCCTAACCTTTCCTAACATGGATGCTTATTAGATGTGTACCATATTTTTCGGAGTATAAGATGCACCGGAATATAAGACGCACCAAGATTTTGAAGAGGCAAAAAAAAAAAAGAAGGCATGAATAGTCTTTAGGAGGCTTATAGAGTGCTCCTTGGGGCTGGTGGGGCCAAAATTGAGCAAAATAGGGTCCATCTTTCACTCATTTCTGCCATCCCCAGCCCCCAGGAGCACTCTGAAAGCTTCCTAAAGTCTATGCACAGCCATTTTGGTGAAGGGGGCGGGGTTTCTGGAGGCAAAAAATGCTGTATTCAGTGTATAAGACAGATTTTCAGCCTCTTTTTTGAGGGAAAATGTGCGTCTTATACTCTGAAAAATATGGAAAGTTTCAATTCCCTGACATTTTAGAATGGGTGAGAATTCTGGGTGATGAATCCATATTGAAGGCACCCAAAGAGCCACCCCCTACTCCATGTAGACCAAGGGGGTCTCCAAACTTGGCAACTTTAAGACTTGTGGACTTCAACTCCCAGAATCCCCCAGCCAGCATGGGGAATAGTCGAGGAATTATGGGAGTTGAAGTCCAGAAGTCTGAACGTTGCCAGGTTTGGAGACCCCCCCCCTGATGTAGGCAATAGTGACTAATTGTAGACAGATGGCTAGCTTGACCCTGGCATGAGGACGCATCCTATGTTTCATTTCTCCAAGCTAAAACAAACAGGTAGAACAGTTGCCGAGCATTATCATTTCAGACTGCCAATGCAGAACTGATGATTGAACAGTGGCTCATATCAAATGCTTTTTACCCACAGGGAAAATGCTAGCCTAAAGCTTTCTGCCGGGCATCTAGTTTATATGCTTATAAAGTACTTTGTATCAAGATGCAGCCAGACTCTTGCTCCTGATTTGTAATCTGAAAAAGGGACTGTCAGACAACAGATCACATCATATAGAGAAGACGGGATGCTCTGGAGATGAGGAGCTATGCTTGAGAGATCATGGGCCAGAAGGAGCAATTAGACCTACAGGGTGAAAATTCCCCGTGGCACGACAATTCTGCGCTCGTCAAAATAGCGGTGATAAAACCGCGTCGCTAAAGCCGCGACATCATCACCGCGCGTCATCACCGCCGCGACAACAGCGCGGCGACAGAAGGGCGCTTTAAAACAGTGCGGCGGCAGAAAGCCAATTTAAATTAAGGTAAGGGTTAGGGTTAGGGTTAGGTTTAGGTTTAGGGTTAGGGTTAGGGTTAGGGTTAGGTTTAGGTTTAGGTTTAGGTTTAGGTTTAGGGTTAGGTTTAGGGTTAGGTTTAGGGTTAGGTTTAGGGTTAGGTTTAGGGTTAGGGTTAGGGTTAGGTTTAGGGTTAGGGTTAGGTTTAGGTTTAGGGTTAGGGTTAGGGTTAGGGTTAGGGTTAGGGTTAGGGTTAGGTTTAGGGTTAGGGTTAGGTTTAGGGTTAGGGTTAGGTTTAGAGTTAGGTTTAGGCTTAGGTTTAGGCTTAGGTTGGGCTGTGTGCTTCTGAAGGTGCGGATTTGCCCTCCGCCCTTATGTCAGCGCGGTAAGGTCACATTTGCTTTAGCGATTCGGATGGCACGGATTAGCACTCGCGCTTATGTCTCCGCGGATAAGGGCTTCGCGGTATTGTGGTGGAACCAAATTCCCAAGCTCTGGGTTCCTGTATCATGATGAACCCTGTGGTACCTTAGAAAAGCCAACATCCACAGAGAGAAAAGAACACCCGGGAGGCTAAAGAATTGTGGTTTCCAAGCAGGCACACCAGTTGCTGTCAAGCTAATGGGAAGCAAACTGACATCCCTCTTTAGAAAGATCTTTACAAAATTGTAAAATCTGTACCAAAATAATGATCAAATCTAGTCATACACAAAGGATAAAAAGACAACTGAAGAAATTGAATTGAAACGGCCAAATGCTGATGCTTCTCAGATATGGTGGGTCAGGTGGGCATTCTACTTGTGGAGCTCTAGAAGTTTTGACACCCCCTTTTTTCCACTATTGCATTAATAAAGGTCTGCTTGGCTTTGTGTGTTGGGATGTTGTCAGGAAGTGTGTTGTTAGAACTATCTCAAAAGTAGAAAGGAAGAACAGAGTTGGAAGGGACCTTCCACCTCCTATTCTTTCCCATAACAACAACTCTGTGAAGTAGATTGGGCTGGGAGAGAGAGAGGGGGGGTGACTTGTGGAAAGTCACCCAGCTGGCTTCCCTGCCTAAGGTGGGACTTGAACGCACAATCTGCCACTTTTTACTCTGGCGCCTTAACCCTAGATCAAACGGGTTCTTGGTTTGTATATTTGTATGCATTTATTTATCTATCCATCCAGCTCCAATGGACTCTTATCTTTTAGCATAGTGCTGTCCTCTTTAGGACATTTGATCTGGCAACCATTGTCCACAAGGTCTCTGAGAGCTTAGATTGTCCTAAATGAAAAATGAAACAAAAAAAAAAATAACATGATACATCTATCGAATCTCCTAAAATAGTATCTTCTTATTTCCTAATATCTGGAGAAGTGGCTTAAGTCAAATGAATACCTTTAAACTAAGATGGGTGTTGGCAGCTTTCTACCCATGCTTGGTTAGTTACACGGAAAGTTATATGGGCATGTCATTGGCTGCCCCTTTGCTGTCTACTGTCCTCTATTGCAGTGGTCTCCAACCTTGGCAATTTTAAGACTTGTGGACTTCAACTCCCAGAGTTCCTCAGCCAGCAAAGCTGGCTGAGGAACTCTAGGAGTTGAAGTCCACAGGTCTTAAAGTTGCCAAGGTTGGAGACCACTGCTCTATTGCTTCTATTCACAAATCACTATGGCTGCTGAGGTCACGTTTCCATCTTATGGTGACAAAGCAGCTCCAGGTCAGTGCTGGAATAAAATGGAAGCTTTTACTGTAATGCCAATAAACCTAAGTACTATTTATGTCTGACTCATTCATGTGCTGGAAATGAGACAAAGACAATATAATGGACCTATGGATGTAAAATGATGTGTCAAAAGATTTGGGGTATGATTAGGTGGAGAAACAGCCTGCGTTTCATGGACAATACTCCTCAAGATGGCCAGAATATAAAAAGACCTGTTTACAAAATCTGAAAATTAAGACTTCCAAAGCATTAAGCCGTAAAGCTCTTTACTGCCTAAGTGTCGTAGAAAGAAAGACTGCTGAATTTTGGGAACAATTGGAAAGTGTAGCCTGGAGGTTCTACCAGACAATTACGGGAAGGTTGAATGTATCTCATTAGGGTAAACCTGGCTTTAGGCAATGAATGGGGGGGGGGAGCAGAAAATGCCCACGTGTATAATGTGTTCTACCTTTTAAGCTGAGTTAAACAATATAATGATCCAATTTCCTCAAGCAAAATCTGAGCGTATCAGGATTTTCAAGCCGCTCTTGCGATACAGCCATATTTAAGATGCTATCATAATGTTTTCCTGGTTTTCTGCCAGCCCTCCATGATCACTTAGCATTCTGAGATCTTTTTCTGTTAAGAACAAAGTAGATCTCCCCACTTCTCAATTTTGATCCTCAACAAAAATTCTACTTCTGCAAAATTTGTTCCATCCCTGCTCAAAAAAAATCATCTATTGAAGCTCTTCTTCCTTGTGTACAGCCCTTGGGTCTGTGCTCTACAGTTTTGATTTCTGTATATTTGAATGGCTCAATCTCCATCTTCTCCAAAAAGAGCTTTTTTTTCTTATCATAGATATAAATTGTGAACATTTTTCCCAAGGAAGAAAAGGACGATAGGCTTAAGATACAGAAGGACCTTGACAAACTTTAACATTGGGCACTATCTAATAAAATGAAATTCAATGGTGAAAAGAGTAAGGTTCTACATTGAGGCAAGAAAAACAAAATGAACAGGTATAGTATAGGTGGTACCTTGCTCAACAGTAGTAACTGTAAGAGGGATCTTGGAGTCCTAGTGGACAACTATTTAAATATGAGCCAGCAGTGTGCAGTAGCTGCCAAAAAAGCCAACACAGTTCTAGGCTACATAAACAGAGGGATAGAATCAAGATCACATGACGTGTTAATACCACTTTATAAGGCTTTGGTAAGGCCACACTTGGAATACTGCATTCAGTTTTGGTTGCCACGATGTAGAAAAGATGTGGAGACTCTAGAAAGAGTGCAGAGAAGAGCAACAAAGATGATTAGAGGACTGGAGACTAAAACATATGAAGAATGGTTGTAGGAACTGGGTATGTCTAGTTTAAGAGAAAGAAGGACTAGGGGAGACATGATAGCAGTGTTCCAATATCTCAGGGGTTGCCACAAAGAAGAAGGAGTCAAATTATTCTCCAAGGCACCTGAGGGTAGAACAAGAAGCAATGGGTGGAAACTAATCAAGGAGAGAAACAACTTAGAACTGAGGAGAAATTTTCTGACATAACAATTATCAGTGGAACAGCTTGCCTCCAGAAGTTGTGAATGCCCCAACACTGGAAGTCTTTAAGAAGATGTTGAATAGCCATTTGTCTGAAACGATATAAGATTTCCTGCCTAGCCAGGGGGTTGGACTAGAAGACCTCCAAGGTCCCTTCCAACTCTCCTATTGTATTGTATTTACTACATGGACACTAAATTTACTTTTTTTGACATTTCTATAACTGCTCCTATTCCCTGTCGGTAGTTGTAATACTGAAATGACAATGCAATAATAATGAGTCAGCAGGTTTATTTGACTGTTACCACTTTAAAAGAAGGCATTAAAAGAGAGGCCCTGCTAGGGCGTCTCTCTCTCTCTCTCTGTATGCTTCCATGCTATAGTTGATGATGGATTGCCTGACTTTGCCTAATACGTGTATGTATATATTCCTTGTAGATAAACCACTATTTGAAAGACAAACCTCTGTTTACTGTATTTTGCTCCTGGGTTGTCTCAAACTAGCCACACTGTGTGCACTCTGACATGCCCAATATATTTATTTGTCCTGTATTATAGACATTCTTTCCCAAAATGAATTTATATGTCTCTTTAATTTATTATTTTTCATGAAATATTTTATCACTCATCTTCTTGAAGGAAAATTAATGGTCTTCTGCCCTCATCAAACTGTCTTCTCTGCAGATGGTCTAGATCTGCATTTGAGGGCATGTTAACTGGTCCTACCATCGTATATCTTCTTTAACTAGTGATGGCTGTTCCACCATCACTTAACTGAGATGTTGAGAAACTCATAGCTCTGATTCACCAAGGCATTTTTTTTTCCAAAAAGTTCAGAAAGTTGATACGATTATTTAGCTTTCTCTCATGCAGACTTTCCCTGGGGAATCTATTTCAAGTAACATTTTCTACATCTGTGCTTATCACAAAGGATTATGGGATAGAGAAACATTTTTTTTCCCTCTTAGTCTATTAAGGCCAAACCAAAAGAAGAAAGGAATATTTAAAATCTCAGTGGGCTTAAACAACAAAATACTGTTGACATGAAGCACTGAATATTAAAGTTAGTAAAATTGTAAGTCAACGCATACGTCTAAATAAAGTAATGGCAACACAAGTCTTGACAAACTGGCAAAACTCTTAGGAAAAGTCCTCCCTCCCCATCTATTATTTGTATTATAGTCACTTGTCAGCAAAATAGGTCAAGGTATAAAAGAGTCAGGAGTTCTTTCCTTACTTACTTCAAAGGAAAGGCAACTTTAAAAAGAAATAAAAGACTACAGCCACTGTTTCTTCAATGAGTGACAAAAACTGAGTTCAGCCCGAGCAATAATTCCTAGGAAGAATTAATTTGAGCCCTCAGGAAATCACAGAATAAAGCCAAGTCTAGACATATATTATTCAAAATTCCGCCTTTCAGCTTCTTGTAATGAAAATGCATTCTTCCATTGACTTCTTTGGATAGACTCCCATGCCACCTGAAGCATGGGCCTGAATTTATGAGACTGGTTCATCCTGAGCATAGCCAGAAAGAGAAACTGGATCCAAACCAGTATTTTAAACATAGTTGAAAATGGAAGTAATATTGAGATGGGGATGGAGGTAGGAAGCCTGCAATGTTATACTATGACTCACAACTTCCATCAATATGATCACAATTAAGTGAGGCAGTGTCCCAATATTTGAGGGGCTGCTGAAAAGAAGAAGGGGTCAACCTATTTTCCCAAGCACCAGAAGGACAGACAACAATGGATTGTTGTTGTTGGTAGGTGCAAAGTCATGTCCAACCCATTGCGACCCATGGACAACATTCCTCCAGGCCTTCCGGTCCTCTACCATCCTCTGGAGTCCATTTAAGCTCATGCCGACTGCTTTGGTAACTCCATCCAGCCACCTCATTCTCTGTTGGTCTCTTCTTCTTTTGTCCTCAATCTTTCCCAGCATGAGGCTCTTCTCCAGTGAGTCCTTCCTTCTCATTAGGTGGCCAAAGTATTTGAGTCTCATCTTCAGGATCTGGCCTTCTAAAGAGCAGTCAGGATTGATCTCCTCTAGGACTGACCAGTTTGATCACCTTGCAGTCCAAGGGACTCGTGGGAATCTTCTCCAGCACCATAGTTCAAAGGCTTCAATTCTTGGCACTCAGCCTTTCTTACGGTCCAAATTTCACAGCCATACACTGTCAACCTTATCCTCCAGTCAGGATCCACTCCAGCTGAATTTCTGGTTAGTTATTTCACCGGTTGAGCTGCACTTCTGATCATACTGCTGCTGCCGATGGTAAGGTCGAAGGGTGCTAGGGAGGACCAGCTGACTGAGGGGTGCTCTCGCCAGTATAGCCACGTGATCCAGGGCCAGTCGGTGAGTAGGGGAGGGGCTGCTGCCAGCTTGTAAAGTAGTGCTTTAAAACTCTTTAGAAACACTTTAAAAACAGCCTTTCAGGATGTTTTTCACAACTATATGATCCAGGGCCGGTGAGTAAGTAGAAGAGGGGCAAGGACAGCAAGGATAAAGGGAAAATAGACTCCTAAATTGGCCATGCCCACCCAGTCACATGCCCACCTAGCCACGCCCACCCAGCCACATGCCCACCTAGCCATGCCCACCTAGCCACATGCCCACCTAGCCACGCCCACCCAGCCACATGACCACCTACCCACGCCCATCCAGCCACATGCCCACCTACCCACGCCCATCCAGCCACATGTCCACCTAGCCACACCCATCCAGCCACATGTTCACCTAGCCATGCCCACCTAGCCACATGACCACCTAGCCATGCCCACCTAGCCACATGCCCACCTAGCCATGTCCACCTAGCCATATGCCCACCTAGCCATGCCCACCTAGTCACATGCCCACCTAGCCACGCTCATCCAGCCACATGCCCACCTAGCCATGCCCACCTAGCCACATGCCCACCTAGCCACGCCCACCCAGCCACATGACCACCTACCCACGCCCATCCAGCCACATGCCCACCTACCCACGCCCATCCAGCCACATGTCCACCTAGCCACGCCCATCCAGCCACATGTTCACCTAGCCATGCCCACCTAGCCACATGCCCACCTAGCCATGCCCACCTAGCCACATGCCCACCTAGCCATGTCCACCTAGCCATATGCCCACCTAGCCATGCCCACCTAGTCACATGCCCACCTAGCCACGCTCATCCAGCCACATGCCCACCTAGCCACGCCCATCCAGCCACATGTCCACCTAGCCATGCCCATCCAGCCACATGTCCACCTAGCCATGCCCATCCAGCCACATACCCACCTAGCCACGCCCATCCAGCCACATGCCCACCTAGCCATGCCCATCTAGCCACATGCCCAACTAGCCACACCCACCCAGCCACATGCCCACCTAGCCACGCCCATCCAGCCACATGACCACCTAGCCACGACCACCCAGCTGGTCCAGCTCTCCAATAGTCTGAGGGACCGTGAATCGGCCCCCTGTTTAAAACGTTTGAGGACCCCTGGCTTAGCTAGTTCAATATTTTATTCCAATGGGTGCTAATGGATATTCTTTGCCAAATCCTATAAAAAAGAACATACTTTAATTCCATAAATGTGTGAACACAGCCTCCCACATGCCTTTGGATACCTGGCATTCGGAACCCTGTTGCCTCTAATCCCAGAAGCAATCCATAATCAGCATTCGTACAGTAATACACAGTCCCTGGCACCTTGATCCTAATGGCCCTGCACATCTGTCCAATTTGGCAGCTAGTAAATCAGCAGCCAAGTTAACAATGTGTTGAAGGAAAGGTAATCCACAGGAGGTGTGGGGTTGTGGAAGCAGCAGTTGGAAGAACTAGCAAGCAAATGATCCAAAGGGAGGGAGACAAGATCAGGAAGGAGCTACAGAAAGCTGAAGTCAGAGAAAGAATGTGAGGAGTCAGCAGAAAAGAAAATATGGCCCTCAACTGAAGTCATAAGTAAGCGTATAAGACCACACTTAGAATGCTGCGTCCAGTTTCAGTCACCATATTATTAAAAAGAGACTCTGGAAAGAATGCAGACTGGATCAACAAAGATGGTTAGAGACTGCTGGAGGCTAAAACATATGAAGAACGGTTGCAGGAACTGGGTATGTCCAGTTTAATGAAAAGAAGGACTAGGGGAGACATGATAGCAGTCTTCCAATATTTGAGGGGCTGCCATAAAGAAGAACCGAGGTGGCACAGTGGTTAGGGTGCAGTACTGCAGGCCACTTCAGCTGGCTGTTATCTGCAGTTCAGCAGTTCTAATCTCACTGGCTCAAGGTTGACTCAGCCTTCCATCCTTCCGAGGTGGATGAAATGAGGACCCAGACTGTGGGGGCAATATGCTGACTCTGTAAACCACTTAGAGAGGGCTGAAAGCCCTATGAAGCGGTATATAAGTCTAACTGCTATTGCTATTGCTAAGAGGGGGTCAACTTATTTTCCAAAGCCCCAGAAGACAAGAAACCTAACCCTAACCATAACCTCTGCCTCTTTTCATAACCTTCACTTGCCCTGATATGCATCTCCTTGATTTAATGGTGACATTATTTTTACTTTGCTTACTTCAATTCTGTTATTCGTTTACTTGCCACATTCATTCCATCCAGCTACAAGGAGTGTTCTGAGTCGTTCACCCACAAAGGTTAAATCCACAAAGAATAAAAATATAACAGGCACCAAACCTTAAGCGCTAAAAATATCTGAAAAATAAATCCAAGATAGAAAGATCCAGTTTGGAAAATTAAAAAAAAGCAGCAGGAATGCAAAGTACTTTAAAAGCATAAAATCCCCAACGCCTGGGAACATTTTCCTAAAGTATCCATCCAGCACTGAGTTGAATGGAAAGGAGCCAATTGAGCCAATTTTGCTCGGGATAAACAAGAAAAGATAATCTGATTTTACTAAAGGTTTGAATTTTTGATAAAAGACAGCAATAAAAGATAGTCTCATTTTCATAGGTGCTTCTGTTTTAAGGATCGGGGAGGAGAAAATTGCAATCAGCATTCTCCCCCCCACTACTTTGTCCTTATATGATAGATTTAATCTGAACTTGATAAAAGTATCACTGATGCTCTCAGACTGGCATTAAATTTCAGTCTTCAGAGTCGAAATACCTGGCCTAATTTTTGAGCTTCCCTGCTTCTTTTCCATCTCCCGAGGATCAGTTCTGGAGAAAGTGAAAGATTGAACACGTTTTTAAAGCACTATTTTGATCAGTTCAAAAAGTATGATCAAGCCATCCATTTTAGAATTTGGGGTTGTTGATTTTTCTTTTTTTTTGCATGTATCAATCCAGGGATGATTTGTTCATCCATGCACAACTTTAGATGGTTCATTTAGTCTGTTTTGCATAGAGAGTCCTTGAGTTACGATTGTAACTGAGTCCTGCAAAACTCACGATAGTTGCAAAGACGCAGGGGTGGGCTTCAAAAATTTCAGCAACAGGTTTTCTGCCCGATCTCTGAGTGGGTGTGGCCCAGTGGTGGGTTTCAAAAATTGTTCGAACCTACTCTGTGGGTGTGGCCTCCTTTGTGGGAGTGGCTTGCCACCCATGTGACTGGATGGGAGTGGCTTGCCACCCATGTGACTGGATGGGAGTGGCTTGTCGCCCATGTGACCGGATATGAAGATGCTGATGATACTTGTCAGAACCACCTTAAATTACCTCACACACAGCACTGGCATGCATAAGAATAGGATGTAAACTTGTTTTTTAAAAGGCATCTTTGGTTTGCGTTAAAACAACTTCAACACACGCAATGTTCTGATTGCACCACAAACGCAGTAGTCATCCTTACCTTTCCCAGAGGCACTGAATTTTATAAATATGAGCATGATAGTGTAGAATAATCATATCCAAGGACCAGTGGTGGGTTTCAAAAATTTTTGGAACCTCTTCTGTAGGTGTGGCCTGCTTTCCGGGTCCACTGGTGGAACCTCTTCTAACCGGTTCGGTAGATTTGACGAACCGGTTCTACCGAATAGGTGCGAACTGGTAGGAACCCACCTCTGGTGTGGCCATGGTGGGCATGGTCTAGTCATCCTCCTTCACCACGGTGGCGAGAGCCATTTTCGCCTTTCCCAGGCTCCAGAGGCAGTTCTCGAGCCTCCGCGAGGGCGAAAAGTGACTCGTTTCCAGCCTTTTGGAACTTTGGGGAGGTCTGTTTTTCACCCTCCCCGAGCCTCCACATAGGCCCTGCACTTACCTTGCATCCAAAACATGCTGCATGGAGACTCTTAAGTGGGTTGGGCAGGGCCAGCCAGGGGTGGGATTTGGAGGTTATCCAAACGGACCATACCAAACCTGGGAAAACCCGTAGCAGCCCACCCCAAAGACGGTCCTATCTGACCAGACATGATATTATGATCTTTTTTCCAACTCCTGGTTAAGTGAATATGGTAATCATAAAGCAAGCACAGAGGTTGTAAAGTGAATGTTACAATCATAAAGCAAACACAATGGTTGTTAAGTGAACCCTCTGTTCATTATGCTGTGCTTGTTTCAAGAAATTGCAAGTAAATTTACAAAAGCATTGTTAATGAGTCAAACATAAGATTTTATATACTGTTTGCATATTTTAATATTTTATTTATAGAGCCCAGAGTCCTTCTGTGAGGGAGATGGGTGGTACTTAAATAGGATAAATAGATAGATAGATAGATAGATAGATAGATAGATAGATAGATAGATAGATAGATAGATAGATAGATAGAGAGGCAGGCAGGCAGGCAGGCAGGCAGGCAGGCAGGCAGGCAAGCAGGCAAGCAAGCAAGCAAGCAAGCAAGCAAGCAGGCAAATTATATGGGATCACAATTGCCAACTGTCTGCCTGTATCTCTCTATATAAAAGCCAAATACCACTCACTCAGCATGAAATCTCCAGAATCATAAAGCCTACAACTTGAAATTTGGCACATATGTTCCTCTTGGCTTCTAAGTGCTCACTAAGAGATCACTAAGAGATCAGATCATTAGTATTTCTTATACAGTAATTAACACGCTCTGATGCCAAGGAGTTCTACATGGCTGGGCACGGAGGGAGGAGTCCCCCTCGTAGAGATGTGCCCAGATGGATTTCAGGTGCTGCATCAGCCGAGAGCCCAGGGAAGGGGTGGCGGTGTGGCTATTGTAGTCCGGGAGTCTTTAGTACCTCGTAGGATCCCTGCTCCGGAGCTTGTCGGGTGTGAGTCCCTACTGGTGAAGCTGGACCTCAAGGGTCAAGTGGGTTTGTTGCTTACGTACCTGCCTCCCAACTGCGTTGCAACAGCCCTCTCCTCGCTTCTCGAGTCAGTAGCCGAGCTGGCGGTTGAGTTCCCTAGACTTATGGTGCTGGGGGATTTCAACCTGCCTTCGCTCGGTGAACGCTCTGATGGAGCGCAGGAGTTCATGGCTTCCATGACAGCCATGGGCTTGACTCAGGTAATTCGAGGCCCAACCCACTCAGCGGGTCACACGCTCGACCTCGTATTCCTCTCGGAGCAGTGGAGTTATGATCTTGGTCTGAGGGGTAATGAGATCATACCCCTGTCGTGGTCAGACCACTGCCTACTGAGGCTAGACTTCCGGAGGCCAAACCCCCACCGTAGGGAGGAGGAACCGACCAGGTGGTTCCGCCCCAAGCGACTGATGGACCCTGTTAGGTTCCAGACGGAGCTTGGGGTTATTCCAGATACTCTCGCCCACAGTTCGGTGGAGACCCTTGTCGCTGCCTGGCACTCGGCAGCTGCTGGGTCTCTAAACCGGATTGCGCCACTACGGCCCCTCCGGGTCAGCGGCCCCCGGAGGCCTCCTTGGTTCACCGAGGAGCTCCGGGAGATAAAGCGCCGGAGGAGACGCCTAGAGCACCTGTGGAGATCAGACAGGTCCGAATTGAACCGGGCACTTGTAACAGCATGCACCAAGGAGTACACCCGAGCCTTAAGATCGGCAAAAAGAACGTACATTGCCTCCTTGGTAGCGTCCGCCGAGTCCCGCCCAGCCGCCCTGTTTAGGATAACCCGCTCCCTCCTAAATAGGAGGGAGACGGGGGACCCCTTACAGGGTAAGGCTGAGGAGTATGTTCAGTTCTTGGCGGACAAAGTTGCCCGGTTTCGAGCGGACCTGGACTCCACCCTTGCAGAGCCAGCTGAGACACAGGGGAAAGACTTGGCAAACCATCTCTGGGTTGAGTTTCAGGAGGTTGCCTCTGGGGATGTGGACAAGGCTATGCGAGCTGTGAGTGCCTCCACTTGTGTACTGGACCCGTGTCCCTCCTGGCTGGTTGCCAACAGCAGTGAGGTGACACGAGGCTGGATCCAAGCGGTTGTTGTTGCATCTCTTCGGGAGGGGCACTTCCCCACCGAGCTTAAGGCAGCGGTGGTGAGGCCCCTTCTGAAGAAACCGTCTTTGGACCCAGCTGTTCTTAATAACTACCGTCCAGTCTCCAACCTTCCCTATGTGGGGAAGGTTGTTGAGAAAGTGGTTGCTCTCCAGCTTCAGCGTACCTTGGAGGAAGCAAACTATCTTGACCCCTTCCAGTCCGGCTTCAGGCCAGGTTACAGCACAGAAACCGCTTTGGTCGCATTGACCGATGATCTCTGGAGAGCTAGGGATGGAGGCTTTGCGTCCATCCTAGTTCTCCTTGACCTCTCAGCGGCTTTCGATACCATCGACCATGGTATCCTTCTGCGACGACTGCGGGAGGTGGGGGTGGGCGGCACTGTCTTGCAGTGGTTCTCCTCCTACCTCTCGGACAGGTCGCAGTCGGTGTTGGTGGGTGGGCAGAGATCGTCCCCGAGGCCCCTAACATATGGGGTGCCACAGGGGTCGGTCTTGTCCCCCCTCCTATTTAACATATACATGAAACCGCTGGGCGAGATCATTCGGAGGCACGGGATAAAGTATCACCAATATGCGGACGATACACAACTGTATCTGTCCGCCCCGTGCCAACTCAATGAAGCGGTGGACGTGATGAACCAGGGTCTGGAAGCTGTTAAAGACTGGATGAGGGCAAATAAACTGGTGCTCAACCCAGACAAGACCGAGTAGCTGTTGTGTTTTCCTCCCAATAATTTGACTACCGTACCATCAATCAGGCTGGGGGGACAAAATTTATACCCCTCAGATAGGGTCCGCAACTTGGGAGTCCTCCTGGATCCACAGCTGAGTTTTGATCACCACCTATCAGCTGTGACCAGGGGGGCATTTGCCCAGGTTCGCCTGGTGCGCCAGTTGCGGCCCTACCTGAATCGGGAGGCCCTCACGACAGTCACTCGAGCCCTTGTGATCTCTAAGCTGGAATACTGCAACGTGCTCTACATGGGGCTGCCCTTGAAGAGCACCCGGAGACTTCAGCTAGTACAGAACGCGGCCGCGCGAGTGATTGTGGGCGCACCTCGGTTCGCCCACATAACACCTATCCTCCGCGAGCTGCGCTGGCTACCTGTAGATCTCCGGGTGCAATTCAAGGTCTTACTTACCACCCATAAAGCGCTCCATGGTAGTGGATCTGACTATCTGAGAGACCGCCTCCTGCCAATAACCTCCCTGCGTCCCATCAGATCGCATAGAGCGGGCCTCCTCCGTATTCCATCCACCAGTCAGTGCCGACTGGCGACCACCCGGAGGAGAGCCTTCTCAGTTGCTGCTCCGACGCTATGGAACAATCTCCCCGTGGAGATCCGTACCCTGACCACAGTCCAGGCCTTCCGCACAGCCCTCAAGACCTGGCTAGCCCGTCAGGCCTGGGGATAAATTTTCTTGCCCCTCCCGAATGCTGAGTGAATGTTGTGTTTTAGCACTTTTTGTTATTTCACTTTTCTTTTTGTCGTATTTTGTCTTTCACTCCCCTCCCCTCATTATTGTAAGCCGCCCTGAGTCCCCTCAGGGAAAAGGGCGGCCTATAAATGTTAAATAAAATACAAAAAAATACAAATACTGCTCCTCCCCACCTGAAAAAAACTCGGTTCCAACTTCCAGTTGCCTTACATTCCCTTACCTCAGTTCAAACTGGCAGACATTCCACTCCTTCACTCAGGAGCTGTCTGGGGCTCCTTACAGTACTAAACATCAGTACCTCATGTCTACACCTTCCATCTATGGAACTGCTGCTGGACTCAAGGCGGTGGGAGCGATATTCCCTTATGTGTTTCAATCACTGACATCACTGAGACTGGAGTGAACTGGATTTCTCTTGCATTGCCTGATCACATAGTTTCGTCACAAAGCATGGGTATCCAGCTAATGTTTGGATATTTGCATGAGTGAGTGTTGGCAGAGGGGAAACATCTGTCCATGTGCTGGTGTGTCAGGATTGTGTTTTATTTCTTTTTGCTTGTTTTGCTTTATGAAAAAAAAATCAGCAGGAAATCAAGTTGCCAGGAGGGGTATGATTTAATATCCCTGGGAACTGTGTAAGCTCCATCACTGAAGATTTTCAATCAAAGGTTGGACAGCCATTTTGTTTGGGATAGTAAAAGGATTTAAGCTCTGGATAGGACATTGGACCAGAAGTCCCATGATTCTATGATTAAACTTTGACTGAGGATGTAGGAAAATTTAAGACTTGAAAAAAACACAACAGAATTGGGTTCCATCTAAGATCAATAGCTATTTCCTAGTGTGTGAATTGAAAAACATAAACAGAAATTTTTATTACCATTTTTGGGTTGTGTAATTCCTTTCTAGAGGGAGTAACTTGGGGGAGCAATGTACAAGTAGCTATTTTCCCTCAGATGTTTTCCCATCCTCTAGGGAAGATGAATGGACTCCTCACAGATATTTAATTCCTCTCAGAAGCACGATTCCCAAAACAGAAATTGGACAAAGCAGACTTTGAGATTGGATATAATTCTGCTTGCTCATTCTTCCTTTTTAACTATCTTTCTTGTTGATAAAATAATTCATCTGGAGATACAGAAGCCTACTATCAAAAAAGTGTCTCTCTAATATATTTGGCAATATAGAATATCTAGGTTGGAACGGATATTTTTATTCTGTGTCAGAAACTTCCATGGTGAAAGGAGTGATAACCAGTGAGAACACATTGCCTGTAGGATGCCAAGTTGGGGGCTCTTTTCATGCCCCATGAAGTTGCTTACAAACTGTTGGGTCAGAAGGCGATGGAGCATCTGATGGGAGATCACCCCACCCTTCAGCAGCAATGGATCTTGAATACAAACCTGCCAATCGATAGATCAATATTCTCAGGGATGAGATTCAGCCGGTTCGCACTAGTTCGGGCAAACCAGATGCTAATTTTGCATCTGGTTTGCCAAAACAGTTGTTGCAAGGACCGGCTGGCCCCACCCACCCCTCCCCTCCCCTCCCCTACTAGGAGTCTCCATGTGGTCCGTTCATCATGCCAGGTAAGTACAGGGCTTATGCGGAGGCTCTGGGTGGGTGAAAAATGGGCCTACTGGAAGTTCTGGAATTCTGGAAACGGGCCTGTTTCTGGCTTCCAGAGACTAGGGAAGGCTGTTTTCACTTCCTGGAGGCTTGAGGAAAGCCTCTGGAGCCTGGAGAGGGTGAAAATGCCCCCACCACCACTGTGAGGAAGCTGAGGAGGCCACATCCATGGCCAAGCCCACCCAGCAACCAGACAGAGAACTGGTTGCTAAAAAATTTCAATCCCACCAGTGGTAGGATTCAAATAATTTAACAACCGGTTCTCTGCCCTAATGATTTCTTCCAACAACCAGTTCACCAAACTGCTCAGAAAGTTAACAACTGATTTTCTCAAAGTGGTGCGAACTGGCTGAATCCCACCACTGAATCCCACCCCTGAGCGTTCTAATCTCATGAACCATCATGCTCCTTGAATGGGAACATCCCTGAAGGGATGTTGAAGATCATCTAAGCTATGACCAATTCAAGGGCTGATCATTGTTGCTATATTTCATCCAGACTCTGATCAAGTAACGCCTACATCAGGGGTGGGTTGCTAATCCCGTTCCAACCGGTTCGGTTGGAATGGGGCCGGCGGCGTCCTCGTGCACGCGCGCAGTTCACGCATGTGTCTTAGCGCCTGCGCGATGCTCCAGCTGCTCACGGAGACTCGCGCAGGTGCTGTATGTGCCATCCAGCTGCTCGCGGAGAATTGCGCAGGCTCTGTATGTGCCATGAGCCTGCGTGGAACTGCAGAAGCCTTCAAAGACCGGTAAGGAGTGCGGGTGGGCGGGTGGGCCCTTCGCCTTTCCTGGAAGTTACTTACTTCCGGATTCGCCAATCAACCGGTTCACGGGGACCGCCGCGAACCGGTTGAAACCCACCCCTGGCCTACATACATTTGTACATTCATACTTACAAACATACTGGTTTGGTGGCCTGGGTTGCTGGAACCGGCAGCAACCCAGGCCTGTCACGCCCCCGAACTGGTTCTCCTATAGAACCACCATCTTGATTTTCTGTTCTATGCATGTGCAGAACAATTGTAATTGCACAAATGTAATTTTTTTCTTTTTTTAATGTTTTGCGCATGCGCAGACCGATTTTTGTGCAAATGGGCATGCACACCCCACCCCTGATATATACATAAATACCTTAGTTCTCTTCTCTGTCCAGTGAATATGACTATTCATCCTTGGCCAAGGAGATTCTTCTCATTTCCATTGTTGGAAGATCTCTTGCTCTTAATGTGACCCCTCTATCCCCCCAAATATCCATCTGAAACTGCACGTGTAATGTGAGCCAAATGTTTCTTGTTCAATCTTCTGGATCAACTTTGAACAGTTCTGCCTTATCCGTTATTTGAAAGGCCTTTAGATATTCCATGACAGCTATCGTGTTTTGTACAGATTTCTGCTCTCCAAACTAAACATGATGTTTAATTTCTGGGCCTTTTATCAATTTGCTTTCTCTGTTCTGGACACGCTGCAGTTTGTCAATGTCCTTCCTAAAATGTGGCGCCCAGAACTGAACACAATGTTCTAGGTATAGTCTGACCATCACGGAATAAGGAGATTGTTCAAATCTGATGTTAAGACATTTGGCAGAAAAAGAGTATTGTCATCCTTCAGTCCTATAAAACTGAGATTATATTCTCATGGGAAAACAAAATAAGGATCAAATCTGAACCGAACACTACAGGAATTTAATTAGTTTGCAAGGGAATTGTGCTCTTTCCAAAAAATGAAAGCCCAAATCCATAAACCAATAAGAAGCTTTAGGGGAAAGCTGATGCTATCTGAATCTTGTCATATTATTAATAAAGAAAGAAGCTTCAGTTTAATTCCTCACTTTTGAGTGCATCATCAAAACCACTCAGTTTAAATGATACTTCTGTCACATTTTAAAGTAATCTTCAAGGGAAAAAAATTACTGTGTTATACTTAGAGTGAGTTGAATGAAAAATATCTTTCTATTAAACGCCAGTTAGCACATATTGTTGTAAATGCAATTTTACTTGATTCTGGCAAGGGCTTTGTGCCCAGTTTGTTTGATTTTGGCTAGGCTGCTTTCAGAAAAAATGGAGTTATTGTGGAACCTTGATTGCTAATCATATTAAATAAAGCTGTTTTTATTGTGCACAATACGGTAGAATTGTCCATATTTCTCTTCCCCCATCCCCCGCCTGATTTTAGGGCAGCTTTTCCTAATTTTCTATTTTCAGGTTGTGCTTAATAGCATCGTAATCAATGCTCCATCCACTTTGTACATCTGGACATCACTATGGGACGCGGTGGCTCACTATGGAACGCAGTGGCTCAGTGGCTAAGACGCTGAGCTTGTCAATCAGAAAGGTCGGCAGTTTGGTGGCTTGAATCCTTAGCGCCGTGTAATGGAGTGAGCTGCCATGACTTGTCCCAACTTCTGCCAACCTAGCAATTCGAAAGCATGTAAAAAATGCAAGTAGAAAAATTGGGACCATTTTTGTTGGGAAGATAACAGTGCTCCATGTGCCTTTGGCATTTAGTCATGCCAGCCACATGACCACAGAGACGTCTTCGGACAGCGCTGGCTCTTCAGCTTTGAAATGGATGTGAGCATATGTGCTAGTAGTTACCTTTACCTTTTTACAATGGTAGAATGTATGAATTTGAGGATTGTCCAGATTTCTCTTCCGCACTCCCCTGCTTGATTTTATAGTACCTTTCAGGGGTGGGTTTCTCGCTCCGTTCCAACCGATTCAGTTGGAACGGGGCCGGTGGCATCCTCGTGCACGCGCGCGGTGCACGTATACGTACTAGCGTCTGCGCGATGCTCCAGCTGCTCCTGGATGAACGTGCAGGCTCTGCATGCGTCCTGCGCATGTGTGGAAGCGCAGAACTCGTCAAAACCGGGTAAGGACCGCGGGCAGGCACGCCCTTCGCCGTTCCCGGAAATTACTTACTTCCAGGTTCGGCGACCAACCGGTTCGCAGGGACCGCCACGAACCGGTTGAAACCCACCCCTGGTACCTTTCCTAATTTTCTATTTTCAGGATGTGCTGAATGGCATCATAATCAATGCTCCATCCACTTATTACATCTGTATATCATTGAAGCACAGAGAACAGGGGCAGTGTGTGAAGCACGGCACTGTGCCTGGCACCGTACCTGCTTCGAGCACCTTTGGTAACAACTTCACACTTAAAGAACGTGTTTTTGTTTAAATTCCCCAAAGTCTCAAGTTAGAAGAAAATGATTGGCACTGCAAATGATATAATGATAAAGCCACCTACACCCATCCCAAGATCCGAGTCCTGCACTCTTTGAAAACAAATTTGTTTTTCTGCCACTTTCTTTTTGGCATGCTTTCCTGAAAGTTAGGTGCCTTCTTGTCATTAAATCTTGCCATGTCCTTTGAAATGAGCCTAAGATTCTGTTCTGACAAAGTTTAGATGTCCCAAGACAGGCGAAATTAATATTAGAATAAATGATTGACTGCCAAAATTGTTGTGTTTTTGTTTATGATTTCCAAAAAAAAATAAAAAGGTAGAGGAAGCTTTGGAATGGTGATATAGCTTTCCGCTCTTCATAGAATCACTTTTCATATCTTATTCCAGTCATCCTGGGATATATGTGCATTTGAAGAGCTGCGAGAGGGAAAGAGAAAGCTTTGCAATATATAACTGACGTGCCCAAGAGAAGATGATTAAAATGATCAAAAAGAACTTGTTATTATTCATCTTCTATTGAGTCTTCTAATGACTTCCCCGTGAAGGTAGATGTCTATTCTCAACGAGACTATCTGAAGGACTTGCTGTAAGAACACCAACTGTGTGGTTTCCTTCTAGTTGCATAAGTAGCCATTTCAGGTTCCCCAAAGAATTCGCTCTCCTTGATATCGTGTAATGAAAACAAAATCATGCACATTGCCAGGCAATTGGTAAACAACTCGAGCTTTGCAAAAGCCATGTTCCTGTAGAACTTGAAAAACACAACTGGGAAATGATTCTGGTTGAGCAGGAATGTTTGATAGGCTGGCTCTTCTTGACTAAGCCACGGGCATATGACGAGACGAAGAAATGGACGGATATTTTCTAGGGTAGGATGGGAGGCGTGTTGCTTCCCAAATTATTTAAAAGATCTTATGACGGTTGCGTCTCACAAGCTGCCAATAGAATATGGATAAGCTGGTTCTGGTGGGTGTATTTTTAGACTTACTTTTCCATTTTTCTTGTCTGTAAGGCCTGTACAAACCTTGGGGACGTGATCTGGTCTGTTGTGGCCCACCAGCGGCCAGTGGAGCTGGCAGCAGATTCAGACAGTGAGGAGATTGTGGAGGAACATGGGCCAGTCCTGGAGTCTGCCCTGATGAAGGCTCTGTGTCACAGGCAGAGAGGGGGCCAGAGCCGTATGTCAGTTATCAGCTGCCTTCAGAGTCAGACATCAGTGAGGCAGATGAACAGCTGGAGCCGGTTCCCAGTGTGTGAATGCACAGAGTTACCAGATGAAGGGAACAGCTAAAGAACAGGGGTCAACTTGGGAGTAAGGCCACAGATGGACGATGAATGGCCCCTCCCAGAGGAAATAAAAGAGGAGTGAAAGGGGACTGCTAGCTGCAGTTCGGCAGTTCAAATCTCACCAGCTCAAGGTTGACTCAGCCTTTCATCCTTCCAGTAAAATGAGGACCCCCAGATTGTTGGGGGCAATAGGCTGACTCTGTAACTGCTTAGAGATGGATGTAAAGCACTGTGAAGTGGTATATACTGTATTTTTCGGAGTATAAATCACACCTTTCCCCCCCCCCAAAAAAAAGAGGGTGAAAATCTGGGTCCGTCTTATACACTGAATACAGCATTTTGCCCCCCCCAAACCCCACCCCCTTCGCAAAAATGGATAGCAGTGGGTTTGGGAGGCCTGCAGGATACAAAAACCTTTTTTAAAAAATTGACCTCTTCAAAAATTTGGTGCATCTTATACTCAGGTGCGTTTTATAGTCCAAAAAATACAGTAAGTCTAAGTGCTATTGCTATAAGTCACTGGGTTTCTAGTACAGTTTATATAATATGCCTGTTCCATCTGTCATCCAATTTGTGAGTTGGTGAAAAATTCTTGTCTTTCAAAAGAGGTTTCAGGTTTTCCACATTATTCTCAAAATGACTAAGGGTTTGTTTTTAGAATTTCTATTGATAGGAATGTTCATTGTCAGAGGCAATGGAAGACCCTCCTGATGTTACTGTTGGCTGTTACTCCAAAATCTCCCTAGATATTCATATTTTCCCAGTATGAGGAATCCCAATGGGAGTTTCTCCATGTGATTTTGTTTTTCTTGGGACTGAAAAGAATCTTAGAAAGCCAGAAAGGCTGGAGACTATTGGAGAGATTATTGCACAATGAAAGTCAAGACATATAATCCCCTAGTCCAGGGGTTAAGGCATGCTGGCTGGGGAATTCTGGGAATTGAAATCCGCAAGTCTTAAAGTTGCCAGATTTGGAGATTCTGTCTTAAGACACTGTAGAAAGTCAACACCCACCCTCCTAGAGAATGAAATACTTTGGGGAATATTAAAAAGGCAGGATGGAATATTTCCCCTTAAAGGAGAAATGGGCAAAAATCTTAAGGGAGGCAGAAACCAGCCCCAGTCTCCCTGCCCCAAGCAGAAACGGAGGAGGCCAGCTTTTAGAAATGCAGATTTGGTAATCCTTTCAGAAAGATGGGGGTCAGACAGATACTCCAGATAAGCAATACACTTAGGAAAGCCAAAGATTAGCTCAGACAAACACCTAGGATTTGCATTTCCTCCTTTGCCTATACAGCCAACTATGACCTCTGCATAACCCCGACATGACCCCCATAGGAATCTGACAACAGCCATTAAAGGGTATGTACTTGCACAGGAACAGGAATCTCAGATACAAAGCCCAACGAAGGTATAAAAAATGACCCACTCTCAACTCCATTTTGTCAGCTGTCCCAGAACTGCATGCTCTGTGTGTGTCTGTGTGCGTTGGTTCTGTTCATCAATAAACAGAATCTTTCTTTTCGATCAGCCTCCGTTTTATTCCTGGCTTGGAACTGGACCTGTATTTTTCTTCCAACACCACATGACCATGAAATAAGGACAAGAGAACTTATCTATGAATACATCATGCAAATTCTTTCCTGCTTTTAAATTAAATTGAACAAGTTGAATAAAAAGAGAGTGAAGAAGGATTGCAAGATAATTATTTAATGCCCTGGATTAGTTTAGTTTAGTTTAAAGTTTAGTTTAGAGTTGAGTTTAGAGTTTAGAGTTTAGAGTTTAGAGTTTAGAGTTTAGAGTTTAGAGTTTAGAGTTTAGAGTTTAGAGTTTAGAGTTTAGAGTTTAGAGTTTAGAGTTTAGAGTTTAGAGTTTAGAGTTTAGAGTTTAGAGTTTAGTTTAGTTTAAGAGACAATGTAGACCAAAAAGGCTACATTAGAGAAAAGACTAAAATCACAACATTGAACGTTGAAATCATGCTCACACAGACACACCTGCACACATACACCCACACATACCGTGTTTCCCCAAAAATAAGACAGGGCCTTATTTTCTTTTTACACACAAAATATGGCTTGGGCCTTATTATCAGGGGAGGGCTTATTGTTTTGGGGTTGCCGGGCGGCTACTCCCTTGCGAGCGAGCTCCCAAAGAGCCGGGCACAGCCTCAGGGGCGAATGGCTGTGTTGCGCTGTCACAGCAGTGCAACACAACAGCCATGAAGCAGCCACACTCAGGAGCAGCCACCCGGCAAACCCCCTTTCTAGCCGGGCACAGCACCATTCACTGACCTAGGGGTATCGGCAAGCCGCATGAGTGCCTGTTCGCCACTGCCTGGCTCTTGCGGCTTGGCGCCTTTGAAATACCAGTGAAAGGCGCTCTGTGTGGCTAGACAGGGGGTTGCACGAGCGGTTGCTCTGCTCGCGCACCTCCCAGCCTCATGATGCCCTGGCCCAGCTCTCCCTGCAGAGCCAGAGCACCTCCGCTGCCGCCGCTACCACCACCATCCCAGCATGGCTTTTTCGGCAGCTTCCAAGCCGAGTCTTCCAGCAGTGGCCGCTCTGATCGTACGCTCTATGATTGTGAGTCAGCTGCCAGCAGAGCATACTCCCAGAGCATTCAACCATAGAGTGTACGTCCAGAGTGGCCACTGTGGGAAAACTCAATTTGGAAGCTGCCGAAAAAGCCATGCTGGGATAGCGGCAGTGGCAGCAGCGGAAGTGCTCTGGCTCTGCGGGGAGAGCTGGGTCAGGGCATTGTGAGGCTGGGAGGTGCGCAAGCGGGAGCGGAACAGCCGCTCACGTAACCCCCTTCTCCATCCATGCAGAGCGCCATTCACTGGCATTTCGAAAGCGCCAAGCGAACAGGTGCTCATGTGGCTTGGCGATACCCCTAAGTCAATTAATGGCACTATGCCCGGCCGGAAAGGGGGTTTGCCAGGTGGCTGCTCGTGAGGGTAGTTGCTTCATGGTTGCTGTGCTGCGCTGCTGCAACAGCGCAACACAACCGTTCGCCCCAGAGGCTGTGCCCGGCTCTTTGGAAGCCTGCTCGCAAGAGAGCAGCCGTCTGGCAACCCCCCTCCTTCTTCAGCTGGGTACAGCACCACTCACCAACCTAGGGTATCCCAAAGGTGCCAAGCAACGTGATCATCTTTGCCCCCCCCCCAGTTCCCGCAGCTTGGCATCTTCAGGATACTGCTAGGTTGGTGAGTGGCGCTCTGCATGGCCAGAGGTGGGGAGTTGTCCAGGGGACTTATTTGTGGGGGAGGGCTTATATTTTTGCCCACCAGAAAAATGTGGCAAGGCCTTAGTTTCAGGACAGGTCGTATTTTCGGGGAAACACGGTATATAGACAAATAAGTAGTCTGAGCTGAACTTTTCTTAGATATCCAGATTAGGAGAATAATGAATACCATCTGACATACGTTTTTTTTCTTTCTTTTTACAATTAGGGAAACCACAGATAGACTACATAATGTTATAGGAGCCCTGGGAAAGTCTGTGCAGGGATTTATCCCCCACCCCCAAGTATTCTACAAAGAGAACGAAAAAGAACAAGAATAAAGTCTCCCAAGATAAGAAAAAATGTTTAGAACAGAGTGTCAGAGGTACCTCTGAATGTTACAAGAGCCAGGAATATCTCCAGAGACAAGCCAGCAATCTGATTTACAACTTAATAATGTCCTCTTTCTAGAAATAAAGCAAAGTTGTTATTTAATGGCTGGAATACTAGCATTTTCTCCAAATGCCAGTAATAATTTAAATTCATGACTTCTGTATTATTCATGCGGTCCAATTTAATACGAACAGTATTTCTGGTGTTCCGTGTTTATGAAGAATGTGTCTGGAGGGTAGGCCCCGTTTTATGGCAAACAGATGCTCAGTGTAACGAACTGGTATCTCTGTTGCTGAGAGGTGGGAATGAAAAGGAAGTTGTGTCATTTTCTCAACTTGGCAGGGGTGTGAAGGTACACGGGCTTTTCCTGACAACTCTTTCAAACAACTGGGCTGGGATCCAAACACGGCAGAATAATATTTCACTCTGAGACCTCACA